>NW_023416346.1:86737469-86928152 GCF_014108235.1 Myotis myotis
AGTTAATATCCAAAATATATAAAGAATTCAGGCAACTCAACAACAAGTAAAGAAACTAACAAACTTATTAAAAAATGGGCAGAGGCCTGAACAGAAATTTCTCCCAAGAACATACAAATGGCCAAAGATATATGAAAAGATTCTTAGATTCACTAGCTGTTAGAGATATTAAAATGACACTACAGTGGGGTTGGGATTCAAAATGTTATAATGGCTATTATCAACAAGATAAGAAATGACTGTTAAAGAGGTTTTGGAGAAAAAGGAACCTCATTTACTGCTGGTGGGTGAAAGGGCGAGGGCTACGCCCTCCATCTTACCCTGCATCCTCCATGTTGGGGCAGAGGCCATGTGCTCAGAAAAGTGCCTTCTTCCCGAGCCCAGGCCCCTGCTGGCCATGCCCAGGATTTCTTTGAACTAACCAATGACAAGCAAGGGATGTGCGCGCCATAGAGATGACCACATCCTGTGTAACAAGACCCGACTTGCGCCTGGCCAATCGGCAGGGCCACAGCCAGCTCCCCTCCCCTCACTATGAAAGCCCGGATTTTCACATGGGTCTCACTCGGTTTCCGGTCGCTGCATTGACTGGAGGCCCGGGTAGGGTTAGCTAACTCAATAAAGGACCTTCTGCTTTTGCATCGGACTGACTCCCTGGCATGGTTTCTTGGGGATCTTGAATTCTGGGCATAACATTTTGGGGGCTCGTCCGGGATCCCCAACACCATTGAGGGGACTCCCAGTCCGGAGGGCCTGACTGACCGCGGTAGGTTTTGTTTTGTTTGTGTCGCGTGTTTTTTGTTTTGTTTGTGTCGCGTGTTTTGTTTTGTATCTATCCGGTGTGAGCTCACTTCTGAAATCTGTAAATGCCTGTAAATGCCTGTAATAATGATCTGAGTGGATGCACAGGATCAATAGGTGGGAGGAGCCGGGGGACGACCTGATCCTCCATCTGAAGGGGTATAGCTTTGCTTCCGCGGAGTCGGAAGGTCTGTAGGAAACCCCTTAATCTGAGACAGGCAGGAGGAGTAGGGGGGCTCCTGATCCTCCATCTGAAGAGGGGAAATTTTGCTTCCGAGGAGTCGGAAGGTCTGTAGGAACCCCTCAATCTGAGAAAAGGCGGGTCGCTCCTGCTGGTTGGCGCGCAGCCATCGTCTAGCTTTCGGTTTTTGCTTCCATGGAGTTGGAAGGCTGTACTTTTTTGGGCCCTTTAGTTGTTTGTGTTTCTGTTTTATTTTGTGGACTTGCTGGATTAATAATTTCAAGGAGATTGGGGGAGGCTTTAAAGCTCCCTCAGGAATGGGGAAGTTGTTAGGAATTGAATGGATTGTTTAAACTCTGAATGGATGTCTGGTGAAAGTGTATGAATGTGGAGGGAGGGGGACTGTGCTCACCCCTCCTTTGTGTGGCGGTCGGACGGCCGCCTGAGTGAGGGTCTGTGGAAACAGGTCACCCTCTCCCCAAGTATTCTAAAATTAAAATCCTTCTTGTAATTGAAAAGTGTTTACAAATTTATAAATGCATCCGGGATTTCTGTGCACATGTAAAGGGAAAAGGCCAGTTTAAAAACGAGTGCGCATAGTTTTGAGCTGAACTTGACCTTTTGCTGTGTACAGAATAAAAACCCGAGACTGTTTTGGCCTTAAAAATGGCAAAGTTGAACCTAAGAAAGAAATACAGACTGGTTTCTCAAGGGCATTTAAAGTAGCTCTTTTGAAATTTCCTGCCCTGAGGCAAAGTACCACCAGGAAGTTGATAATCAAGTTTACATGTGAATAGCTATGGTTTTGTTTCTTGACTTCCCCAACAGGAAAATTGTGACCATTTTAGCAGCTATGTCAGGCTTATTGGCTGGAAACTTAAAGCTTTTAAGTTCAAATCATCTAAAAGTATTGAGATCTATAATACTGAAATGTTGATCTGAGTATGCCTATTATGAAGTCTAGAAGATAGAAGTTAATCTATTAATTGAAAATGCCTTATTTTATTTGAAATGTCTAAGATTTAAAGCTCTGAAAGTTTAAAGTGCAAATTGAATCGGGAGAAATTAATTAAATATCTAATGTATAACTTGATTTTGAAAAAATAAAATGTGTTTTCCCTTAAATGATTAGGAATTCGAAATATATTACTTCTTGGTCTGATTTTAAAAAGAGGATTAATTTTTAAGATCTCAACTGAAATTTTTAATACAAAAACCAGTTTAAATGTAATTAATATCAAGATAGTTATAAAGGGTATAAACAGCTAATGAGATTTCTGTTTGTCTACAATATAATGTTGGCCATCTACCTTTTAGGGGTTTTGGTTTGCTCTGTCAGAGAACAGTGTAGACAGCCGCCACTTTGAGCTGCCTGACTTGGCAGCCGCCATGTTGGCCGCATGGCCTGCCGCGCCCCTGGGGGCCGCCATCTTGGAACAGCCCCTCCCTCTGACTTAGCCAATCACAAAAGGAGTGTCTGCTCACTAAGGGAGGATAGAATTTCAGAGGTGGAGTTTTAAGGCGGAGTTTTACTGTGGAAATGCGGATGGGGCAAAAAGTGTGCTAGCCTTGCGGATTTATTTAATACTTAATAAATTAGCAATCACGGTCTTAATATAATTTCAGTGGTATGATAGCAGTAGAACCACAGTTATACATATATCATACACAAATTAAGAGTAATTGATTAAATCCTATTATGTTGAGAACTGTTTTTAAGTGTTGAAAATGTTTTCCTAAGTTTTACCTAGGTTACCCAAGAAAGATTTTTCTTTTTTCTGTGTCTCTTAAAATGTATTGCTAATCACCTAAGAATTAAGGCTAAGAGTTCTAGCTACCTGGAAAGCATGGCCTTGGTGTGATAGGAGAAAAAAAAGAAATGTTAAGTGAATAATATACCAGTGAGCTGGGACTGGTCACTAATGATGGATTGTGAGAAGGACTAAACATGGCCTAATTTCTCCTTCCTTGGTACCCCTGAAACGTCAGAGGATCCAATGTGTTTAATCCTCTTGAATGACATTGAATGGTTCTTTCCTTCCTCTTTAACTTTTAGGGGATTGTATCAAGAATCTCTAAGGGTTTTAGAAAGATAGAAAAGAAGCATTCCTAGACAGTTTTCTACCACCTCTGTTCAGGGACTTGTTCTGTATCTTGACACAACTGAAACTGATTTGTTGGTATTTTGTGATGTAAATGTGGCATGCACCTCAAAGTTCTTAATGGGGAATGTATCTAGTTATCATGTCTATTTAGTCTTGATTTCCTTGTTCAATATGAGTACCGTTTCTATCTGGATGAGACATAGGTCAAGAATCCCATAGGTCAAGAATCCTGGGACGTGGGAAAGGGAGGCCCCCACATCTGTTCCTGTCAGGCCCCCATCAGGGGACTTGGGCAGTGTTCCTGTTACCTGCTCAAGATCCCAAGACTGTATTTGTTTATGTAAGTGTGGAAATATATTCTGTGCTAGGTTGGGATTTTGGAATTCTGGGGTAGATTTAAAAGATATTTGTGACTTTTCTAGTCTGATTGGGACATTTAAGGGTAGGGCTCACAGTTCCTCAGGGCAGAGATTCCATGGGCCTTTCCCTCTGCCTGTGCTGAATTAAATAATACAGGCCAGTGTCATTTAGCTTGCTGGTTAAAGGAAAACAATGGACCTTAGAATCTGTAAAGGTGGGCGGGAATGAAGCTGGTCAAATGTACTGAAAGAGTTTGGTACCTGTTGCTGCTAGCAAAGGAGGGGCTGATACCCACTTCTAGCGCACTCCCTTGAAAGAGGCCTTGTTGCTGCTCTGCCACAAAGGGAACTGGTACAAAAAAAGAAGAGTCTGTAACTGATAAACAGGGTTACCTAGAAGCCATCAGGAATTTAAAGTTCTCCAAGAGAGGAGGAATCTGACTCAGAGACTGGTGAGGACTGGGTGGCTTTTCTTTAACAATCTCTTTCCTTGAGAGGGCTCCAGAGGGTGCACGAGGACATTTGGCCGCGCCTCCGCGCCATCTACGGGACCAGCCCAACCCCAACTCCTCATCAGCACAGACCAGGAAATTGGGTCTACATCAGAAGGCACTGCTGGGAGACCCTAGAGCCACGTTGGAAGGGTCCCTACACTGTGGTGCTGAAGACCCCCACCGCTCTCAAGGTAGACGGCGTCACGACCTGGGTCCATCCGGAAAAACTTCATCACCAAATGGAGCATCGATCGATCAAGATCAACGCAACCCGCTCAAGCTCAAGCTACTGAGTGCTTGACCTGCCTGATGCCGGTAACATGACTCGTGATCGCTCCTGTCACCAGGAGCCCCCACAATACTGTGTAATACACTTAGATAATGCCTGCATCTTCATGGACATGGCTCCAAAGGGACAAGGACCATTTATAGGATCACATGTTTAGTGGTAGATTTGGCTACCTGAAGCGGCCATGATGCCAATATTATGTTTCATTGTATTAATATGTTATATTAACCTTTGATTCTTTCGCAGGTTTGAATGTATGTTGGCTGTCCTGGAAGGGAGCTGTGTGGGGTGACCCCCAAAAGTAAAGGGTGTCTAGCTGCCAAGAGGACAAGTGCCCAACTGGGCAGGGAAGGGTGCCCATCAGGTTTTGGTCTCTGTTGAGAGACAGCTAACAGTTGACAGCCTGTAATACTGTCTTGCAGGCCTGAGTCACCATGCCCATGTCAGGGGTAGTAAAGCTGGAAAAAGCCTGTTTAGACTAGAAAGTCCGAGGCATGGACCAACAATTACTGTTTTGTTTTAAATCCATGAAAAGAAATTAGCAAGGAAAGTCAGAAAATCTTAGAGTAAATCAGTATGTTTTTCTCCTTATGTAATTCCTCCGAAATCTGGCAATGCTAAGTAAGTACGTTTCTTTGCATAGATTCAGTAAGACTGGTTCCTAATAGTGGTTTTATTAACGGAAAACTTTGACTGGAGTATCATGTTTTAAAGAGCCCTATCTGAGCTCTAAAGACTTGAAGCCACTAAGAATGCCACGAAGAAAGCCTGGTATCCTGCCTGGGAGCCCTGAAGACGGCTGGCGCTGGAGCGTCAGGCCCATGCCCTACCATCCCTGGCGGTTGGTAAGAGTAGAAGGGGAGCAGTAAAGATGCCTCTGCATCCCTGCAGAACCCCCACACACTCTGGGCTGCAACGAGTAGGAGGGCTACTGAGATGGGCCTTAAAGCCTGGAGCATGGGCTCAGGTGGAGTTGCTACAGGTGAGGGATTCACCTAACTCAGCAGATACTGCAGGCAGGCCTGATGGCAGCTGGATGGCTTGGCTTCCTGGCCCTACGGGGCACATTAAGGTTCAACCATGAAATTCCAGCAAAGGTAGTCAGTTACCATTCTTGTTGTGTTTATGCAAACATCAAGACAGTAGATAAATTAATCTTGATTTGGCTTTTTAATAGCCATGGAGGAATTTTAAGAAGAAAAATCCTATTTCAATAGAAGTTGTTAAAGCTAAAATTGTTTCTTTCCCTTCCACCGGACCATTTGTTAAGTGTATAAAATAGTTCAGTTGATAGTTCTGTGTGCTCACTACGGGCCCCTAGCGACGGTGAAATAGAAGTGCAGTCCATCTCATGATTGAGCCGGAAGTTCCAAGACAAGGGGGGAATGAAAGGGCGAGGGCTACGCCCTCCATCTTACCCTGCATCCTCCATGTTGGGGCAGAGGCCATGTGCTCAGAAAAGTGCCTTCTTCCCGAGCCCAGGCCCCTGCTGGCCACGCCCAGGATTTCTTTGAACTAACCAATGACAAGCAAGGGATGTGTGCGCCATAGAGATGACCACATCCTGTGTAACAAGACCCGACTTGCGCCTGGCCAATCGGCAGGGCCACAGCCAGCTCCCCTCCCCTCACTATGAAAGCCCGGATTTTCACATGGGTCTCACTCGGTTTCCGGTCGCTGCATTGACTGGAGGCCCGGGTCGGGTTAGCTAACTCAATAAAGGACCTTCTGCTTTTGCATCGGACTGACTCCCTGGCATGGTTTCTTGGGGATCTTGAATTCTGGGCATAACAGTGGGAATGTATACTGGTACAACAATAATAGAAACCAGTTATGGAGGTTCCTCGGGAAATCAAGAATAGAGTTACCCAGCAACCCCTCTTTTGGGTATCGACCTGAAATTTTTGAAAAAAAATATTTCTAAAGCTATATGCATTCCTAAGTACATTGTAGCCTTATTCATGATGGCCAAGAACTGAAAACAACCAAAGTGCCCTTCTGCAGACAAAGAAGATATAAAACATTTCTCCTTCAATTCTGCATTATAACTTTGCTGGGTGTAGTATTCCAGGTTTTAGGTTTATTTATTTATTTATTTATTTATTTATTTATTCATTTTATTTCTTCTATTTACTTGCAGTATTTATTATCTAATTTTGTGCCATTTGCTTGTTAAAGTCACAGTATTCTTTTTTTTATTGGCATGTAAGTGTGTTATTTTTTTGTTTGTTTTATATTTTTTATTGCTTAAAGTATTACAAAGAGTATTACATATGTGTCTTTTCTTTTTCCCTGCCCTTGACAATCCCCTGGCCTCCCCCACCCCCCAGTGTCTTATGTCCATTGGTTATGCATATATGCATGCATACAAGTCCTTCGGTTGATCTCTTACCCCTTTTCTCCTGCCCCCCAACCCCCCACCCCGGCCTTCCTGCTGCAGTTTGACAATCTGTTTGAGGCAGCTCTGCCTCTGTATCTATTATTGTTCAAATGTTTATAATGGTCTCTATTATTAATTAATGAGTGAGACAATGTGTTATTTTTCCTTCATTGACTGGCTTATTTCACTTAGCATAATGCTCTCCAGTTCCATCCATGCTGTTGCAAATGGTAGAGTTCCTTCTTTTTTACAACAGCATAGTATTCCATCGTGTAGATGTACCACAGTTTTCTAATCCATTCATCTACTGATGGGCACTTAGGCTGTTTCCAGATCTTAGCTATGGTGAATTGTGCTGCTAAGAACATATGGGTGCATATATCCTTTCTGATTGGTGGTTCTGGTTTCTTGGGATATATTCCTAGAAGTGGGATCACAGGGCCAAATGGGAGTTCCATATTTAGTTTTTTGAGGAAACTCCATACTGTCTTCCATAGTGGTTGCACCAGTCTGCATTCCCACCAGCAGTGCATGAGTGTTCCTTTTTCTCCACATCCTCTCCAGCACTTATCGTTTGTTGATTTGTTGATGATAGCCAGTCTGACAGGTGTGAGATGGTATCTCATTGTTGTTTTGATTTGCATCTCTCGGATGATTAGTGACTTTGAGCATGTTTTCATATGTCTCTTGGCTTTCTCAATGTCCTCTTTTGAAAGGTGTCTATTTAGATCCTTTGCCCATTTTTTGATTGGATTGTTTATCTTCCTTTCATTAAGTTGTATGAGTTCCCTATAAAGTTTGGAGATTAGGCCCTTATCAGATATAACATTGGCAAATATGTTTTCCAACGCAGTGAGTTTTCTCACTGTTTTGTTGATGGTTTCTTTTGCCGTGCAGAAGCTTTTCATTTTGATGTAGTCCCATTTGTTCATTTTCTCTTTAGTTTCAAGGGCCCTAGGAGCTGTATAAGTGAGGAAATTGCTTCGGCATATATCTGAGATTTTGTTGCCTTTGGATACTTTTAGAATTTTTATGGTTTCCTGTCATACACTTAAGTCCATTATCCATTTTGACTTTATTCTTGTGTATGGTGTAAGTTGGTGGTCTAGTTTCATTTTTCTTTCATATATCTGTCCAATTTTCCCAACACCATTTATTGAAGAGCCTATATTGGCTCCATTGTATGTTCTTGCCTCCTTTGTCAAATAATAATTGAGCATGTTGGTTCGGGCCGATTTCTGGGTTCTCTATTCTTTCCATTGATCTATATGCCTGTTCTTGTGCCAGTACCAGGCAGTTTTGAGAACAGTGGCTTTGTAATTCATCTTGATATCTGGTATTGAGACCCCACCTACTTTGTTCTTCCTCAGGATTGCTGCAGATATTCGGGCCCTTTTTTAATACAGATGAATTTTTGGAGAGTTAGTTCTAGATCTGTGAAGTATACCGTTGGTGTTTTAATGGGAAGTGCGTTGAATTTATAGATTGCTTTGGGTAGTATGGACATTTTAATGATGTTGAGTCTACCAATCCATGAACACGATATGTTCTTCCATTTGTTTTTGCCTTCCTCTATCTCTTTTTTGAATGTCCTGTAGTTTTTTGAGTAGAGGTCTTTTACCCCTTTAGTTAAGTTTATTCCGAGGTAGCTTAATTTTTTTGGTGTGATGGTAAATGGGATTGTTTTTATAATCTCTCTTTCTGAAAGTTCACTATTGGTGTATAGAAAGGCCTCAGATTTATTGGCGTTAATTTTGTATCCTGCCACATTGCCAAATTCATGTATTAAGTCTAATAGCTTTTTGATGGAGTCTCTAGGCTTTTGTATGTATAATATCATGTCGTCTGCAAATAAGGGCAGTTTTACTTCCTCTTTTCCAATGTGGATTTTTTTATTTCTTCTTCTTGTCTAATTGCAATGGCTAATACTTCCAGGACTATGTTGAACAAGAGTGGTGAGAGTGGGCATCCCGGTCTTGTTCCTGTTCTTAGGGGAAATGGTGTTAGTTTTTGTCCATTGAGTATGATGTTGGCTGTGGGCCTGTCATATTTTGCTTTTATTATGTTGAGGTATGATCCTTCTACTCCCACCTTGCTGAGAGTTTTATCAAAAATGGGTGTTGGATTTTGTCAAATGCTTTTTCTGCATCAATTGATATGAACATGTGGTTGTTTTCTTTCAATTTGTTTATGTGATGTATCACGATTATTGATTTTCGGATATTGTACCATCCTTGCATCCCTGGGATAAATCTTACTTAATCATGGTGTATGATCTGTCTGACGTACTGCTGGATCCGACTTGCTAAGATTTTGTTGAGGATGTTGGCATCTATGTTCATGAGGGATATTGGCCTGTAATTCTCTTTCATTGTGTTGTATTTACCTGGTTTTGGTATTAGGGTGATGCTGGCTTCATAGAATGAGCTTGGAAGTGTTCCTTCCTTTTGAATTTTTTGTAGTAGTCTGAGGAGGATAGGTTGTATTTCTTCCTTGAATGTTTGGTAAAACTCCCCTGTGAAGCCGTCTGGTCCTGGGCTTTTGTTTGCTGGAAGCTTTTTGATGACTGCTTCAAATTCTTCCATAGTTATTGGCCTATTGAGATTTTTAGATTCTTCCTGATTGAGTTTTGGAATGTTGTATTTTTCTAGGAATTTGGCCATTTCCTCCAGGTTTTCTAGTTTGTTGGAGTAGAGCTCTCGGTAGTATTTTTTAACAATCTTTTGTATTTCTGTGGCGTCTCTTGTTATTTCGCCTCTATCCTTTCTGATTTTGTTTATTTGGGTCCTCTCTCTTTGTTTCTTGGTGAGTCTGGCTAGAGGTTTGTCAATCTTGTTTAACCTTTCAAAGAACCAGCTCTTGGTTTCATTGATTTTCTGTATTGATTTTTTGGTCTCTATGTCATGTATTTCTGCTCTAATATTTTTTATCTCCTTCCCCCTGCACACTCTGGGCTTTTCTTCTTTCTCTCTTTCAATTCTTTGAGTTGTAGAGTTAGATGATTTATTCTTGTTTTTTGAGAGAGGCCTGTAGAGCTATAAACTTCCCTCTCAGGATTGCTTTCACTGTGTCGCATAGGTTTTGGATTGTTGTGTTTTCATTGTCATTATTTTCCAGGATGTTTGTAATACCTTCTTTGATCTCATTGTTAACCCAATCAATATTTAATAACATGCTATTCAGCCTCCAAGTGTTTGAGTATTTTGGGTTGTTTTCATTGTAGTTTATTTCTAATATTATGCCATCATAATCTTAGAAGATTCTTTTTATGATTTTAATCTTCTTGAATTTGGGGAGACTTTGCTTGTGACCCAACATGTGGTCTATTTTTGAATCTGTACACTTGAGTAGAATGTATATTCCGTGTCCTTGCGGTGAAGTTCTCTGAAGATGTCTATTAACTCCATCGTTCTAGTGAGTCGTTTAGGATTGCTGTTTCTTTGCTGATTGTTTGTCTAGAGGACTTATCCAGTGATGTCAGTGGTGTATTAAAGTCCACTAATATGATTGTTGTTGTCGATCTCTTCTTTGATATCTTCCAGGAGTTTTTTTATGAATTTGGGTGCTCCTGCATTGGGTGCATATATATATATTTACCAGGATTATATGTTCTTGTTGTATTGATCCCTTTAGTATTGTTATGAAGTGGCCTTCCTAATCTCTTGTTATGGCCTTCACTTTGAGGTCTATTTAGTCGGATATAAGTATTGCTACCCCAGTTTTCTTTTCATTTCCATTTGCCTGAAAGATATTATTCCATCCTTTCACTTTCAGTCTGTGTGAGTCCCTTCGAATGAGGTGGTTCTCTTGTAGACAGCAGATGTATGGGTCATGATTTTTTATCCATTCAGCCACTCGATGTCTTTTGGTTGGAGCATTTAGTCCATTTACATTTAAAGTTATTATTGAAAGGTACTTGTTTGTAGCCATTTCTTTCTGAGCTTTTTATTTCTTCTTTTTACAACAGTCCCTTTTGCATTTCTTGCATTGCTGGCTTGGTGGTGATAAACTCCCTTAGCCTTTTTTTTTTGTCTGTGAAGATTCTTATTTCCCCTTCAATTTTGAATGATAGCCTTGCTGGATAGAATATTCTTGGATTCAGTCCTTTGCTTTGCATCACTTTGTAAATTTCCGTCCATTCTTTTCTGGCCTGATGTCTTTCTGTTGAGAAATCATTTGATAATCTAATGGGAGATCCCTTGTATGTAACTTTCCGTCTTTCTCTTGCAGCCTTTAAGATTCTCTCTTTGTTCTGAACATTTGCCATGGTAATTATGATGTGTCTTGGTGTGGGTCTTTTCGGCTTCACCTTGTTTGGGACTCTCTGGGCTTGTGCGACTTTTTTTCCTCCCCACCTCAGGGAAGTTTCTGATATTATTTCTTCGAATAGGTTTTTTAATCCATGTTCATCTTTCCGTTGTTCTGGCACCCCTATTATTCGTATGTTGTTTCGTTTTATGTAGTCCCAAGGCTCCCTTAGGCTCTCCTCCTGTCTTTTAATTTTTTTCTCCAATTGCAGTACAATTTGGGTGTGTTTTCCTTCCTTGTCTTCTAATTCACTAATTTGGTCCTCCGCTTTTCCTAGTCTACTCTTGATACTTTCAATGATGTTTTTTATTGCAGCTATATCGCTCTTAGTTTCTTCTTGGGTCTTACTTAATTTGTTGATTTTTTCATCTGTTTCTTCTTGCTTCTTGCATAGTTGTTGATTTTTTCCTCCATCCGGTTTATGCACTCTAGGACCCTTATTCTGAATTCTTTTTCTGTCATGTTGCATGCTTCTGTATCACTTAGCTGCTTTTCTGGCGAGTCCTTCTTTTCTTTCCTTTGGGGGTTTCTTTGTCTACCCATGTTTGATCTCACTGACATATCTAGACGTTGAGTCATTCAGTGGCTGTTCTCTGGGTGGCCGTGGCTCCTTGTGCTGTGGTGGCTCTTCGGGTAGTTGCGGTAGCAGCTGCTCCTCAGTTGGCAGCAGGTCCTCTGGTGGGTGCTGTTCACAGCTGTGGTAGCTCTTCTGGCTGGTGGGGGGAGGCTTCACGTTCAGCTGCTCTTCCTCAGACAGAGGGTGTGGTGCTCAGGAGGCTGCTGTTGCTTGGATCTGCTGTGTTGATTTAAAGGCACAAAATACAACACAACAAGGCACCACGTAACACACACTAAACACAAATATATTCATGATATTAATAACCCCAAATAAAGATGACCACCCGAATTAAGAGAATTATGGGATAAGAAAGAAAGAAGAGAAAAAGATAAAATAGAAAAAAAAGAAAAGAAAATTAGGGGAAAAAAGGAGTGCAAAAATGAAATTGTGAAAAAGGAGGGGGGGGAGAGAGGAAAAAAAAGAGCGAAACGAGAGAATGAAGTAGAAGATTTGAAGAGACTATTTATATGAGGAGAAAAGTCCTATAGAACCGGCACTAATCCCAACAAATTCCAGAAACAGTTCCCTGGAGATGAATGCAAACTAGAAACAACCAATAATATCAAGAGAGGGAAGGGAAAACAGAAGCACAAAAATAATCGGGGTGGTAGGCGGGTGGAGGGAGGGGAAAAAACAGCAGAAAAAAATAAAAAGAAAAAGAAAAACAGCCTCACAACCAGTCCTAAAACACACACACACACACACACACACACACACACACACACACACGCAGACACACACAAAAGAAACAAACAAACAAACAAACAAACAAACAAAAAACAATATACTCAACAATAAACAACCAGCAACAAAACAATAGAAAGATAAAAGAAGAAAAAATATTTTGGATAGTGAAGAAAGATAAGGGATATGTGTATAAGGCTTTCTAACAGTGGATTGGAAATAGGATATATAAATTGGGTGAAATTTTGACAGGAGTTAAACAGAAGGAATAGGGAAAACCTAAAGCAGGAATAGGGTAAGAGAAATAGGACAACAAAAGGGGAAAAGTGAGGGAGAGGGTTTTAGCATAGAGGTAAAATTTAAGTAGGGAAAATTGATGCTGAAGGAACGATGAAAATAGAATGGAGAACACTAATCCCAAAATAAAATAAAGAGAAAAAAATAAAATGGCACTTTAAAAAATGGTAAAATGGTAGAGTAATAATACTGTTTAAAAATAATAATGAAGTAATTAATTAAAAGGGTAAAATCAGGTGATGGAAAAAGAAGAAGAAAAAATTGGTTTCTTAGTTAAAAGGTGAAAAAAGAAAAAAAATATTTGCAGTAGTGAAGGTCCTTCGCTTCTTCTACTCGTCAGTCTGGCTCACCTTTGTCCTGCCATGTATTCAGGAGAGTGTTGAATTTCCCTGCGATACACTGTTCCTCCATGTTGTAAACCACAGTCCTGATTTTAAAGCAGGCCGTATTTGTGTCCCAGACTGCCTTAATTTGTGTTTAGCTAAGAGTCAGTTTGTGGCTCAGCCTCTGGGTGGCAGTGTTTTTGGGTTGGCCTCTGGTGCTATATGGCTTCTCTATCCAGTACCAAGGGTTTATTTTCTCTATTGCACTTAAAACTGGTTTGGGGAGGTCAACTGTCCAGAGCTGGTTCTTTAATTGTTACCCTGCTCTGTGCTGTTGCTGGTATTGAAAATCCCTCTATAGGCCAGACCCTGTTAACTCCCAGGGACTGATCAGATTATTTTAATCCTTGATCTCATTCAGGGTGGAATCTGGGTGTGGCTGTGCTCCTTGCCTGGGGGCTAGGTGGAGGAGTCCCGCCCTCCGGAGAGAATGGCTGCCCAGATCCTGGGCCCAGGGGTGTCTCAGCACTCAATTCACTGCCACCTCTCCCGGCCCCCCCTCTCTCCTCAGCCTCTCCCCACATTCCACTCGTCCGCACCTTCTCCCTCTCTTCAGCACAGGTGAGTGTCTGTATCCAAAATGTCTTATGAACAGGATTCAGTGAAAACAAACAAACAAACCCTGGCCGTGGAAACCGGGAAGGCTGAGTTTCTGTAAGCACTTCTATTACCGGCACTGCATGCTGTGGTCAGCTCTTCAGGCTGCCCCCTTTAGGCTCAGTCCTCCGTGATCACAGAGCCCAGATCTCAAATCCCCTAGCGCCAGGAATCCTGTGTATCTCCTTTCCCCAGTCAGGGGCTGTGCCTGTGCCAAGGGACTCGGCTGTCTGCCACAAGGTCTCCCTTTGACCCTCTGGGCTCAGAGGTCTGGCAAACTTTCCTGCCCAGATCCCTGTTGTTGTTTTTTTACCTTTCCAGGGGAGTTCTGCCCTTCCCGGCTGCAAACCATCTCACCAGCTGAGTAATTTCGCCAATTCGGGGTGGGTGTTATTAGTTTCAGCTGCTTATTCCATTTGCTCCGGGACACGACCTCCCTTCTCTCTGCTGAGCCCTGGGGCGTCAGGTTTATTTATTTAAATAAAAATGTCCAATTATAGTTGTTATCCAATATTACATTAATTTCAGTTGCATGATGTAATGATTAGCCATTTATATAACCTATGAAGTAATCACTCTGATAATTTCAGTACTTATATGACACCATACATAGTTACTGCATTATTGACTATATTTTCTATGTACATCCCCATGACTGTTTTTATAACTGACAGTTTGTGTAGATTTTTTTTCTTTCAGCCCTTTAAATATATCCCACCACTCCCTTCTTGCCTGTAGATATTTCTGAGAAGTCAGCTGATAGCTTTATGGGGTTTTCCTTGTATGTGAGTTGCTGCTTCCTCTTTCTATTATAAAGATGATCTCTTTAACCTTAAATTTTGCCATTTTAATTACAATATTTGTTCTTTTCTGTGTCTCTGGTTTCCTCTTGTTTGGAACTTATTGTTCCTCTTGCACCTAGATTTCTGGTTCTTCCAAAATTAGGAAAGTTTTCAGCCATTTTTTTCTAAATATACTTTCTGGGGGTTTTTGTTGTTGTTGTTGTTGTTTTCTCTCCCTTTATGTTCTGGAATCTTTTTAATGTGAATGATAGTGCACCTGATATGGTTTCATAAGTCCCTTATACTATCCACAATTTTTAAAATTTTCCTTTTTTTGCTGTTCTGAATTAGTAATTTCCACTATTCTGTCTTCCAGGAAAATAATCTGTTTTTCTGTGTTAACCAATCTGCTGCAGATTCCTTCTAATTATTTTCTTTTTTAAAAAAATATATTTCTTTATTGATTTCAGAATGGAAGGGAGAAGGAGAGAGAGATAGAAACATCAATGATGAGAGAGAATCATTGATCGGCTGCCTCCTGCACACCCCCTACTGGGGATCAAGCCAGCAACCCAGGCATGTGCCCTAGGCCGGAATGGAACCTGGGACCCTTGAGTCCGCAGGCTGATGCTCTATCCACTGAGCCAAGCTGGCTAGGGATCTTTATAATTATTTTCATTTCATTTATTATATTCTTAATTCCTGATTGGTTATTTTATTTTCTAACTCTCTGTTCTGAGTTCCTCCATTCTATTCTCAAATTTGTTGAGTGTCCTTATGACTATTTCTTTGAATTAATTAGTTAAATTATTTATTTCTGCTCCATTAGCTATTTTCTGTTTTGTTTGTTTTTTTGCTTCATTTGGAAAAATTTCCTTTGTCTCATGCCGTTTAACTTTCTATGTTTATTCCTATGAGTTAGATGAAATAGCTATATCTCCCAATGTACTGTGTGTGCAGGGTAGTTTTGGCAGGCTGGTTGGAGTTTGGGTGTGTTTGTATGGTGCCTGGGGTGCCAGCTGGCCAAAAGGAGTGGGTTTGAGTTGGGACGGCCATTGGTGATCATGATTATGCAGTAGCTCTCCATTCCAACTACCTATGGCTAGACCAGAGCTTAGTGTGGGGCAGCATGGTGTGTGTGTGTGTGTGTGTGTGTGTGTGTGTGTGTGTGTGTGCATACTTCCCTTCCCTGCTGGTCTGGATGAGGCTGTCATATGGTGCCTCACTGCAGAAACCTATGATTCAGCTCGATTTCAGTGGGCCTCTCTGGTATGCATGCACAAGGCACATGCTGTTGTTGTTTTTGGTTTGTTTGTTTGTTTTTAATACAAATGGCATTTTTAATTGTTTAAAGTATTACCTATAGTATTACATACGTCTCCTTTTTTCCCCTATTGACTTCTCTCATCCACCCCCACCCCCCAGCACATGCCTTCACCTGCCTAATGTCTATTGGTTATGCTTATATGCATGCATACAAGTCCTTTGTTTGATCTCTTACCCCTGTTTGATGCTTCTCTGTCTCTATTTTTGTTCACCAGTTTATGTTGTTTTGATTTACTGCTGCCAGAGCTCAGTATGGGCTGGGGAAACCTGTGAGCACACACTGCAGCACTCTGTTGGTTAATTCTTAGTCTGGCCTGGGCTTCCAGTCATGCTTGAAGCAGGAATGTCTTGTTAATTTTTAAAGAAACCTTTTTGTTGAGAGTATTACAGATGTTCCTCCTGTTTCCCCCACATTGTCCCCTCCATCTGGTTCCCGCCTGCCCCAGGACTTCACCACCCTATTGCCTTTGTCCATAGGTAATACATATATGCATATGAGATCTTTGGTTAATCTCTTCTTGCCCCCCCCTTCCCTCTGAGATTCATCAGTCTGTTCCTTGTTTCCATGCCTCTGATTCTATTGTATTCATCAGTTTATTTTGTTCATTAAATTTCTTGTTCATTTATTTTGATGTTTAGATGCAATTGTTGATAGATATGCATTTATTTCCATTTTGTTGTTCATACTTTTTATCTTTTTTTGTTCTTGTTGTTCTTATTCTTGTTGTTTTTGTTCTTCTTGTTCTTCTTGTTCTTGTTCTTGTTCTTGTTCTTCTTGTTCTTCTTCTTGTTCTTCTTCTCCTCCTCCTCCTCCTCCTCCTCCTCCTCCTCCTCCTCCTCCCCCTCCTCCTCCTTCTTCTCCTCCCCCTTCTCCCTCTTCTTAAAGAATACCCTTCAACATGTCATGTAATACTGGTTTGGTGGTAGTGAACTCCTCTAGTTTTTTCTTGTCTGTGAAACTATCTGACATTTAATTCTAAATGACAGTTTTGCTGGGTAGAGTAATCTAGGTCATAGGTCTTTGCTGTTCAACACTGAATATTTCTTGCCATACCCTTATGGCCTGAAAAGTTTCTGTTGATAAATTAGCTGACAGTAACATAGGCACTCCTTTGTATATAACTAATTGCTTTTCTCTTGGTGCTTTTAAGATTTTCTCTTTATCAACTGAAGGACTTGCATGCATGCATATAAGCATAACCAATGGACACAAGACACTGGGGGGTATTGGAGGCTAAAGGAAGGTCAAGGGGAGAAAAAAAGGGAGACATATATAATACTCTTTGTAATACTTTAAGCAATAAAAATTTTAAAAAATTAAATTAAATTAAATTAAAAAAAAGATTTTCTCTTTGTCTTTAACCTTTGGTATTTTAATTATGATGTTTCTTGGTGTGGGCCTCTTTGGGTTTCTCTTGTTTGACAGTCTTTATGCTTCCTGGAGTTATAAGTCTATTCCTTTCACTAGGTAGGGGAAGATTTTTGTCATTATTTCTTCAAATAGTTTTTTTTTCCATATCTTACTCTCTCTCTTATCCTTTTGGCAACCCCATGATGTGAATGTTGGTATACTTGAAGTTGTCCCAGAGGCTCTTTACACTATATTCATGTTTTTGGATTCTCTTTTCTTTTTGCTCTTCTGCTTGGGTTTTTTTTTAATTCCTC
Organism: Myotis myotis; assembly: GCF_014108235.1. Lineage (NCBI taxonomy): Eukaryota > Metazoa > Chordata > Mammalia > Chiroptera > Vespertilionidae > Myotis > Myotis myotis. The sequence goes on from NW_023416346.1 coordinate 86,754,740, forward strand.
ATATTCCAAATTGCTGATTTGATTCTTGGTATCCTCTACTCTACTGTTGAATCCCTGTAAATTAATCTTTAATTCAGTTAGTGTATGCTTAATTTCTGACTGGTCGTTTTTCATGTCTTTGAAATTCTCACCAAGAGCCTCCAAAGTCTCACTATGTCCCTTGAAGATCTCATTAAGTCCCTTGAAGCAATCATTAAGATCCTTGACCAACCTTTGTTACCACTGTATTGAACTCTGTATGCAGTAGTTTGCTTGCTTCCATTTCTTTCATTTGAGACATGTTTCTATGTCTCCGCATTTTGGCTGCTTTCCTGTGTTTGTTTCCATATATTAGGTAGAGCTGTTAGGTCTCCTGGAGTTGGTAGAGTGGCCTTGTGTAATAGGTGTCCTATAGCACCCAGTGGCTCAAACTTCCCAATCACCTGTACTATCTCTCTAGGTATGCCCATGTGTGGGCTGTGTGCACAGTCTTGTTGTAGCTGAGCCTTGATTGCTCTTGGTGTCACTGGGAGGAATTGACTTCCATGCCAACTGACTGTAAGGACCAGCTGTACTATAGTGGAAGAGCTGCTGTGCACAAGACTTGCATATGGAGCTGGACTTGTTTCTGTTGAGCTTTTATGCTCACTGAGTCTGACCCTTGACTGTGTCACTTGTGGATGTGAAGAGTTGGAATCTGGTATGGTGTGAAGCTCTCCATCAGATACACTGGTTCTGGAGCCTGCCTGGATGTGTAAAGTCAGCCACTGCCCGGGACCACTTGGAAGGAGCTACAGAGAGATCTGCAGATGGCTACTACTTATATTTGTCTTGGAAGTGCCCAGTTATTGCCTAACTGTGAAGCAATGCAGGCTGGTACTATTGCTGGGCCTTGGGCCTCTTATTGATAGGTTTGGGGAACGCTGGCACCAGTTGCTGCCTTTTTGGGAGATTTTAGAGAACTCTAAAGCCTGAGCCATGATAGTCCATTCAAATGGAAAAGCAGCTGTAAAAACCTTGGCTGGGGCTGAAAATCAGATGGGGTGGGCTCTCAGGGAATCACCAGGGTGGAGTGAACAGCAGGAACCATGCTGATGGAAACTAGATATGGATGCCAGTTAGCTCTGTGATGAGGAAGGTCCCAGAACAGGAACAATGACCCCTGGGAGAAAACCACCCCTGAGCGCCTGCCCTGATGCCAGGCAATCCAGTTCTTCCCTTATGTCCCTGGATCCCCCAAAGTTGTCGCCCAGCACTGAAGCTCAGAGGAAGAAGGACCATGTAATTTCATGTACTGGGCCTTTAGGAGGAACTGCCTGAGTCTCCACCAGCCTCCATGTCACTCAGTTACAATCCCTGCTGTTGTTTTTTTCCCCCAGAATCAATTTATTTTTCCTAGAATTTTGATACAATAACTGCAGCAAGACAGTGCTCAATACTATTCAAATTTCACTTAAGGCTGTTAAACTACCTCAGAATTTGTAAATGTGAATTCACATTCCAGTAAAACTGGAAAACTAAAATTTGACATACCAACAAATTTACTCAATATTGATGTAACTACAAAAATTTATGTTAACACGTGGCCTTTACAGAATTTGGCCTTTAGAAACTAGCTCACAAACACAAAGTTACTTTGCTTACTTGTCCTAACCTATTTAGTATTACACCAACAGACCCTCTTTCCCATAGCTTTTACCATGAAGACAGGTGACTCAGTGGGGGGAAAAAATCCCACGAAAAACCCCAAAGTTCCTACCCAGAAAAATATTGACAGAGCTCTCTAATTGTAAAGTATCAGCAGATATAACACTGGAAATAGGTCATGGGCAACTCTGAAGTCTTTTACCTAAGTAGTATAACAGAAAGTTACAGTGTTGACCAAAAGAACACACAGGTTTCTCATTAAACTTTGTTATTTTAATGGGTCTCAAAATTCTGTAACAGATTTCTGGTCATGTTGTTTCCATTAAAAAGTACATATTTTAAAAACTAATAACTTAAAAACTGCCACACACACAAAAGAACCAAATGGTCCACAAAACATTCTCCTTTCCTTCTGAAGGTTTTACGATGCATTAATGCATTGTAATCATTAACCAGTCTTTTACTATTAAACTTAAATGGCCAATTGAGACAACAGTTCTGAGACCGTTCTTCCACCACTGATTAAGATTGGGGTGGCAGGTGTTGGGAATAATATTCATTTAGCCTTCTGAGCTTTCTGGGCAGACCTGGTGACTTTTCCAGTTCCAGATGCCTTCTTATCCACTGCTTTGATGACAGCCACAGCAGTTGTCTGTCTCATGTCATGAACAGCGAAATGGCCCAGAGGAGGGTAGTCAGAGAAGCTCTCAGCACACATGGGCTTGCCAGGAATCATATCAACAATGGCAGTATCACCAGATTTCCAAATCTTGGGGCCATCTAGCTTTTTCCCAGAACGACAATCAATCTTCTCCTTCAGCTCAGCAAATTTGCAAGCAATGTGAACTGTGTGACAATTCAGCACAGGTGCATATCCAGCACTGATCTGGCCTGGGTGGTTCAGGATAATCCTCTGAGCTGTGAAGCCAGCTGCTTTCATTGGTGGATCATTTTTGCTGTCACCAGCCACATTGCCATGGCGAACATCTTTGACAGACACGTTCTTGATGTTGAAGCCCACATTGTCCCCAGGAAGAGCTTCACTCAAAGCTTCATGGTGCATTTCAACAGACTTTACTTCAGTTGTAACATTGACTTGAGCAAAGGTGACCACCATGCCAGGCTTGAGAACACCAATCTCCACTCAGCCCACAGGGACAGTACCAATACCACCAATTTTGTAGACATCCTGGAGGGGAAGACACAGGGGCGTGTCAGTTGGACGAGTCGGTGGCAAGATGCAATCCATAGCTTCAAGCAGTGTGATTCCACTGGCATTGCCATCTTTGTGGGTGACCTTCCATCCCTTGAACCAAGGCATATTAGCACTTGGCTCCAGCATGTTGTCACCATTCCAAACAGAAATTGGCACAAATGCTACTGTGCCAGGGTTGTAGCCAATTTTCTTAATGTAGGTGCTGACTTATTTAACAACTTTCTTGTGCTTTTCTGGCTGTAGGGTGGCTCAGTGGACTCCATTTTGTTAACACCAACAATCAGCTGTTTCACACCCAGTGTGTAGGCCAGAAGGGCATGCTCACAGTCTGTCCATTCTTGGAGCTACCTGCGTCAAATTCACCAACACCAGCAGCAACAATCAGGACAGCACAGTCAGCCTGAGATGTGCCCGTAATCAAGTTTTTTTATGAAGTCTCTGAGCCCTGGGGCATCAATGATGGTTACATAATACTTGAAGGTCTCGAATTTCCACAGGGAGATATCAACGGTGATACCTCGCTCGCGTTCAGCTTTCAGTTTATCCAAGACCCAGGCATACTTGAAGGAGCCCTTCCCCATCTCAGCAGCCTCCTTCTCAAATTTCTCAATGGTTCTTTTGTCGATCCCCCCACATTTGTAGATCAGATGGCCAGTAGTGGTAGACTTGCTGGAATCTACGTGTCCTATGCTGACGACGTTGATGTGAGTCTTTTCCTTTCCCATCTTGGGTTTGAAATAGTGGTGGTTTTCACGACACCTTTGTCCTCTCGCAGGTCCTGGGTTTGTATATATATTGTTGATTTTTTTACAGAGAGGGAGAGGGATAGAGAGTTAGAAACATCGACCAGCTGCCTCCTGCACACCCTCTACTGGGGATGTGCCCACAACCAAGGTACATGCCCTTGACCAGAATCGAACTTGGGACCCTTCAGTCTGCAGGCCGATGGTCTATCCACTGAGCCAAATCAGTTAGGGCACCCTGCTGTTTTTATAGCCTGAAGTTATGCAGACTTCTCTTCCAAGATCTAAAACCCTGGGCTGGGGGATGGTGTGGTGTTCGGGCCCCTTTTTTCTCCTGGGAGGTTTCTGCACCTGAGATATCCCTCTTGATTTAAAAAGTGCCACATGTATGCCCTAACCGGTTTGGCTCAATGGATAGAGCATTGGCCTGCGGACTCAAGGGTCCCAGGTTCGATTCCGGTCAAGGGCATATACCTTGGTTGCGGGCACATACCCAGTAGGGAGTGTGCAGGAGGCAGCTGATCGATGTTTCTAACTCTCTATCCCTCTCCCTTCCTTTCTGTAAAAAATCAATAAAATATATTTTTTAAAAAAGTGCCACATGTGGGTGTTGGATCATTCCTTTCCGTGCCTCCACCCCTCCTACCAGTCTCCATGTGCTTTCTTTACTTCTCTAGTTGTAAGACTTCCATTCAGCCAGATTTCAGGTGGTTCTGAATAATGGCTGTTTGTATTTTAGTTGTAATTTTTATATGGTTGTGGGAGGCAGCAAGTACTGGCATTTACCTATGCCACCAACTTGGTTCTCTCATTTACCTATTCTGCTACTTTTGGATGGAATGCTCTTCATGTCTCGTAAGTCCATTTGATGTGGAGTATGATTCTTTGTAACATTTCACTCTTGATTTTCTGTCTGAATGAGACATCCATTGCAGAAACTAAGGTACTGGATTCTCCTATTATTGTATAATTGTCTATTTCTTCCTTTAGATCTGTCAGTTTTTGCTTAATATATTTAAGTGCTCTGATGTTGGCTGTTTATATATCTATACTTCTTATATATTACTAGAGGCCCAGTGCAAAACATTTGTGTACTCAGGGCGGGAGGGGGGATCCTTCAGCCCGGCCTGTGCCCTCTTGCAGTCTGGAACCCCTCAGGAGATAACGACCTGCTGGCTTAGGCCTACTCCCGGGTGGCAGAGGGCAGGCCCAATCCCTAGGTGCAGCCCCTGGTCGGGCTCAGAGCAGGGCTGATTGGGGAGTTGAGGCGCTGCTCCCAGTCATGCACAGAGCAGGGCGGATCGGGAGGTTGCGATGCCACCCTCAGTCATGCTCAGGGTAGGGCCGATTGGGGGGTTGGGGCACCGCCCCCTGTCACACTCAAGGCAAGGTCAATGGGGAGGTTGCAGCGCCACCCTCTGTCACTCACAGAGCAGGACCAATCAGGGGGTTGGGGCGCTGCCCCCATTACTCACAGAGCAGGGCCCATTGGGGGGTTGGGGCTCTGTACTCTGTCACGCACAGAGCAGGGCCCATCAGGGGGTTGAGGAGCTCCCCCCTGTCACTCACAGAGTAGGGCCGATAGGGGAGTTGGGGCACCGAACCCTGTCACATACAGAGCAGGACAGATCAGGGGGTTGGGGCACCACACCCTGTCACACTCAGGGCAGGGCCGATGGGGAGGTTATGGCTCTACCCCGTCACACACAGAGCAGGACCCGTGGGGGGCGGTTGGGGTGTTGCCCTCTATCACCCACAGAACAGGGCCGATCAGGGGGTTGGGGCGCTGCCACTGTCTAACTCAGGGCAGGGCTGATGGGGAGGTTATGGCTCTACCCTGTCACACACAGAGCAGGGCCGATCAGGGGGTTGGGGCACTGCAGCCTGTCACACACAGAGTTGCAGGGCGATCAGGGGGTTGGGGAGCTCCCCCCTACCAGGCACAGAGCAGGGCTGATCAGGGGGTTGGGGCACCTTCCCCTGTCACAAACAGAGCAGGGCAGATAGGGAGGTTGTGGCCCCACACCCTGTCACACACAGAGGCGCAGGGTGATCAGGGGGTTTGTGCACTGCCCGCTGTCACGCTGATCCCGGTTCCGGGAGGCCTTGCGGCTCTGCTGATCCCGGTGCTGGGAGGCATATTACCCTTTTACTATATAGGATAGAGGCCTGGTGCATGGGTGGGGGCAGGCTGGTTTGCCCTGAAGGGTGTCCTGGATCAGGGTGGGGGTCCCCACTGGGGTGCCTGGCCAGCCTGGATGAGGGGATGATCGCTGTTTGCAGCTGGTCACACACCTTCAGGTTGGGGGTCCCCACTCGGGTGCCTTTTCAGTCTGGGTGAGGGGCTGAGGGCTGTTTTCAGGCTGGCGGGTGACTGAAGTTCTCAACTGTTCCTTTTTTTCTTTTTCTTTTTTTTTTTAATTCTAGGCCAGCTTTAGCTCTGAGGCTTGGCTCCAGCTCTTAGGCCTCCGCTGCTGAAAGCAGGTATCTGGTTTGTTTGGGTTCTATAATCGAAACACTGTTTCAGCTCCAGCTCTGAGATCCTGGCTGGCTGAAAGCAGGTTTCTGGGGTTTTGTTTAGCTTCTATATTTGTAACAATGTTTCAAACTGCAAGCTCAGAGGCCGGCAGCGGCAGGCGGGGAACGTTGGAGTCCTCCATCACTGAAGCAAGCAAGCCTCATGTTCACTTCAAGCTGCCTGGCTACCGGCCGCCATCTTGGTTGGCAGTTAATTTGCACATTGCCCTGATTAGCCAATGGGAAGGGTAGCGGATGTACAGCTAATTACCATGTTTCTCTTTTATTAGATAGTATAATATATAAGAAGTTTCCATTTTTGATTCCATTTTTGCTTTAAAGTCTACATTTTCTGAAATAATGACTGCTATTCCAACTTTTGAATTCCTTTGCTTGTGATATCTTCTTCCATCTGCTCACTTTGAGCCAATGTATGTCTTTAGATCTTAAATGCATCTCCTATAGGCAGCATATAACTGGGTTTTTTAAAATAAAAAGTATCCTGCGACTGTATGCTTTTCAAAAAATTCTTTATTGTTGAAAGTAATACAGATATCCCCTTTTTCCACCATTAACCCCTTCTAGCCCCCACCCATCCTCCACCCCAGGCCTTCACCTCACTATTGTCTGGTCCAGAGGTTATGTGTATATGCATATAACTTATTTGGTTAATCTCTTCCCATCCACCCATCCCTGCCTGCCTTCCCTCTGAGATTCATCAGTCTGTTCCATGCTTCTATGTCTCTATTGATTTTGTTCATTGGTTGATTTTGTTGTATAGATTTCACAGATGAGTGAGAGGATGTGATACTAGTCTTTATCTGACTGGCTTATTTCATGTTGTATAATACCCTCCAGGTCCCTCCATGCTGTCTCAAAGGGTAACAGACCCTTCATTTTTACTGCTTCATAGTATTCCATGGTGTAAATATACCACAGCTTTTTAATCCACTCATCTATTGATGGACACTTGGGCTGTTTCCAGATCTTACTCATTGCAATTTGCACTGCTATGAACAAAGGGGTGCATACATTCTTTCTGATGGGTGTTTTCAGTTTCTTAGGATATATTCCTAGAATTGGGGTCACTGGGTCAAATGGCAGTTCCATATTCAAATTTTGAGTAAAATCCATACTGTTTTCCATAATGGCTGCACCAGTCTGCATTTCCACAGCAGAATACTAGGGTTCCTTTTTCTTCACATTCTTGTCAACACTTGTCATTTGTTGATTTTTTGATGGTAGGCATTCTGATAGGTGTGAGATGATACCTCATTGTCATTTTCATTTGCATCTCTCTGATGATTAGTGACTTTGAACATTTTTTCATATGACTCTTGAAATCTGTACCAGTATGTCCACTTTGTGTCTATTTTGGTCCTCTGCCCATTTTTTACTTGGATTGTTTTTCTTTCTTTTATTAAGTTGTACTAGTAGCCCAGTGCATGAAATTCATGCACGTTGAAAGGGAATTAATTAGAGGAACGTAATTTGGACTCACAATCTAATATCAATAATATGTGAGTGTGAAGCAGTCCGTGTATCTGAAATTCAATGACATGAATTTTAACTATTACTTTGCCAAATAAATGGAATTTACAGATATCATTTAAAAGAGCATTCAGCTTAATATTAAAACTCTGGCTACCAAGTCAGGTCTGTTTTCAACGTTTTGCCAGCGTTGTAAATTGTTTGAAATATCTGCCCATTTGGGGTTGCATGTCATGGGTAGGAATAATTCGGGCTTGCCATACTTCGTTACAATTGCCATAGCATCCTGATATCACTGCTGCATATTTCTGGGACTACCCTCAGAAGATGATGGAAGTACTATCATTTTACCAATCGGTACATTGTCCTTTTCAGATCTAGATTTGAGATAATCCATAAAACCACTATATTTTTCAACCCTCAACTTAGATTGGTTTGCTTTGATGAAATTTATCCAATTGGCCTCCATTTTTGAAAATGAATCCATGATAAGCTATTGAGTTAACTTTCCTGCATTTAAAATAGGATTGAATGTGCCACACAGAGAGATGAAATCCATAATACTGCATTTGTGCGACTCGTGTCCTTACATTTTGTCTAGTATTATTGTCAATTACACTGTTGTCTCTGAGTCTTAATGCAATATCTGTTCCCCAGCCTTTTTCACCATGTGGGAAAAGAAAAGGATATGTCATTTCATCTAATGTAGGAAACAGGATATTGCTTTGTTTAATTTTAGTGGCATTTGGATTTTTGGGATCTGGTTTACAATGAATGAGCAAGTCCCTTTCAAAAGGAGGTTCTCCATCTTCGTTTCTAAATATGACAGCAACCTCGATTACACGGAGAGAATTAAATCTACCTGGGTCACTGTTACGATCATATTTAATTGCCATTGTTACTTCTATGAGAGCAAAACCTTTTGCTGCTGCTTCAGATTGGGCTTCCTTTTCTACCTCATGTAGCATCCTGTACGATTTTTTTTATTATTATTGATTAAGTTATTACATATGTGACCTTGTCCCCACATTACACCCCATTCCCCACTCATGCCCTCACCGCCTTGTTGTCTGTGTCCATTGATTAGGCCTATATGCTAGCATATAAGTCCTTTGGTTGATCTCTCCCCCTTACGCCAACCCTCCCCTACCTTTCTTCTGAGGTTTGACAGTGTTATTGATGCTTCCCTATCTCTGGATCTGTTTCTGTTCATCTGTTTATGTTGTTCCTTATATTCCACAAAGGAGTGAGATCATGTGATATTTATCTTTCTCTGACTGGCTTATTTCACTTAGTATAATGCTCTCCAGTTACATTCATGCTGTTGCAAATGGTAAGAACTCCTTTTTTACTGCGGCATAGTATTCCATTGTGTAGTTGTACCACAGTTTTCTAATCCATTCATCCATTGATGGGTACTTAGGCTGTTTCCAAATCTTAGCTATGGTGAATTGTGCTGCTATGAATATAGGGGTGCATATATCATTTCTAATTGGTGTTTCTAGTTTCTTGGGATATATTCCTTGAAGTGGAATCACTGGGTCAAATGGGAGTTCCATTTTTAGTATTTTGAGGAAACTCCATACTGTTCTCCACAGTGGCAGAACCAGTCTGCATTCCCACCAGCAGTGCACGAGGATTCCTTTTTCTCCACATCCTTGCCAGCACTTGTTGTTTGTTGATTTGTTGATGATAGACATTCTTACAGGTGTGAGATGGTACTGCATGGTCATTTTGATTTGCATCTCTTGGATGATTAGTGACTTTGAACATGTTTTCATATGCTTTTTGGTCTTCTGTCTTTCGAAAAGTATCTATTTAGGTCTTTTGCCCATTTTTTGATTGGGTTGTTTATCATCCTTTTCTTAAGTTATACGAGTTCCCTGTAAATGTTGGAGATTAAACCCTTATTGGTGACAACATTTGCAAATATGTTCTCCCATGCAGTGGGCTTCCTTGTTGTTTTGTTGATGGTTTCCTTTGCTGTGCAAAATCTTTTTATTGTGATATAGTCCCATTTGTTTATTTTAGCTTTAGTTTAAATTGCCCTAGGAGCAGTATCAGTGAAGAAATTGCTTTGGTATATGTCTGAGATTTTGCTGCCTGTGGATTCTTCTAGTATTTTTATGGCCTCCCATCTTATGTTTCAGAACTTTATCCATTTTGAGTTTATTTTTGTGTATGGTGTAATTTGGTGGTCTAGTTTCATTTTCTTGCATGTATCTGTCCAATTTTCCCAACACCATTTAAGAGGCTTTCTTGACTCCATTGTATGTTCCTGGCTCCGTTGTGGAATATTAATTGAGCATAGTGGTTTGGGTCGATTTCTGGGTTCTCTATTCTATTCCATTGATCTATATGTCTGTTCTTGTGCCAGTACCAGGCAGTTTTGGGAAGACTGGCTTTGTAATACAGTTTGATATCTAGTATTGAGATCCCACTAAGGAGGTCTTTTACCTCCTTAGTCAAGTTTATTCCTAGGTATCTTAATTTTTTTGGTGTGATGGTAAATGGGATAGCTTTTTTAGTCTCTCTTTGTGTAAGTTCATTATTGATGTATAGAAATGCCATAATTTCTTTGCATTAATTTTGTATCCTGCTACATTGCCGAATTCATTTATTAAGTCTAATAATTTTTTTGATGGAGTGTTTAGGGTTTTCTATGTACAGTATCATGTCATCTGCAAATAAGGACAGTTTTACTTCTTCTTTTCCAATTTGGATGCCTTTTATTTCTTCTTCTTGTCTGATTGCAATGGTTAGTACTTCCAGTACTATATCAGTCAGGAGTGGTGAGAGTGGGTATCCCTGTCTTGTTCCTGTTCTTAGGGGAAATGCTTTTAGTTTTTGCCCATTGAGTGTGATGTTGGTTGTGGGTTTGTCATATATGGCTTTTATTATGTTGAGGTATGACCCTACTATTCCTACCTTGCTGAGCATTTTCTTTTTTTATTGAGAGAGGGTGTTGGATTTTGTCACATGCTTTTTCTGCCTCAATTGATATGACTATGTGATTTTTATCTCTAATTTGTTTATAATATATCATGTTTATTGATTTGCGGATATTGTACCATCCTTGCATCCTCAGGATAAATCCTACTTGGTCATGGTGTATGATCTGTCTGATGTACTGCTAGATCCGATTTGCTAGAATTTTGTTGAGGATTTTGGCATCTATGTTCATGAGGGATATTGGCCAGTAATTCTCTATCATTGGGTTTTCTTTATCTGGTTTTGGTAAAAAACCAGGGTGATGCTGGCTTCATAGAATATGCTTGGAAGTGTTCCTTCCTCTTGAATTTTTTGGAATAGTCTGAGGAGGATAGGTTTTAGTTCTTCCTTGAATGTTTGGTAAAACTCCCCTTTGAAACCGCCTGGCCCTGGGCTTTTGTTTGTTGAAAGCTTTTTGATGACTGCTTCAATTTCTTGCATAGTTTTCGGCCTATTGCGATTTTTAGAATCTTCCTGATTGAGTTTTGGAAGGTTGTATTATACTAGGAATATGTCCATTTCCTCCAGGTTGTCTAGTTTTTTAGAATAGAGTTGTCCATAGTATTTTTTAATAATCCTCTGTATTTCTGTGGGGACTGTTGTTATTTTGCCTCTTTCATTTCTGATTTTGTTTATTTGGGTACTCTCTGTGCTTGTTGGTGAGCCTGGCTAGAGGTTCATCAGTTTTGTTCATCTTTCAAAGAACCAGCTCTTCATTTCATTAATCTGCTGTATTGGTTTTTTGGTCTCTATGTCATTCATTTCTGTTCTGATCTTTATTATCTCCTTCCTTCTGGATACTGTAGGATATTCTTGTTGTTTTCTTTCAAATTCTTTGAATTTTAAAGTTAGATGATTCATTACCATTTTTTCTTATTTTTTGAGGTAGGCCTGTGGAGCTATAAACTTTCCTCTCAGGACTGCTTTCGTTGTGTCCCATAGATTTTGGTTGATGTGTTTTTATTGTCATTAGTTTCCAGGAAACTTTTAATTTCTTCTTTCATCTCTTTGGTAACCCTATCATTGTTTAATAGCATGTTTTTTAGCTTCCAAGTGTTTGAATTTTTTGAATTGTTTTTATTGTAATTGATGTCAATTAAATCCATTTGATCTAGTGAGCCATTTAGGCTTGCTGTTTCTTTGCTGATTTTTTGTCTAGAAAATTTATCCAGTGATGTCAGTGGTATATTTAAGTCCCCTACTATGATTGTATTGTCTATCTCTCCCTTGATATCTTCCAGGAGTTTTTTTTTTTTTATGTATTTGGTTGCTCCTGCACTGAGTGCATATATGTTTATCAGTGTTATACCTCTTGTTGTATCGATCCCTTTAGTATTATGAAGTGGCCTTCCTTATCTCTTGTTATGGCCTTTACTTTGAGGTATTTTTTGTCCAATATAAGTATTGCTACCCCAGCTTTTTTTCATTTCCATTTGCCTTGAAGATATTTTTCAATACCTTCCCTTTTAGACTGTGTGAGTCCCTTATTCTGAGGTGAATCTCTTATAGATAGCAAATATAAGGGTCATGTTTTTTTATCCATTCGGCCACTCGATGTCTTTCGAATGGAGCATTTAGTCCATTTACTATTAAAGTTATTATTGAAAGGTATTTGTTTTTAGTCACTTTATTTTTTGTGCCTGTTTTCAATCTTATCTTTTCATTTCTTATTTTTACACCAGTCCCTTTAGCATTTCTTGCATTGTCGGTTTGGTGGTGATAAAATACCTTAGCCTTTTTTTGTCTGTGAAGCTAGTTATTTCCCCTTCAATTTTGAATGATAGCCTTGCTGGATAGAGTATTCTTGGATTCAGTCCCTTGCTTTGCACCACTTTGCAAATTTCAATTCATTATTTTCTTGTCTAATGTGTTTCTGTTGAGAAATCATTTGATAATCTAATGGGAGATCCAATTTTATGTAACTTTTTGTCTCTCTTTTGAAGCCTTCATGATTCTCTTTTTGTCCTGAACATTTGCCTTGGTAATTATGATGTGTCTTGGTGTGGTTCTTTTCAGGTTCATCCTGTTTGGGAATCTCTGTGCTTGTGTGACTTTTTTCTTCCCCACCTCAGGGAAGTTTTCTGACATTATTTCTTCAAATAGGTTTTCTAACCCTTGTTTCTCTTCTTGTTATTCTGGAACCCTATTATGTTGTTTAGTTTCATGTTGTCCCATAGTTCCCTTAGGCTCTCTTCCTTTTAATTTTTTTTTCTCTAATTGCAATTCAGTTTCGGTGTGTTTTGCTTCCCTGTGTTCTAATTCTCTAATTAAGTCCTTTGCTTCTTCTAGTCTACTATTGAACATTTCCATGGAGTTTTTTATTGAAGCTATATCACTCTTCATTTCTTCTTGATTGTTATATAAATTGTTGATTTTTTTTCCTCCAGTAGGTTTATGAACTGCTGGACCCTTATACTGAATTCTTTTTCTGACATATTGTATGCCTCTGTTTCACTTAGCTGCTTTTCTGGCGATTTTGCCTTTTCTTTTCTTTGGGGTTTCTTTGTCTACCCATTTTTGGTTTCACCGACTGATGTACATGTCAAATCATGCAGGGGCTGCTCCTTGGGTGGCAGTTGGTCCTCTGGCTGTAGTTCCTCCTTAGGTGGTCACAGAAGTGGCCACTCCTCATTTGGTAGCTGCCCCTTTGGTGGGTGCTGTTTGCAGCAGTGGTTTCTCCTCTGGCATGTAGGGGAGGCTGCTCACCCAGCTGCTGTTTCTCGGACATGGGTGGGCTGATCATGAGGCTGCTGCTCCTCAGATAGGAGCAGGATGAGTGGAGCTGCTGCTCCTTGGACAGGGGTGGGCTGTTCACTTGGTTTCTGCTCTTCGGATGGCCGTGGATTGCTCATGTGGTTGCTGCTCCTTGCATCGGGGCTGGCTGTATGCAGCTGCTGTTCCTCAGATGGGGCAGGCTTCTTGTGAGTCTGCTGCTCTTTAGACAGGGGCACGTTGCTTACAGAGCTACTGCTCCTCATACGGGTGCAGGCTGCTCGTGCAACTGCTGCTCATTGAACAGGTGCAGACTGGGTGTGGTTGCTGCTCCTCAGACAAGGGTAAGCTGCTTGGGTGGCTGCTGCTCCTCAGCAGGAGAGAGCTGCATGAGCGGCTGCTGCTCCCCATACGGGGGTGGTCTGCTTGCGTAGCTGCTGCTCCTCAGAAGGGGGATTGGTTCCTTGCATGGCTGCTGCTCCTAGGATGGGGGCAGGCCACTTACCCAGCTGGTGCAGACGGCTTGTGTCTGTTGCTCCTCGGACCAGTGTGGACAGTGCAGGGCTGCTGCTCCTCGGATGTGGGTGGTCTGCACGGGGCTGCCACTCCTCAATCGTGTGCAGGCTGCTCCTCAGACGGCGCAGGCTGATCACCTGGTTGTTGCTCCTCAGATGGGGGATCAGGCTGCTCACACAGCTGCTGCTCCTTGGACAGGGCAGGCTACATGAGGCTTCTGCTCTTAGGCCTGGGGCATGCTGCTCACGGGGCTGCTGCTCCTTGAACAGGAGTGGATTGCTCACATGTCTGCTTGTTGTGTGGTTGCAGTGCCTGGGCTAAGGCTTTGGGCCAGTCAGAGAGGAGCACACTTCAGAAATCACAGAAGCCTGCTCCCAGGGTGGCTGGAGACTCGTTGACCGTGGGACCACAGCCGAGGTAGCAGGTCCCTGCCAGGGGTGTCTGGAGAGTCCCAGGTGCTATCTGAGGGCACCCTGAGTGGAGGTGAGGCCTGGCTCCCAGATACAGCAGCTCTCCCCTTAAAAAGGCTAGGCCTCTGAGGATGAGCCTGCCTCCCAGAACTGTTTACAATGGTAGTAGAGGCTGCCTAGTTTGGTGAGTCTGTTTAGCTTGACCCCGAAGGTTCTGCGGGATTTAACTGTGCTTCACTCACATACACACACACACATCCCACATGACCACACACTCCTCTTTTGGTCCCTCACTAACTCATGCTCTCTCCCTCACTGCTGCCTTCTTCCTGCCTCTGTAGTTGGGTCTGGGGTGTTATTGACCCATTTATGGATGGAGTTTCCTCTCCAGGTGTCAGGTTATGAGGCTTGTTCTCTAGCACCTGGCCTGACAGGATAAAATTCACCTCGATAAGAAATGACATAAAGGGAACAAAGCATGAATGTACTCAAGATAATAATAACCCCACTGTAAGTGACCACCTGAGAAAAGAGAAATAGGGGGTAGAAAAGAGAGCATAAATGATATCGAAGAGAGAGAAAAATAGAGAAAAGAAAAAGGAAGAAAAAGTAGAATATATATATATATATATATATATATATATATATATATATATATGTATATATATATGAAAACACCACAGAACCAATAGATAAACAAACAAAAAAACAAACAAAAAATACAAACACCAAACCCCTAGCAAAGGGGGTGGGGGCAGTATATGTAGATGCTGAGCTTATATATAGAAGATAAGGTTAAGAATTGGATGAATATGGGGAGGATCTCAGTTCAGTATAGAGGAAGCAAAAAGGGGATGGGTGGATAAGAAGAAAGAGAATGAGAAAAAATAATAATAATAAATTTACAAAAAATTTGATTTCAGAAATGGTATAAAATAGCAAATAAAAATAAAATAAAATAGAGTGATGGACAAATAATGTAAAAAGAAATGGAAAATAAAGCAACAAACAAAAACAAGAAAACATAAAAAGGGGAAAAAAAGAGATAACAAAAAAATACAAAAGTAAAAATAAAAATAAAATGATAAAGTGAAGTGTTCCTTTGGCTGGCTTAAGATCCCAGTCTTCTGTACTGTACTGTTTCTCAGGTTCCAGTTTCTGGGACTGAAAGTCTCTCTTTAGGCCAGTCCCTTTGGACTCTCAGGGACTATTTATATTTTTGTGGGTTTTTTTTAATCCTTTGTACCATTCAGGGTGGAATCTTGGTGTGGCTGTATTAGTTGCCTGGATACTGATGGGGCTATCTCTTCAGGACAAAATGGCTTCCCAGGTCCCAGGCTCAGGCATGACTCAGCACCAAACTCACTGCCACTTCTCCTGGACCCCCCTCTCTCCCCAGATTACACAAGTCCACAACTTCTCCCACACTGCACCAACAGGTAAGTGTCTGTATCTGAAAGGTCCTATGAACTAGGCTCAATGAAGAAAGCAAAAGCCACAGAGGCCAGAGAGACTGAAACTCTATGTGCTCCTCTCCTGCCAGCACTCTTCAGCCTTTACTGACTGTGGACCCAGATCTAGCATCCCCCACAAGGAGGGAGAAAGCTGTGCCTCTGCGTGCTCTTCTTCTGCCAGCACTCTTCAGCCTTTCCTGACTGTGGACCCAGATGTAGAATCCCCTGCCAACCACCAGTTCTGCGTATGTTCTTTCCACAGTCAGACTCTGTGCCTGTCCCAAGGGACATGGCTTAAGCCGATGCCGTGTGGATTCCCTCTGATACCTCGGGCTCAGAATTCTGGCAGATTATCCTTCCCAGAGCTTTGATTTTACCTTTCTTCGGGGATCCTCTGCCTTTCCTGGCTGCAAACTGTCTCCCAGCTGAATCTCCTTTGCCAATTCAGGCTGGATGTCACTAGTTTAAGCTGCTCACCCTATCTGCTCTGGGACAAGGCACATCACATGTCCATCTATACCGCCGCTATTTTTTCTCCTTCCCATCTTGTACGATTTTGTTAGTTTATTTCATACATGATATTGTTGATGTTTATCATGAGTCTTTCTGAGCAGCCCTGGTTTTCTGGCATTACTAATCTTTTACTTGTAGCTTCTGCTGTATCAAAAATATAGAGTTGAGCAAACTTCTGAGAAACACCACCTGAAGGATGTAAAGTTTAAGCAATAAGACAATAAAAATAAATAAATAAATAAATAAATAAATAAATAAATAAATAAATAAATAAAAGATAAAAATATAGGTCAGGTGAATAAGCATTTAAGGCCAGTGTTTCACAAACTGTACTCCATATAACACCAGATCTAGAAACTGGGAATAGATTCAGGGCTTTACTACAGGGCTTCTAAGAACTTTTATTATATAACTAGTAGCCCTGCGCACGAATCCGTGAACCAGTAGGCTGCTGCCGACCTCCTGCAGCTCTCCATCCACTGCCCGGCCCTTCTTTAGCTCCCCCTGCCTCCCCCTCATTGCTTGTTGCCCTGACCCCTCCTGTAGCTCTCTGCCCACTGTCCCACCCTCCTGTAGCTCCCCCTGCCCTGTTCCTCCCTCCTCCCCCTCAAAATTGCTGCACTGCCCCCTCCTGTAGCTCTCCACAGACCACTTGTACCTCGTTGGCCCATCCTCCTGCTGATCTATGATCTGGTCGTGATGGGCTTTGTCGTTACACCTCAGAGCCTAATAGCTAATTAGTATATTCCTCTCTTATTATATAGGATATTCATTATACATAACTGTATAGTCAATACAGGCTGCATTCTCTTTGGATAATAAATTCTAAATTCCTAGTGACTTAAAAAATAAAATAAAAATCAAATGAATAAAAAATCTGATGTCCAGAATAACTGGTGCATGTAATAGAATCAGGGACATAGGAATGGAACAGACTGACAATTCTCAGAGGTAAGGGGGTGTGGGAAGGGTGCAGGAAGAGATTAGACAAAGATCTTATATGCATGTATGCAGTACCTATGGACACAGACAATAGGGTGGCAAGGCCCTGGGGTGGGTTGGGAACTGGATGGAGGGTAGCTATGGAGGGTAAAAGAGGGACATCTGTAATAATCTCAGCAATAAAGGTTAAACACACACACACACACACACACACACACACACACACACACACACACGCTTCTCCAGGGAAAGAATAAATGAAGACTTTGACTTTACAAAAAAAAGACATATGGTGGCTGAATAGATAACAAAACAAGACCCTTATATATGCTGTCCACAAGAGGCTCATTTCAGATCAAAAGAGACACACAGACTGAAAGTAAAGGAATGCAAACAGATATATCATGAACATGGAAGCAACAACAACAACAAAATGGGGTAGCAATACTTATACTAGACAAAAAAAGGGTTTAAAACAAAGGCTATAACAAGAGACAATCAAGGACCCAGAATTTCCACTTCTGGGTATTTATTTGAAGAAACCCATAACACTAAATAAAAAAGACATATGAACTTATATGTTTGTTAAAGAATTATTTACAACAGGCAAGATATAGAAGCAACCTAAGTGTCCATCAATAAATGAGTTCATAAAAGGTGTAGTGCTTATATACAATGGAATACGACTCATCCATAAAAAATAAATTTTGTCATCTGTAACAACATGGATGGGCCTAGAGGGTATCTGGTCGCGTGAAATAAGTCAGACAGAGAAAGACAAATGCCATATGATTTCACTTATATGTGAAATCTAGAAAATAAAACAAATGAACAAGCAGACCAGAAACAGACACATTGATAAGAAAACATTTTGATGGTTTCCAAGTGGGTGGGGGGTTCAGAGGATGGGAGAAATGGGTGAAGGGATTAAGAAGAACAAATTTGTAATTAAAGAATAGTCATGGGGATATAAAGTAGAGCACAGGGAATACAGTGGGGCCTTGACTTACGAGTGTCCCGACTAACGAGTTTTTCAAGATATGAGCAGTCTCTCGGCTGATATTTGCTTTGAGTTGTGAGCTAAAATTCGGGTTACGAGCCAGCTTCAGATACCCCACCTCTAATTGGCACAGCGAACGTCACAGTGAATGCCACAACATCAGCCCAGCATCATGTGTCTCACTCATTCACTTTTTTTTTTTAATATATTTTATTGATTTTTTACAGAGAGGAAGGGAGAGAGACAGAGAGTTAGAAACATCGATGAGAGAGAAACATCAATCAGCTGCCTCCCGCACATCTCCCACTGGGGATATGCCCGCAACCCAGGCACATGCCCTTGACTGGAATCGAACCCGGGACCCTTTAGTCCGCAGGCCGACGCACCATCCACCAAGCCAAACCGGTTTCGGCCACTCATTCACTTTTTGATTTGACATACGAGTAATTTGAGTTATGAGCTCCGTCACGGAACGAATTAAACTAGTAAGTCAAGGCCCCACTGTTTTATAATAACTATGTGTGGTGTTAGGTGGGTACTATATTTACCGGGGTGATCACTTTGTAAGTTATACTAATGTCTAATCACTAGGTTGCACACCTGAAACTAATATAATATTGTATGTCAACTGTAATTGAAAAATTAAAAAAAACTATTTTAAAAAACCAACATCATGAGGAGAAAGCAGGTCCATCTCCAAAGAAAATAGTAAATTGGGTGGGAATTTATGACTTTACTGTGGGTTACTTTTGCACACCATCTAGGTCTAACTTTTACTGTGTCTCCACAGAGCTATCTTGGATATGCCCTCTGATTTGGAATTTATTAAAAAACGCCTCCAGCATTCCATAAGTGCTCACCTCACCATTATTTCAGGGCACACCTGAAGCTCACATTTTTAGTTGTGCTGATATGCAAAGGGCTTAAGAGACCATTATAATATACACTCAAAAGTAACATGTTGGTATTTTAACCTAGAGATAATGCTTTAGCTCAAAACAGTAAATTGTACAGTGGGGCCTTGACTTACGAGTTTAATTCGTTCCGTGACGGAGCTCATAACTCAAATTACTCATATGTCAAATCAAAAAGTGAACGAGTGAGACACATGATGCTGGGCTGATGTTGTGGCATTCACTGTGATGTTCGCTGTGCCAACTAGCAGTGGGGTATCTGAAGCTGGCTCGTAACCCGAATTTTAGCTCCCAACTCAAAGCAAAAAATCGGCCGAGAGAAGGCTCGTATCTCAAAAAACTCGTTAGTCAGGACAATCGTAAGTCAAGGCCCCACTGTATTGTAAAACATTAGGAACTGGATAAGGCCAGTGAGCATGATGCTTATGTGTATGATTTTGTTATGATTTGTTTTTTGTTGTTGTTTAATGATTTTCCAGTGTCTTTCAAATTTCTTAAGAAATGAAATATAGGGAGATACTTGGGTGGAAAGCTCCAACCTTGGAATCTGGCTGTGAATACCTTCCAATGGGCCACAATGAATTTGGCATCTACCACCCAAACTTTTCTCAGATTCAGAGATCCATAACTCAAATTTGTTGAACACCTTATATGTGCCAGAATATCCTTATGCATAGAAAAATGTTCAAATACACCATTATGGCAGACTCTGCAAGTTGCCTATCCTGCTATACATTCTCCTCTTCCTTCTTACAGAATCATGGTTTTTCATCAACAATGTACCCACTTAAAATGCTTTCCTACCAAGACTCCCTGCAGCCAATGTGAGGTGTGGCCTATGATATAGAGGGTGGGGCAAAAGTAAGTTGGGAATACATGAACACAGAGTTTATTCTTGTATTATTATTTATTAATTATATTATTATTTTCCATACAAAAAACTATAAACATACATTTGCCCAACTCTGTATAAGCAAAAATTCCCTGGTTGCTAAATTCAAGGAAAGATTTTTTTTATGAAAATTGATAGAATCCATTGGCATACAGTCTTTGCCTTTTTCCCTTCTTTTTATGCTCAGAATGTGATGTCAACTTGAGAGCACAAGAAAGAAAGATATGTGCTTAGGATGATTGAAGTACAATGCACAAGAATCTCATCCTTAATTACTTTGTAGAACCACTATTCCACTTGTGCTATATTTGCAGGCTTTTGGTTAGGGATGTAAAAAATTCCCTAATTATTTAAGTCACTTAATATTTTTTTTTGTAACTGTCAATGTCAGTTTGTGTTGTTTTTTATATTTGAAAAGTTTTATCTCTTAATTATTATTGTGGTAAAATACAAAAACAAAACAAAACAAAACTTACCATTAGTGTCATTTAGTATATTCACAATGTTGTGGAACCATCACCACTATCTAGTTCCTGAATATTTTCATCACTCCAAGAGGAAATCCTGCCATTAAACAGTTGCTTCTCATTTTTCCCTCCACCTAGCCATAGGGTACCACAAAGCTGGTTTCTGTCTTTAAGGATCTGGAAACTCTGGTTATTTTAATAAACAGAATCATATAATATGTGGTCTTTTGTGTCTGGAATCTTTTACTCAGCATAATGTTTACAAGGGTCATCTATGTTGTAATATGTACCACTCTTTTTCATGGCTGAATTATATTCCACCATATGCATATACCACCTTTTATTTATCTATTTATCGGTTGATGGACTATTTGGGTTATATATACCTTTTAGCTATTGTCAATAGTGATGCTATGAATATCTGTGAGCAAATTTTTGTTTGAACATTTGTTTTCAATTCCAGGAGTGGAACTGCCAAGTCAAATGGAAACTATATGTCTAACACTTTGGAAAGCTGCCAATCTGTTTTTGCAAAGTCACTGTAATAATTTGCATTCCAACCAACAGTATATAAATGTTCTGATTTCTTAACATCCTCACCAAAATTTGTTATTATCTAACTTTTTAATTATAGCCATCTTAATGGTCTGAATATCACATTGTAATTTTGATTTGCATTTCCCTAATGACTGTTAATGACATACAGGTTTTTTTTTTTAAAAAAAAATCTTTATTAAATTGGTTGGGGTAACATTAGTCAACATGAACATATAGGTTTCGTGTGTAGATTTCTATGTTACAAAATCTGTATATTGCATCATGTGCCCACCACCTAAAGTCAAATAATCTCCTGTCACTTCATATTAAGACCCCCTTCTTCCCCCAGCCCCTTCCCTCTGGCAACCACAACACTGATGTTTGTGTTCATAAGTTTCAGTTTTATATTCCACATATGAGTGAAATTATATGGTTCTTAGCTTTTTCTGACTGACTTATTTCACTTAGCGGAATGTTCTCAAAGTCCATCTATGTTGTTTCAAATGGCGCTATTTCATCCTTTCTATGACTGAGTAGTATTCCTTTGTGTATATGTACCACATCTTCTTTATGCAGTCCTCTATCGCAGGACACTTTGGTTGTTTCCATGTCTTGGCCACAGTGAATAATGCTGCAATGAACATTGGAGTGCACATATCTTTGCAAATAAATGACATCTAGTTTTTCAGGAGTGGGGTTTCTGGGTCATATGTTAGCTCTATTATTAATTTTTTGAAGAATTGCCAGACTGCTTTCCATAGTGGTTGTACCAGTTTACATTCACACCAACAGTGAATGAGGGTTCCCTTTTTCCCACAACTTCTCCAACACTTGTTGATAATGGCCACTCTAACAGGTGTAAGGTGGTATCTCATTGTAGTTTTGATTTGCATTTCCCTGATTGCCAGTGACGTTAAACATTTTTGCTTATATCTTTTTGCTATTTGTATGTCTTCTTGGGAGAGGTGAATTTTTAGATCCTCTGCCCACTTTTTGATTAGATTGTTTCTTTGTTGTTGAGTTTTATGAGTTTTTTATATATATTTTGGAAATTAAACCTTTGTCAGAACTACTTTTTGCAAGTATCATCCCTCATCTGATTGGCTGTCACTTTATTTTGTTGTCAGTTTCTCTTGCTGTGCAGAAGATCTTCAGTTTGATATAATCCTATTCATTTATTTTTGCCTTTACCTCCCTTGCCTATGGAGTCAAGTCCATAAAATATTCTCTATAACACAGATCTATAAGTTTGGTACCTATATTTTCTTCTATATAAATTATAGTTTTGGGTCTTATGTTTAGGTCTTTGATTCATTTTGAATTAATTTTTGTACATGGGGACAAACTGTAATCCAGTTTCATTCATGTGCATGTGGCTTTCCAGTTTTCCCAGCACCATTTATTGAAAAGACTATCTTTACTCAAATGTGCATTTTTGGCTCCTTTGTCAAATGTTATCTATCTATATACATGTGGTTTTACAGATGGGCTCACTATTCTGTTCCATTATCTGTGTGTCTGTTTCTCTGCCAATACCATGCTGTTTTGATTATTGTAGTTCTGTAGTACAATTTGAAGTCAGGTATCATGATACCTCCATCTTTGTTCTTTTTTTTTTTTCACTATTGCTTTGGCTATTCAAGGTTTTTGTAGTTCCATACAAATCTGATGATTTCTCATTCTATTTCTTTAAAAAATATTTGGATTTCAATGAGGGTTGAATTTAATCTGTATATTGCTTTGGGTAATATAACCATTTTAACTATGTTTATTCTTCCAATCCATAAACACAGAATATTTTTCCATTTTGTTGTGTTTTTCTTTCCAATATCTTTTAATAATGCTTTGTAATTTTCAGTATATAGGTCTTTCATATTCTTTGTTAAGTTTATTCCTAGGTATTTTATTCTTTTGGTTGCTATTGCAAAAGGAATTCTTTTTTCCATTTCTTTTTCTGAAGCTTTGTTGTTGGTATACAGGAAGGCAATGGATTTTTTCACATTAATTTTGTATCCTGCAACTTGACTGTATTTATTGTTTCTCATAGTTTTTTTTTTTTTTTTTTTTTTTTTTTGGTAGTGTCTTTATGGCTTTCTATATACAGCATCATGTCGTCCACAAAAAGTGACAGTTTGACTTATTCCTTCCCTATTTAGATGCCTTTTATTTCTGTCTCTCGCCTTATTGCTTTGGCTAAGACTTCCAGTATTATGTTGAGTAAGAGTGGTGAGAGTGTACATCTTTGTCTTATTCCTGATCTTAGGGAAAAAGCTTTCAATTTTTCACCATTGAGAATGATATTAGCTAAGGGTTTATCATATATGCCCTATATTAATCCTCAAAGCATCCAGGGAAAATAAGGAAATGACCTATAAAGGAAAACCCATCAGAATTTCATCTGACTTCTCAGAAGAAACTCTATAAGTCAGAAGTGAGTGGAACCAAATATTCAAACATCTGAAAGAGAGAAATTACCAGTCACACATAAGATATCCAGCAAAATTATCCTTTAAATATGAAGGAGAAATAAGAACATTCCCAGACATACATAAGCTGAGTGATTTTATCACCAGAAAATCTTCATTGCAGAAATTACTCAATGGAGTTATTCTACCTGAAACAAAGAACATAAGGTCACGACACTTTGAGTAAGATAATAAAAAAAACTTGCAGCATAAATAGGAATAATTTGTGACAACAAAAAACATACAAGGGGGAGGGGGAAAGGTATGAACTGGCAAAGATGAAGATTAAATTCACTCAAAGGAGGGGAAAAACTATGGTATATATGCAACTTCACTTTTTAAAAACATAATGGCAACCACACACAAAAATTCCCAAAATAAGACATATAGTTTTAAAAAAGAAACAGAGGAAAGATATATGGAATACAACCAAACAAAAACAGCAGACAGAATATAAAGGAAAAGAACCAATGGAGGCACAGTTATCAGAAAACAAAAGATAAAATTACTATAGAAAATCCTCATACATCAATAATTACCCTAAATGTAAATTGTCTAAATTCACCAATAAAGAAGCACAGAGTAGCTGACATACAGTTTTATATGTGCTTATTGGTCATTTATGTATCTTTTTTTGAGAAAAGCTCCTTTCAATCGTTTGCTCATTTTAATTAGATATTCAGTCTTTTATTATTGAGTTGGTAGAGTACTTTATATATTCTACATACATACCCCTTATCAAATATAATTTGCAAATATTTTCTCCCATTCTGTGGATTATCTTTTCACTTCATTGATAGTATCATTTGAGGCTAAAACATTTTAAATTTTGATAAAGCACAACTTATTACATTTCTTTTTTTGTTGTTGCTTGTTTTTGTGTCACATCAATGATTCAATTATCAAATTTGAGGTCAAGATTTGCCTCTATTTTTTTCTGAGGGTTTTAGAATTTAATAAATTTTGTTCTATGGTCCATTTTGAGTTAATTTTTGTATATCGTATGAGTTAAGGATCCAACTTCATTCTTTTGCATGTAGCTATCTAGTTGTCCCACCACCATTTGTTGAAAAGACTGTTCTTTCCCCATTGAATGGACTTGACACTCTTGTGGAAAATCAGTTAACATAGATACATGGGTTATTTCTATTTATATAATTACTAGAGGCCCGGTGCACAAAAATTTGTGCACTCGAGGGGCGGGGGGGTCCCTCAGCCGGGCCTGTGCCCTCTCTCAGTCTGGGACCCCTCAGGAGATAACGACCTGCTGGCTTAGGCCTGCTCCCGGGTGGCAGAGGGCAGGCCCAATCCCTAGGTGCAGCCCCTGGTCCGGCTCAGAGCAGGGCCGATTGGGGGGTTGGGGTACCGCCCCCTGTCACACTCAAGACAGGGTCAATGGGGAGGTTGCGGCGCCACCCCCTGTCACGGACAGAGCAGGGCCCATCAGGGGCATTGGGGATCCATACCCTGTCACTCACAGAACAGGGCCGATCAGGGGGTTGGGGCACTGCACCCTGTCACACACAGAGCAGGGACAATCAGGGGGTTGGGGAGGTCCCCCCTATCAGGCACAGAGCAGGGCTGATCAGGGGGTTGGGGCAC
Source organism: Myotis myotis (assembly GCF_014108235.1). Classification (NCBI taxonomy): domain Eukaryota; kingdom Metazoa; phylum Chordata; class Mammalia; order Chiroptera; family Vespertilionidae; genus Myotis; species Myotis myotis. The sequence goes on from NW_023416346.1 coordinate 86,779,748, forward strand.
CTTCCCCTGTCACGAACAGAGCAGGGCAGATAGGGAGGTTGTGGCCCCGCCCCCTGTCACACACAGACCTGCAGGGCGATCAGGGGGTTTGTGCACTGCCCCCTGTCACACTGATCCCGGTGCCAGGAGGCCTCGCGGCTCTGCTGATCCCGGTGCTGGGAGGCATATTACCCTTTTACTATATAGGATAGAGGCCTGGTGCATGGGTGGGGGCTGGCTGGTTTGCCCTGAAGGGTGTCCTGGATCAGGGTGGGGGTCCCCACTGGGGTGCCTGGCCAGCCTGGATGAGGGGATGATCGCTGTTTACAGCTGTTCACACACCTTCAGGGTGGGGGTCCCCACTCGGGTGCCTGGTCAGTCTGGGTGAGGGGCTGAGGGCTGTTTTCAGGCTGGTGGGTGACTGAAGCTCCCAACCGCTTCTTTTTACCTTTTTTTTATTCTGGTCCAGCTTTAGCTCTGAGGCTTGGCTCCAGCTCTTAGGCCTCCGCTGCTGAAAGCAGGTATCTGGTTTGTTTGGGTTCTATAATTGAAACACTGTTTCAACTCCAGCTCTGAGATCTCGGCTGGCTGAAAGCAGGTTTCTGGGGTTTTGTTTAGCTTCAATATTTGTAACAACCTTTCAAATTGCAAGCTCAGAGGCCAGCAGCGGCAGGCGGGTAACGTTGGAATCCTCCTCACTGAAGCAAGCAAGCCTCATGTTCGCTTCAAGCTGCCTGGCTGCCAGCCACCATCTTGGCTGGAAGTTAATTTTCATATCGCCCTGATTAGCCAATGGGAAGGGTAGCGGACGTACAGCTAATTACCATGTTTCTCTTTTATTAGATAGGATTTTGTACTTCCTTTATTAAATTCATCCTTAGGTATTTTATTCTTTTTGATGCTATTGTACATAGAATTGTGTCTTTGCTTTCCTTTTATTTTTTAATCATTTTTAAATACAGTTGACATATAATGTTATATTAGTTTCAGGGGTATATACCAATTATTAGAAACTATATAACTTACTAAGTGATCATCCTAATAAATTTTGCACCTATCTGTCTTCATGCATAGATTTTAAAATATTTTTAAAACTATATTTTTATTGATATTAGAGAGGAAGGGAGAGGGAGAGAGTGATAGAAACATCAATGATGAGAGAGAATCATTGAGCTGCTGCCTCCTGTACATTCCCCACTGGGGATAGATTCCCTCAACCCAGGCATGTGCCTTTGATCAGAATCCAACCTGGAACCCTTCATTCTGCAGGCAGAAATTCTATCTACTGAACCAAACCAGCTAGGGCAGCTTTTAGAATATTATTGACTAATGCTGTACTTTACATCACCATGACTATTCTGTAACAACCGATTTTTACTTCGTAAACTTTACACTTTTTCAATACATCCCCACACCCCATCCCATCTGTAAACCATCTGTACCTGAAAGTCTGTTTCTTTTATGCTTTTTAAATTTTTTTATTCAATTGTTGATAGATATGTATTTATTGCCATTTTATTGTTCATATTTTATCCTTCTCCTCCTCCCCTCTTCCTCCTCCTCCTCCTCCTCCTCCTCCTCCTCCTCCTCCTCCTCCTCCTCCTTCTTCTTCTTCTTCTTCTTCTTCTTCTTCTTCTTCTTCTTCTTCTTCTTCTTCTTCTTGATTCTTGAACATTTTATGCAATACTGATTTGGTGATGATGAACTCCTTTAGCTTTTTCTTATCTGGTAAGCTCTTTATCTGTCCTTTGATTCTAAATTATAGCTTTGCTGGGTAGAGTAATCTTTGTTGTAGATACTTGCTTTTGATCACTTTGAATATGTCTTGCCACTCCCTTCTGGCCTGCAAAGTTTCTGTTGAGAAATCAGCTGACAGTCATATGGGTACTCCCTTGTAGGTAATTAACTGCTTTACTCTTGTTGCTTTTGAGATTCTCTCTTTGTCTTTAACCTTTGCAATTTTAATTATGATATGTCTTGGTGTGGACTCTTTGAGTTCTTCTTGTTTGGGACTCTCCGTGCTTCCTGGACTTGTATGTCTATTTCCTTTACCAGTTTAGGGGAATTTTCTGTCATTGTTATTATTATTTTTAAATATGTTTTTCAATTTATTTTATAGAGAAAGGAAGAGAGAGAGAGAAAAAGAAAATCAATGTGAGAGAAACACTGATCAGCTGACTCCCTCATGCACCCTGTCCAAGGATCAAGCCCACATCCTGGGCATGTGCCTGGTCCAGGAATTGAACTGATGACCTTTCAGTGCATGGGCTGAAGCTCAACAAACTGAGCTACATAGGCCAAGGCTGTCATTATTTTTTCCAAAAGGTTTACAATTTCTTACTCTTTCTTTTCTCCTTCTGGCAACCCCATGATGTGAATGTTGGTATGCTTGAAGTTGTCTCTTTACACAATCCTCAATTTTTTTCATTCTTTTTATTTTTTTTGCTGTTCTGATTAGGTATTTTTTGCTTCCTCATACAGTACTTTAAATTCCTGATTTGATTTTTGACTTCATCTATTCTCCTCTTTATTCTCTGTAAATTATTCTTTATTTCAATAGTGTGTCCTTCATATCTGACTGTTTTTTTCTATTTCCTTTTTCCTGCTGTTGAAGTTCTCACTAAATTCCTTGAGCATCCTTATAACCATTTACTTGAACTCTGTATCTGGTAGTTTACTTGCCTCCATTTCATTTAGTTCTTTTTCTGGAAATTTTCTCTGTTCTTTCATTTGGGACCTATTTCTTTCTTTTTCACATTTTGGTTACTTCCTTATGACTGTTTCTTTGTATTAGGCAGAGCTGTTTCTCTGTAGCTACCAGAATTGTTAGAGTTGCCTCATGTACTAGGTGTCCTGTAGGGCACAGTGGTGTAGCCTTCCCAGTCACTGGACCTGGGCAGTCCAGGTGCATCCCTGAGTGTGTTATGTACACCCTACTGCTATAGTAATAGCTGAAATTTATTTTTTGTTGTTGGTATACAGAAAGGAATTGACCCCTAGGTCAATTGGCTGTGATAATCAGCAACAACTCCAGCAGAGAAGGTGCTGTGCAGGAGATGACCCTACAAAACAGGACTTCTTCAGTGGAGCTTTGGTACTCACCAAATATTCCCCTTTAGTGTGTCACTTGTGGAGATGGTAGAGTTGTAATCCAGTGTATCAGAAGCTGTCTACCAGGTGCACTGGCTCTAGAGCCTTCCAGGAGGTGCAGGTCAGCCATTGCCTGTGTCTGCCTGAGGCCACCCAGAACAAGCTATAGAGCAATCTGAAGATGGCTTCCATTGTGCTTGGCTTGGAGGTTCCTAAGAGAGGCCAAGCTGTGAACCAATGCTGGATGCAGTTAGTGCCAGGCCTGGGGACCCTTAGAAAGAGGTATGGGACATGCTGAGGTCAGCTGCTGCTGGTCTGAGAGATTTTAGAAAATTCCAATGTATGAAGAGAGGTCATTTGTATGGGGAAGGCACTATAAACAACTTGTGTATGCCCAAAAGTTGGATTAGGTGGGGTCTCAGGAAATCACCAGAGCATGTCGAACACTATGAGCCAGGCTGATGCAAACTCAGATATAGTACCCATGTGCTGGATTTGTGTGTGGGGGAGGGCAGTCTCAGAAATGAATCAAAGGCCTCTGCTAGCACTTTTGTCTGGCAGAAAGTTGCCCCACCTTCCCACTCTGGCCCTGATGCCAGAACACCTGAATTCCTCCCCTGATTTATTTCAAGCTGCTGTCCCAGTTCTGGAGCTCAGAGGGAGTGAGTCTAAATATGTCCCTGCATGGTCTCTAAAGGAACTGCCTGGGACTCCAGCATCCCTCCATCTCACTCTGCCACAATCACCTCTGCCTTTTTACATCTAGAAGTTATAAGGACTTCTCTTCCTGGCTCTGGAATCCTGGCCTGAGAGGCCTGGTGTTGGATTGGGACCCCATCACTCCTCAAAGGATACTCCACAGCTGAGTTATCCCTTCTGATTTTAAACTGCCACACATGGGTGTGGGACCAGCCCATTCTGAGTTTATGCCCCTCCTACCAGTCACGATGTGGCTTCTTTCAATCCCTAGTTGTAACACTTTCATTAGGAAGATTTCAGGTGGTTCTGAACAATGGTTGTTTTGTAGTTTAGTTGTAATTTTGATATCATTGTGGGAGGATTTGAGTACAGCATTTACTTCTGCCACCATCTTGACAGGAAATCTAAGTATTATTTCAGTTGAATTTCTGTTTGCCATAACGTTTTGAAGCAAGGATTCAGAATCTGGAGAAGGGGCCACACACAAATGGACATACTAGATAAGAAATATAAATTTGGAAGACATTGGGGAATGGCTCCCTGAATCTCCAGACTCATAGCTTTTTATTTACTAGAATATTTGCCCTTAAGCAAAGCAAACAGACATCAGTGGTAAGATTTGGTAAACAATGAAGGATTATCAGGTTAGGGGATTTCCCTCGGCCATTCAGCCAGCAGCAGGTAATAATATACAGATTTTCAGCCCTTGCTGAATATCAAAGTCCATCAGCCTTCTGATGGACTTCTTGCATTTATATATCAATTACTCTTGGTCTTTGCCTCCAGCACTGTTACCAATATTCAACGTAATCCTAACTGATACAATTCATCTCATTTAATCTCCACAACAACACTGTGGGAAAGGTTTTATTATTTTATTGGAAAGATGAGGAAATAGAGGCTCAGAGAAACTGAGAGATTTGTCTGTCACACAGCTTGTAAGAGGCAAATCTTGGATCAAAACCTAGATTTGTCTGATTCAATTTCTTGTGCTTTTTCTTCTATTCCATTATGTGCCAGCATCCTATACTTACATAATATCCTGTTTCCTGGGAAAAAGGGGATTTTGTGTGCATGTATGTGTGTGTGTGAGAGAGAGAGAGAGAGACTCGTTAGAAAGAAAAAAAACACATGATCTTCATTATGCATTTTCTAGGTTCCTGATGATACGTGGGTTACATTAAAATAAGATAGATATAGCCCAGCTGGTGTTGTTCAGCAGTTGAGCATCAACCCAGGAAGCAAGAGGTCACTAGTTAAATTCCTGGTCATGGCACATTCCCCGGTTGGTGGCTTGATCCGAAGTAGGGGGTGTGGAAGGGAGTCAATTGATGATATTTCTCTATAATCTATGTTTCTATCTCTCTACCCTTCTCCTTTAAAACATAATTTTTTAAAGATAGGTATATAGGAAGAAACCAGAAAACCTTGTTTTTACCATTCAGGAACTTTCAGTCTGATATCAATAACCCTGCTGTAAGCATTGCTCTCATTTCCACAGCTCTGTTAGAACCACTTGTTTCCATTTATGTGTAGCATTAATCCGTTTATCTATTTATGTCATCTGGGATAGGGAATTGGACTAAGAGAATTGGAAAGAGACTTGGACTAAGAGTCTGAAGACCTGAGTCATAGTCCTAGGTAGTTAGTACCACCACTAACTTACTGTATGCTTTTTAGGCCTCAGTATCCCCATCAATATAAGGAGTACATTAAACTAAATACTCTCTCATGGAATTTATAGCCATGACAGGCCAGGATCCTTTAGTTGAAAGGTATTTTAAGGCCAGATCTAATAGAACTTGAATGTATTTTGTAATGTGTGAATTTTCCAAATAGATAATAAGAAACTGGGTACATTTTAAGATGTTTTGGAGTTATGCTTCTGAGTTAAAACTGCAGCTTTCTAGTTTCTTAGTTGTGTAATCTTCAGCATGTTCTTAAACCTCTCTATGTGTCAGTTTCTACAAAGTGTAAGCAACAATTTTACCTATGGAGAAGTGTTCTTAGTAGGATTAATGATAAATGAACATACAATTTACAGAACAGTAGCTATGAAATAGAAAATGGTTAATCTATGGCAACCATGATTGGTATTATTGTGCCTTTTGCCTTCTATATATTTTCTGTATTTTCTGATCAGGTTATTGAACCTTCCATTCTCCTTTTCTTGCATTTACACAAAGGAAATATTCTCCCTTATAAAAATGTGAATGTTCTCACAACCCACGTGGTTCAGGGTTTGGGATCTGGAGAAAGGGCTGCACGCAAATGAAAGAGACGAGACAAGAAATAATAATTTGAAAATATTGGGGGCCAGGCAGGCAGGCCCAACGCAAGAGAAAGGACTTCCACTGGTGTCCAAACCTCACCAACCTTTTATTCAATTTTGGATACACATCTAGCTCTTAGTCAGGCAGGTAATTGCGGCAACAGACAAACTACCTTAAAGATCAGTAAATATTAGAAAGATTTACTCTGAGACTATTTGGTCAGGGAACAGCTTGAGCCCCCATTGCCTGGACTAAACAATTGGTGCATAGCTCTGGCCCTTGCCATGGGTTCAAGGTTCACCAGCATCTGGGATCTTTGTTTACACTTCTCTGATAGTGAAGACAATGGGTGGCTTCCTGCGTCTCCCTGTTTCTTTTCCTTAGTAATTCTTGAAAAGTGAACGCTGCCTGAAGGGTTCGAGTCCTTTTAAGACTCTTCATTCCACATCTGCAGACTAGAAATAAACATATGAGAACAAAAATGAGGCAAGCGCCCTAGCCAGTCTGGCTCAGTGGATAGAGCGTTGGCCTGTGGACTGAAGGGTTCCGGGTTCGATTCCGGTCAAGGGGATGTACCTTGGTTGTGGACACATCCTCAGTGGGAGGTGTGCAGGAGGCAGCTGATCGATGTTTCTGTCTCATCGATGTTTCTAACTCTCTATCCCTCTCCCTTCCTCTCTGTAAAAAATCAATAAAATTTATTTAAAAAAAAAATGAGACAAGCAATAGTGGTTATGTTGAGAGGCAAATGTCATGTCCTTTTTAAATTGCTGCCAGGAATCCAAGGAATCAGCCTGCAGTAAGTTTCTTTCTGGGCCAACAGTTTTTTGAGTCCTCTTTCCAATGTCCAACAGTTTTTTTATGTGTACATGCCAGCAATTATATGCTAGCTTTGGGTGGTGGACAAACAATGGCAATGCAGGTCTGACCTTCTCTGGTTTGGTCCTGGGCAACCTGCAGCGAAGCACAGCTGCTGACTGTAAGTATGGCAAGGCATCTTCACCATCTCCATTTCTGGACTGTTTCTCCTGTTGTATTCGTGGCTGGAGCTATCTGGTCAGTTCCTCTCTGGGATCCATTTTTGCAGGAATCCACAGGGGCTTGGAGGTGTTTTCCGGAAATATACAAACATGTTGTTGACCAAAGGTTAATAAAGGAATCTTTTATACAAATTAGACTTGGGATCCTTCCATTTTTGCCCAAACAAATTTCCTTTGGCTTATTTTGACACCATGTGTGTTCTCATGGTTATCTTGTCTTCAACATTACAAGTAAAAAATAATTTTTAAAGTAAAAAAAAATTCTTGATGTAATTTACTCACAGGGGATTATTTCACTATCCCCTTTCTTTTTTTGATTTAAATAATATTAAAAGGCTTTTGGAAATTTTGCAATTCAGCCTTAATAACTTTTTAATTTTATGCACAGAAATATGACTGCTTTAGATTCATTGAATGTTAAGCAGTTTTTGAACTATGAGATAAATCATTAGTAAAATAATTAGTTAATGCTTCAGGAACGGTTACTTGCCCAGTACAAGAAAGTTTTTATGAATACTCATTTATTTTAATTAGCCAATTTAAACCAATCTGAAATAATATTTATTTTTTAACTTTACTTGTCCTCGGTTATGGACAGTAAATTAAAATTTGGCTGTATTTAATGAATATATTGTTACTTTATTTTGCTCTTCTTAGAGGCCAAAACCCTCATAACATATAAATTATATGTATATAATTAAAACATACCTATCAATTTTCATTTGATAAAGCTTTCCATGCAATTTCAAGTATATTAGATGGGTTTAGTTTCAAAAATTTTTCCTTTAAGAAGAGAGAACAAACTTTTTTGGATCACTCTGGGCCCTTGGAGTTTTCCCAAAATCATCCCTCAGTTATAGCCTTGAAATTTAACTTGGAAAGACCATCAAATATATATTTAAAGATTATATACTTTTTATAATTATTAAAATATATTAATTAAATTTAAACTGGTTTTTGTATTAAAAATTCAGTTGGGATCACAGAATTAATCTTCTTTTTAATTAAATCAATGAGCAACATATTTTGAATTCCTAATTATTTCAGAGAAAACACAAAAATTATTTTCTCAAAAATAAATTTCTACACTTTAGGCATTTTGTTATTACAGCTATATAATTTTATCCAAACTAATTTAAAATCTTAGAAGCTTTAAATTTTAGGTAGCAAGTTAGATACTTAGCATTTCTCAAATTCATAATAGTTTTACATTTTAAGAGTAATATTTAAAATAAAATAAAAAGCATATTTAATTAATAGATTCAATTCTATCCCCTACATTTTTTTATGAGGTAAACGCAGGTTAATATTTCAATATTTTTTTCATTTTAAAATACCTAGTATATTTAATAATATTTTTTATTTATTTTAGCAATGTTCTAAAGTCTTAAGTTACCAAAGGCTTTGGAAAACTATGTTTCTGGAAAAAAGGCAGGGGAAGGGGATTTAAAACTGCCACATTTTTCTTTAGATATAAGGTTTCTGTTGCTGCCACCAGCTTCTCCGCTTTTACAGGGAGAAGAGCAACTGGCCCTTTATCATGAATATATTATTACTGAAAAGCTTTACCACAAATTCTTTATTTTAGTTATTTTTGTTATTTATGTTCTAAAAACTTTAAGATTTCTTTTTTTATTTAAATTTATTTTATTTATTAATAAAAATTATTTGCTTTCAATGAAATTATTATTAATGACCTTTTAGTAAGAATAATGTTATTGAATATAAAATCCAGTAAGATAATTGTGTTTTCTCTTAGCAAAAGCTTTTATTTTAGTTATAGAGGTGTCTTTTCTGACATTTTTGGTTATTCATATGTGCTTGAGTGATGTGTTACTTTACTTTTTATTTTTTATATATTTTTTATTGCTTAAAGTATTACAAAGGGTATTACATATGTCACATTTTTCCCCCCACCTTTGACAATCCCCTGGCCTCCCCTACACCCCAGTGTCTTATGTCCATTGGTTATGCTTATATGCATGCATACAAGTCCTTCAGTTGATCTCTTACCCTCCTGTTCTGCCCCCCTCCCCTCCCCGGCCTTCTCGCTGCAGTTTGACAGTCTGTTTGAGGCAGCTCTGCCTGTGTATCTATTTTTGTTCATAAGTTTATAATGGCCTTTATTATCCATGAATGAGTGAGATCATGTGTTATTTTTCCTTGATTGACTGGCTTATTTCACTTAGCATAATGCTCTCCAGTTCCATCCATGCCGTTGGAAATGGTGAGAGTTCCTTCTTTTTTACAGCAGCATAGTATTCCATTGTGTAGATGTACCACAGTTTTCTAATCCATTCATCTACTGATGGGCACTTAGGGTGTTTCCAGATCTTAGCAATGGTGAATTGTGCTGCTATGAACATATGGGTGCATATATCCTTTCTGATTGGTGTTTCTGATTTCTTGTGATATATTCCTAGAAGTGGGATCACAGGGTCAAAAGGGAGTTCCATTTTTAGTTTTTTGAGGAAGATCCATACTGTCTTCCATAGTGGCTGCACCAGTCTGCATTCCCACCAGCAGTGCACGAGTGTTCCTTTTTCTCCACATCCTCTCCAGCACTTATCGTTTGTTGATTTGTTGATGATAGCCATTATGACAGGTGGGAAATGGTATCTCATTGTGGTTTTGATTTGCATCTCTCGGATTATTAATGACTTTGAGAATGTTTTCATATGTCTCTTGGCTTTCTCAATGTCCTCTTTTGAAAGGTGTCTATTTAGATCCTTTGCCCATTTTTTTATTGGATTGTGTATCTTCCTTTTGTTAAGTTGTATGAGTTCCCTATAAATGTTGGAGATTAGGACCTTATCAGATATGACATTGGCAAATATGTTTTCCCATGCAGTGGGCTTTCTTGTTGTTTTGTTGATAGTTTCTTTTGCTGTGCAGAAGCTTTTTATTTTGATGTAGTACCATTTGTTCATTTTCTCTTTAGTTTCAAGTGCCCTAGAAGCTGTATCAGTGAAGAAATTGCTTCGGCATATGTCTGAGATTTTGTTGCCTTTGGATTCTTCTAGAATTTTTATGGTTTCTCGAAGTACATTTAAGTCCTTTATCCATTTTGAGTTTATTTTTGTGTATGGTGTAAGTTGGTGGTCTAGTTTCATTTTCTTGCATGTATCTGTCCAATTTTTCCAGCACCATTTATTGAAGAAACTATCTTGGCTCCACTGTATGTTCTTGCCTCCTTTGTCAAATATTAATTGAGTGTATTGGTTGGGGCTGATTTCTGGGCTCTCTATTCTATTCCATTGATCTATATGTCTGTTCTTGTGCCAGTACCATGCAGTTTTGAGAACAGTGGCTTTGTAATACAGCTCAATATCCGGTATTGAGATCCCACCTAATTTGTTCTTTCTCAAGATTGCCGCAGCTATTTGGGGTCTTTTTTTATTCCAGATGAATATTTGAGAGTTCGTTCTAGATCTGTGAAATATGCCTTTGGTATTTTAATGGGAAGTGCGTTGAATTTATAGATTGCTTTGGGTAGTATGGACATTTTAATGATGTTGATTCTACCAATCCATGAACATGGTATGTTCTTCCATCTGTTTATGTCTTCCTCTATCTCTTTTTTCAACGTCCTGTAGTTTTCTGAGTGGAGGTCTTATACCTCTTTAGTTAAGTTTATTCCTAGGTAGCTTACTTTTTTTTGGTGCGATGGTAAATGGGATTGTTTTTTAATCTCTCTTTCTGAAAGTTCACTATTGGTGTATAGGAATGCCTTAGATTTCTTGGGGGTTAATTTTGTATCCTGCTACATTGCCAAATTCATGTATTAAGTCAAGTAGTTTTTTGATGGAGTCTTTAGGGTTTTGTATGTATAATAGCATGTCTTCTGCAAATAAGGACAGTTTTACTTCCTCTTTTCCGATTTGGATGCCTTTATTTCTTCTTCTTGTTTAATTGCAGTGGCTAATAATTCCAGTACTATGTTGTACAGAAGTGGTGAGAGTGGGCATCCCTGTCTTGTTCCTGTTCTTAGGGGAAATGGTGTTAGTTTTTGTCCATTGAGTATGATGTTGTCTGTGGGTTTGTCATATATGGCTTTTATTTTTTTTTATTTTTTTTAATTAAATCTTTATTGTTCAGATTATTACATTTGTTCCTCTTTTTCCCCCCCATAACTCCCCTCCTCCCAGTTCCCGCCTCACCCTCCGCCCTCACTCCCCACCCACTGTCCTCATCCATAGGTGCACGATTTTTGTCCAGTCTCTTCCCGCATCTCCCACACCCCCTTCCCCCCCAAGAATAGTCAGTCCATTCCCTTTCAATGTCCCTGATTCTATTATAATCACCAGTTCATTCTGTTCATCAGATTATTTATTCACTTTATTCTTAGATTCACTTGTTGATAGATGCATGTTTGTTGTTCATAATTTGTATCTTTACATTTTCTTCCTCTTCCTCTTCTTAAAGGATACCTTTCAGCATTTCATATAATCTTGGTTTGGTGGTGATGAACTCCTTTAGCTTTTCCTTATCTGTGAAGCTCTTTATCTGACCTTCAATTCTGAATGATAGCTTTGCTGGATAAAGTAATCTTGGTTGTAGGTTCTTGCTATTCATCACTTTGAATATTTCTTGCCACTCCCTTCTGGCCTGCAAAGTTTCTGTTGAGAAATCAGCTGACAGTCGTATGGGTATTCCCTTGTAGGTAACTGAGTTTCTTTCTCTTGCTGTTTTTAAGATTCTCTCTTTATCTTTTGCTCTTGGCATTTTAATGATGATGTGTCTTGGTGTGGTCCTCTTTGGATTCCTTTTGTTTGGGTTTCTCCGCGCTTCTTGGACCTGTAAGTCCATTTCTTTCACCAGGTGGGGGAAGTTTTCTGTCATTATTTCTTCAAATAGGTTTTCAATATCTTGCTCTCTCTCATCTTCTGGCACCCCTATAATTCTGATGTTGGTACGCTTGAAGCTGTCCCAGAGGCTCCTTACACTATCCTCGCATTTTTGGATTCTTTTTTCATTTTGCTTTTCCGGTTCGGTGTTTTTTGCTTCCTCGCATTTCAAATCATTGACATGATTCTTGCGCTCCTCTGGTCTGCTTTCGGGAGTCTGTATAATATTCGTTATTTCAGTCCGTGTATGCTTAATTTCTAGTTGGTTCCCCAATATAAGATCGAGGGTCTCATTAGTTTTCTTGTAGATCTCATTAAGTTTATCGGCGGCTTCTAAACAGTTCTTGAGAGACCTTAAAAGTGTGGTTCTGAACTCTATATCTTCCATTGACAATTTTGTCCTGTTTCTTTGTCTCCGCATTTTGTTATGCTTTCTTGGTGCACCCCCTAGTGGTCTTTGTGCGCAGTCTTGTAGTTAAACCTTGATTGTTGTAGCTAATACCAGGGAGGGTTTGACCTCCAGGCCAGGTGGCTATGAGAATCAGCTGTGTCAGCAGTGAGAGAACTTCTGTCCTCTAGGGAGGTGCTAATCTAGCCTTTGCCTGAGGCTATCCGGCAAATGCCTCTGTGGAGGGCTTGGGTGGGGCGGGTCACAGAGAATCAACAGGGTGGGCTGGAGAGAGCAGTTATGGTGGCTCTCAGTCCTGTCCCCAGGGGCTCTGCCTCTCTGAGTCCCAGCACCCGCTGCAAAGCTCGGAGAGAAAGCTGCACTCGCTCTGACCGAAGCCAGACAGTCCCGCTTCTCCCGTTTGAGTCTGGGTCCCTAAAGACTCGCCCGGATCTGGAGCTCAGAGTCTGTGACTCCCTCCCGATTGAAAACGCCAACCGCGCCCTCCACCGCCAGCCCGCTCGCGCACTCCGCACCTCAGAATTTGACTTCAGCACTGCGCCTCCTCTGAGTGTCCGTATGCGTTTCTCTTTCCTCCTAGTTGTAGGACTTCCACTCAGCCAGCGTTCCTGTGGTTTGGGGTGATGTCCCTTCCGTCTTTTAGTTTCACTTTTGAAGTAGTTGTTCAAAGCAGCAAACTCCGGCGTTAACCTATGTCGCCATCTTGGTTCTCCCTTTCTCTGTTTTAAAATATATTTTTTCATATATGGCTTTTATTATGTTGAGGTATGATCCTTCTACTCCCACCTTGCTGAGAGTTTTTATCAAAAATGGGTGTTGGATTTTGTCAAATGCTTTTTCTGCATCAACTGATATGACTATGTGGTTTCTTTCTTTCAATTTTTTATCTGATGAATCATGTTTATTGATTTTTGGATATTGTACCATCCTTGCATCCCTGAGATAAATCGTACTTGGTCATGGTGTATGATCTTTCTGATGCACTGCTGGATCTGGTATGCTAAGATTTTGTTGAGGATTTTGGCATCTATGTTCATGAGGGATATTGGCCTGTAATTCTCTTTCATTGTGTTGTCTTTACCTGGTTTTGGTATTAGTGTGATGCTGGCTTCATAGAATGAGCTTGGAAGTGTTCCTTCCTCTTGAATTTTTTGTAGTAGTCTGAGGAGGATAGGTTTTAGTTCTTCCTGGAATGTTTGGTAAAACTCCCCTGTGAAGCCGTCTGGTCCTGGGCTTTTGTTTGCTGGAAGCTTTTTGATGACTGCTTCAATTTCTTCCATAGTTATTGGCCTATTGAGATTTTTAGATTCTTCCTGATTGAGTTTTGGAATGTTTTTTTTTTCTAGGAATTTGTCTATTTCCTCCAGGTTGTCTAATTTGTTGGAGGAGAGTTGTCCACAGTATTTTTTAACAATCATTTGTATTTCTGTGGGGTCTGTTGTTATTTCGCCTCTATCATTTCTGATTTTCTTTATTTGGGTTCTCTCTCTTTGCTTCTTGGTGAGCCTGGCTAGAGGGTTGTCAATCTTGTTTATCCTTTCAAAGAAGCAGCTCTTGGTTTCATTGATTTTCTGTATTGGTTTTTTGGTCTCTGTCATTTATTTCTGCTCTAATCTTTATTATCTCATTCCTTCTGCTTCTCTGGGATTCTCTTGGTGCTCTCTTTCTAATTCTTTGAGTTGTAGAGTTAGATGATTTACTACCATTTTTTCTTATTTTTTGATATAGTCCTGCAGAGCTATAAACTTCCCTCTCAGGACTGCTTTCATTGCATCGCATAGGTTTTGGATTGTTGTGTTTTCATTGTCATTACTTTCCAGGATGTTTTTAATTTCTTCTTTGATCTCATTGGTGACCCAATCAATATTTTATAACATGCTATACAGCTTCCAATTGTTTGAGTATTTTGGATTGTTTTTTTTTTGTAGTTTATTTCTAATATTATGCCATCGTGGTCTGAGTGGATGCTTGGTATGATTTCAATCTTCTTGAATTTGGGGAGACTTTGTTTGTGACCCAATTTGTGGTCTATTTTTGAATGTGTCTTATGAGCACTTGAGTAGAATGTATATTCCGTGGCTTTGGGGTGAAGCGTTCTGAAGATGTCAATTAAGCCCATCTGATCTAGTGAATCATTTCGGAGTGCTGTTTCCTTGCTGATTGTTTGTCTAGAGGGCTTATCCAGTGCTGTCAGTGGTGTATTAAAGTCCCCTACTATGATTGTATTGTTGTCGATCTCTCCTTTAATATCTTCCAGGAGTTTTTTTTATGTATTTGGGTGCTCCTGCATTGGGTGCATATATGTTTATCAGGGTTATATCCTCTTGTTGTATTGATTCCTTTATTATTATGAAGTGGCCTTCCTTGTCTCTTGTTATGGCCTTCACTTTGAGGTCTATCTTGTCTGATATAAGTATTGCTACCCAGCTTTCTTTTCATTTCCATTTGCCGGAAAGATATTTTTCCATCCCTTCACTTTCAGTCTGTGTGAGTCTCTTTTTCTGAGGTGAGTCTCTTGTAGACAGAAAATGTATGGGTCATGTTTTTTTTTTTATCCATTCATCCACTCAATGTCTCATGGTTGGAGCATTTAGTCTGTTTACGTTTAAAGTTATTATTGAAAGGTACTTGTTTGTAGCCATTTCTTTTTTTGTGTGGCTGTTTTCTTTCTGAGCTTTTTATTTCTTCTTTTTATACCAGTCCCTTTAGAAATTCTTGTATTGCTGGCTTGGTGGTGATAAACTCCCCTAGCCTTTTTTGTCTGTGAAGCTTCTTCTTTTTTTTTTTTAAAATATATTTTATTGATTTTTTTACAGAGAGGAAGGGAGAGAGATAAGAGAGTTAGAAACATCGATGAGAGAGAAACATTGATCAGCTGCCTCCTGCATACTCCCCACTGGGGAATTGCCCACAACCAAGGTAGATGCCCTTGACAGTAATCGAAACTGGGACCTTTCAGTCCGCAAGCTGACGCTCTATCCACTGAACCAAACCGGTTTCGGCAATATCTGTGAATCTTCTTATTTCCCCTTCAATTTTGAATGATAGCCTTGCTCGATAGAGTATTCTTGGATTCAGTCCTTTGCTTTGCATCACTTTGTAAATTTCTGTCCATTGTTTTCTGGCCTGATGTGTTTCTGTTGAGAAATCATTTGATAATCTATAGGGAGATCCCTTGTATGTAACTTTCCGTCTCTCTCTTGCAGCCTGTAAGATTCTCTCTTTGTCCTGAACATTTGCCATGGTAATTATGATGTGTCTTATTGTGTGTCTTTTCAGGTTCACCTTGTTTGGGACTCTCTCTTCTTTTGTGACTTTTTTCTTCCCTACCTCAGTGAAGTTTTCTGATATTATTTCTTCAAATAGGTTTTCTAATCCTTGTTCCTCTTTCTGTTGTTCTGGCACCCCTATTATTCATATGTTGTTTCGTTTCATGTTTTCCCAAAGCTCCCTTAGGCTCTCCTCCTGTCTTTTAATTTTTTTCTCCAATTGAAGTACAGTTTGGGTGTGTTTTGCTTCCTTGTCTTCTAATTCACAAATTCGGTCCGCTGCTTCTCCTAGTCTACTGCTGATTCTTTCAATGGTGTTTTTTATTCCAGGTATATCGCTCTTCATTTCTTCTTGGGTTTTACATAAGTTATTGATTTTTTCATCTGTTTCTTCTTGCTTCTTGCATAAGTTGTTGATTGTTTCCTCCATCTGGTTTATGCACTCTAGGACCCTTATTCTGAATTCTTTCTTTGTCATGTTGCATGTCTCTGTATTCTGAATTCTGTCTCTGTATCATGTAGCTGCTTTTCTGGCCAGCCCTCCTTTTCTTTCCTTTGGGGGTTTCTTTCTCTACCCATGTTTGATATCACTGACATATCTAGATGTTGAGTCGTTTAGGGGCTGCTCCCTCGGTGGCAGTCGCTCCTCGAGCTGTGGTTGCTCCTTGGGCTGTTGCAGTAGCAGCTGCTCCTCTGTTGGCAGCAGCTCCTCTGGTGGGTGCTGTTCACAGCTGTGGTGGCTCTTCTGGCTGTTTGGGGGAGGCTTCACGTATAGCTGCTCTTCCTCAGACAGAGGGTGTGGTGACCAGGAGGCTGCTGTTGCTTGGATCTGCTGTGTTGATTTAAATGCACAAAATACAACACAACAAGGCACAACATACCAGGCACTGAACACAAATGTATTCACGATATTAATAACCCCCAATAAAAGTGACCACCCAAATTAAGAGAATTAGGGGATATAGAAGAAAGAAGAGAAAATGTAAAAGAGAAAAAAGAAAAGAAAAAAAATAAGAAAAAGAAGGAGTGCAAAAATGAAATTGGGATAAAGGATGGGGAAAAAAAGAAAAAGAAAAAAAAAGAGCAAAAAGAGAGAATGAAGTAGAAGAGGGGAAGAGAGTATTTATATGAGGAGAAAAATCTGATAGAACTGCCACTAATCCCAACAAATTCCAGCAACAGATCCCTGGAGATGAATGCAAACTACAAACCACCAATAATATCAAGTGAGGAAAGGGAAAACAGAAGCACAAAAATAACCAGGTAGGGAGGGGGAAGGGAGGGTAAAAACCAGCAGAAAAAGCAAAACAACCTCACAACCAATCCTAAAAACAAAACAAAACAATACTAAAAAACAATATACTCAACAATCAAGCAAACAGCAACAAAACAATAGAAAGATAAAAGAAGAAAAAAAATTGGATAGGGAAGAAAGATAAGGGAGAGGTGTATAAGGATTTAGAGCAGTGGATTGGAAATAAGATATATAAGTACGGTGAAATTTTGACAGGGGGTAAAAAGAAGGAATTGGGAAAATCTAAAGCAGGAATAGGGTAAGAGAAGCAGGACAACAAAAGGGGAAAAGTGAGGACGTGGATTTTAGCATAGTGGTAACTTTAAGATTTCAAAGCCAATTACCATCCAAGGCATTTTCTTTTGACAAATTTTGTAACAGAGGTAATTTTTTGATTTTTAGTGGCTTCAATACTAAAGTATTATATTATTTTATTTTATTTTTATTTTGTGTAAAAAACAGGAGTGCCCCCAATATTTGGGAGGCAACTTTGGAATATGGTACATTATTATTTTAAAAGTACCTATTATTATGGAAACATTAATCCTATTGTCCAAATGTAGCCTGTATATTTTCTTTGTGTCATTTTTTTGCCATCTTTTTAAAGAAAAAACAAACAAACAAACAAACAAAAACCAGTGTGGGTTATTCTGTAGCATCCGTGAAGACATTGGGGCTGAAGAAGTCACCCAAATTCAGGTGGAGCGCGCACATTTTCTTAAGCTTGCTTTTCTATTTATGGTTATAAAAATCCCAGATGCATTCCCAAATTCTGGGAAATGTTTCATTTGTCTAAATTTTAAATGATGGACTGGGAAATAAAAACATGGCAAAAATGAGACAACACTCTTGAGAGTGGGTGCCCATTTTAGAGGATTGCCAAAAGACCTAGTAATTTTTTTTAATTATTTCCCTTTTTCTAGGGAATTTTCTATAACCTGTATTATTGGCTACGTGTACTGCTCATAATCTTTCTCTCCCCACTCCCATATTCTTTTTTTGTTCTTGAGAAACTCAGCAATGGTCTGGTCATCTATCATTTCTTTCTTATTAAATTAAAGTCATGCTTAATAAACTAACAATAAATAACAAAGAAAAACAATAATTAATAGATAAGTACCCAATAATTTCCTTTCTAATATCTAGGTTCTAGGACATAAAAGAAGTTGAATCTGCATTGATTGAATCAGGAGGTGGGATGCTCGCACCTTTCCTGGAAAGCCACCTTGTGTCCTTCTTGGTTGCCTACATTCTTTTTTGAAATGTCTTGTTTTTCCACAAAGTCTAATTTGCTTACGTTTTCTGCACATAATTTAGCTGAGTTTGCACGTCATTATACTGTCCCAGCCCTGCTAACATTTTATAAGTTATTTGAGCATTCAGCCTGCGGTTTGTGTGGGCTTGCTCCTGACATTTCTCCAAAAATTTCCCTTCCATAGTAATAATTTCCTCCATCCAGAGTTGCACAAGCCAGAGAAATGTTTCAGGCTTAGGACATCGAGGTGGAGGGGGCCATGATGGCCATGCCTCCAATTTTTCTTTTCTTTTTGCTCCTCTTTAGGAGCGGAGGGTGCAAGGGCAGGAGATTTATCCTCCTTAGCCTCTTTCTAAAAGGCTCTAGCAAATGAAATACCATGTTCCACAAGGAGAAACAGTTTGGAGGCAAGTTTTTCCCCTGCTGCTGAGTTTTGGTTTTTTTGTTTGTTTGTTTACAAATTTTGACCTACTCTTTGCCAAACATTCAAGATCTAATGTACCTTCTTCAGGAAACCAAGGGTTATGTTCTATAACATCAAGCAAAAACTGTAAGAGAATACCTTCTGAAACTTTAATCCTTAAGCATGCAAACCAAAAGTCTACAATAAAGTTTCTTATTTTTTAACCGAATTCTGCCCCATTTGCCTGGCTAAAAAAAACATGTTCCCACTCTACTTACAGATTACGATTTCTGCAGCTGACTATGGGCTTTGCGTGTGGTGAATATCCCCCAACTATCTGGTGTCCCAACCTATCTGGTGAATTCTTCATTTTTTCACTCTAGGCCAAGTCTTCTCTTCCAGATTGCCTGTTGAGGTACCAGATGTGAAAGTTCCCCCCCACGTCCCGCATGGTTCAGGGTTCGGGATCTGGAGAAGGGGCTGCACCCAAATGAAAAAGACGAGACAAGAAATAATAATTTGGAAATATTGGGGGCCAGGCGGGCAAGCCCAATGCAAGAGAAAGGACTTCCACTGGTGCCCAGGCCTCACCAACCTTTTATTCAATTTTGGATACACATCTATCTCTTAGGCAGGTAATTGCAGTAACAGACTACAGTGGGGCCTTGACTTACGAGTTTAATTCATTCCGTGACGGAGCTCGTAACTCAAATTACTAGTATGTCAAATCAAAAAGTGAACGAGTGACACATGTGATGCTAGGCTGATGTTGTGGCGTTCACTGTGATGTTTGCTGCCCCAATTAGCGGTGGGGTATCTGAAGCTGGCTCGTAACCCAAATTTTAGCTCGCAACTCAAAGCAAAAAATCGGCCAAGAGACACCTCGTATCTCAAAAAACTAGTTAGTCGGGACACTTGTAAGTCAAGGCCCCACTTTATCTTAAAGGTCAGTAAATATTAGAAAATTTACTGTGAGACTGGTCAGGAAATAGCTTGAGCCCCCATTGTCTAGACTAAACAATCGGTGTATAGCTCTGGCCCTTGCCATGGGTTCAAGGTTCACCAGCGTTCTGGAATCCTTGTTTACACTTCTCTGATAGTGAAGACAATGGGTGGCTTCCTGCATAAAAAGAGAACTGGCTGAGAGGAAGATAAGGGACATATTGGCTAGGACGATTTGATTGATACTAAAAGCCCCTTCCATTCCTCCAGAATAATACTGACAGCTGATTGTGCCCCTTCCTCAAGTTACCTCCCAGAGGCACATAGAGCATGGGGTAAAAAGAGTAGTGGGTGGGCTTGTAAACCAGCTTGAACTGACAGCAAGAGCTTCTCTCTGGCTAGGCTCATTGCCCATGGACAGTAGCTTCTGCAGCTAATTTTAAGATGGCCACTTGGCACACATTCATTTTTTTGTTAAATTACTTTTAACATTCATTATCTCTCCCACCTTTAATTTTCTTTCACCAGCTGCTTTTTACAGATCCCTTTTAAAGTAAAATTAAATCAAATAACCAGACTCAAAATCACTGAGCTAAATTCCCACTTAATATGTGTGCTTAATGTAAGGTACTTCAGTGATGTCACACTGTAAGAGAATGTTTACATTCCCTTTGTAAAATGTATATTGTGTATTACCTATACTAGCAAATATTGTTCCATCTGTGATGTCCAAGATTACAAAACTATTCTACTCCTGAATATAAGGTCAGACAAAACTATCCAATATACTGTATACAAATTAGTTTTAGATGTTTTCAAAAATGAAATTAAAAAGAGTTTTTATTGAGCTCATCCAACAACTCTAATAAAAATAAAGAGGATGCATGTGAAGATAAGAAAATTATAGCTGATCAGACAATAAAATTGTCTATTTAATTTTTAACCAGAACATGTTAAACCAGGAAGTAAACAAAGGCAAATGGAAGTATAAGGAGGAGGCCAATGATAAATTATTTTTATAATATACAGCAACAATAACTATAATGCATTTAATAAAGTTTCTCCAAAACAAAATATGCATACCTAATACTTTCCAGATTGATGTCGTGTATGAAGAAGTATACACTAATAGATGTTGTATACATTGTTTTCTGGAAAAGGAGTGAACCTCTTTTTTTTAATATGAAGTTTGGCAATTCCAAAAATTGAAGAGGAGGGAAGATTCCCTAGCTCATTTTACGAGACCAGCATTGTACTAATTCCAAAAACAGATAATGACACTACAAAGAAAGGAAATCATAATGCAGTGTCCCTGATAAGCACAGATGAAGAAATCAGCAACAAAAATTTTTGCAAACCAAATTCAACAATGTATTAAAAAGATTAGGAGGGATAAAAAAAAATGGCTGCAGTCTAAGAAGCTTTTGTCCGCTTGTTCCCAACACTGGACTGGACTTGTGGCTAATATACAGAACATTCCACTTGAAAAAAACAGCTTAAAAAAGCTGATAGGAAATACTACGATCCTGGAGCTTGGAAAGAGGGCAGAAGATGAGTGGGTGAGCCAACACAGGCAGCTGCACATCTTGCCTGGAAAGCTGGAGGGAATGTGTGGCAGTGCAGTTCCTGCCCCCTGGGAGCTAGGGGTCTCAGCTGCATGCAGGGATCTCCAAAAAAAAAAAACAACAGAGAAAGGAAGTGGAGCCCTCATAGAATCAGACTTTGGGGGAACTCAGTCCACTGGGGGAACTCAGACCACCTTAGCCTAGGCAAAAAGCAATTCTGAGTTACAATACCAACCTGAGAAGCTCAGCTGGATTAGTGTCTGTAGGAGGGGCTGCTCAGCAGAACTCCAGACGGGCAGAGGGGTCTGAGCAGACCACCCAACTTTGAATGTGATGGGTCAATTATTCTCTGAAAGAACTTTCCCAGATAGCAGGACGTGGGCCAGTTAGAGTGTCCTGGGAAAGAGGCATGATCCTCCCAACCTTGAGGAAGAGGAGCCACCCATTCCTCCACCTTTGGAACAGCACTGGGCTGGAAATCTCTACCTGAGCAGCTGAGCCTGGCAGCATGGGGTACTCAGACATCTGGCTGGGTGGGAAGCTGAGCAGAAGCCCCGACCAGTGAGAATGGGCAGTGCTGAAAGATTAGAGAGCCAATCTGGGAGGGATTTCTGTTGTTGCTTTATTTTTTGTGTGTATTTTGTTTAAATCCCTGACTGCTAGAGATGGCATCAAGGGGGTGTCAGTGACCTAAAGGGAGTTGAGGCATTGGAAGCCCCTGTCCACCCATACTACAAGCTATGGACACCACCCCCAATGCAAATCTGTTGAAACCATCCTCACCAGGACCAGATACCCCGCAGATCCCAGTTCTGTGGGGGAAGAGAAAGCAGCCCAGAACAAGTAAGTGCATGCAAGAGGCAAGCTTGAAGCAGAACCACCAGAATACTTAGGGGACCCACCCTGCAGGGCTTCAGCCAGGCTTCCAAGGGCCAGGCAGAGTCAGTGACTCACATTGATCTATACCAGATAACTGCTCAGGAAGCCCAGGAACCACAGACCAAGGGGCCACATACAGCAGCATCAAAGCAAAATCCAGTGTGCTTCATAAAAGCAGACCCAAAGATTTTTAATTTATTTATTTTTGTGTTGATTTGTTTTCATTTGGTATAGATGTTCTTCCTCTTGTCTCTTTTTTGTCTCATATTTGCTAATTACTATCTTTTATTTTAGTCTATTTTTTTTCTTTCTCATTCTCTCTACTTTTTGGTAATACTTATTTTTTTATTTTTTAAAATTACCTTTAAAATTATATTATATTTTATTTTATCTTTATTGTTGAGATTATTACAGATTCCCCTCTTTTTTTCCACCTATTGCCCCCCTCCACTCAGTTTCTGCCCCACTGCAGGCCTCTGCCACCCTATTGCCTGTGTCCATAGGTAATGCATATATGTATATAAGATCTTGGTTTAATCTCTTCCCACTCCTCACCCCCTTGCCTCTGAGAATCATCAATGTATTCCATCTCCATCCCACTGATTCTATTTTATTCACCAGTTTATTCTGTTCCTTAGATTCCTTATTCATTTATTTTGATTTTTAGATTCAACTGTTGATAGGTATGCATTTGTTGCCATTTTGTTGTTCAAATTTTGATCTTTTTCTTTTTCTTCTTCTTCCTCTCCTTAAAGAATACGCTTCCTCTTGTTTGGGACTCTCTGTGCTTCCTGGACTTATGAGTCTATGTCTTCACCAAGTAGGGGAAGTTTTCTGTCATTATTTCTTCAAATAGGTTTTCAATATGTTGCTCTCTCTTCCCCTTCTGGCACTCCCATAATGCAAATCTTGGTATGCTTGAAGTTGTACCAGAGGCTCCTTACACTATCTTCATATTTTTGGATTCGTTTTTCTTTTTGCTCTTCTGGTTGGATGTTTTTTGCGTCCTCATATTTCAAATCCTTGATTTGATTCTCAGAATCCTCTAGCCTACTATTGAATCCCTGTATATTATTCTTTATTTAAGTCAGTGTATGCTTAATTTCTGACTGGTCCTTTTGCATTTTGGGGAGGTTTCTAGAAGATTCTTGAGTAACCTTATAACCATGGTTTTGAACTCTGTATCTAGTACAGTGGGGCCTCGACTCACGAGTTTAATTCGTTCTCATTAAGAAGCTCGTTAACTCAAATTACTCTGTCAACTCAAAGAAAAAATTGGCCGAGAGAAGGCTCGTGTCTCGGAAAAACTCATTAGTCGGGACACTAGTAAGTCAAGGCCCCACTGTAGTTTGCTTTATTCAATTTCTTTAATTTGTGACATTTCTTTGTCTCCACATTTTGGCAGCTTCCCTGTGTATGTTTCTATGTATTTGGCAGAGCTGCTATTCTCCTTGACTTGGTAGAGTGTCCTTGTGTAGTAGGTGTTTTTTAGGGCCCAGTGGTTCAGCTGCCCAAGTTACCTTAGCTGGGCACACTAGGTGAACCCCTTTGTGGACTATGAGCACAGTCTTGTTGTAGTTGAGACTTGATTGCTGTTGTTGTTACTAAGAGGAATTGACCTCCAGGCCAATTGGCTGTGAGGACCAGCTGCGACTACAGTGGGAGAGCTGCTGTGCAGGACACATACCTATGGAGCAGGACTTGTTTTCCTGGAGCTTTTGTGCTTACTGAGTCTTCCCCTTGAGTCTGTTACTTATGGATGTATAGAGTTGTACTCTGGTATGGTCTGACACTGACCACTGAGTACACTGGCTCTTGGATCTCCAGGGAGGTGCAAAGCCAGCCACTGCCTGGGGCCACCCTGCAGGAGCTACAGAGAGATCTGAAGATTCCTCCCCTATGTATTGGATTTGGGAGTGCCCAGATGAGGCCCAGCTATGAAGCAAGGCAGGCTGGTGCTGGTGCCAAGTCTTGGGCCTTTTATTGATAGGTTTGGGGCTCCCTGATCCAGTTGCAGCTTGATTGAGCGATTATAACCTGAGCAAGGACAGGTCATTCATATGCAAAAGTTGCTGCACACAGCTTGGGTGGGGTTGTAAATTGGATGAGGTGGGGTCCTAGGGACTCACCAGGGCAGAGAAACCAGAAATGGCTGACAGTCAGCCCTGGACCGGGGAGGTCTCAGCATAGGAACAATGATCCCAGGGAGCATCTCCATCTGGAGAAAACTGTCCCAGAGTTCCTGCCTGAGGACAGATAATCCAATTCCTCTTCGTATGTGTCTGTGTCCCTCAGAGCCTTGTCCTGGTGCTGGAGCTCAGAGGAAGTGGGACCTTGTAAGTTCAGTGTGTGGTGCCAGCTTTTTAAGAGAACAGCTGGGTCTCCAGAAGCCTGCATGTCACTGAACCTCAATCTGCACTAGTTTTTACAGCCTGTTGTTCTTACTGCCTGTAGGGACTTCTTTTCCCAGCTCTGGGACCCTAGGCTGGGGGTCTGGTGAGGGACTGGGACTGTTGCTCCTCTGGCAGCCTCCGCAGAGACAATCTCCTTGCCATTTAACAAAGCCATACACATGGGTGCCAGACCAGACTGTTACACACCTCCAAACCTCCTACTAGTCTCAGTGTACTTTCTTCTTTACTTCTCTAAGTGTAGGACCTCTATTCATCCAGCTTTCCAGTGGTTCTGGATAATTGTTGTTCTTTCTGTATTTTATTTTTTCTTTATTGATTAAGGTATTACACATGTGTTCTTTCTGCCCCATTGCCCCCCTCCACCCCCCACTCATGCCCTCACCCCCCTGTTGTCTGTGTCCATTGATTAGGCTTACATGCATGCGTACAAGTCCTTTGGTTGATCTCTCCCACGTACTCCCACCTTCCCCTACCTTCCTCTGAGGTTTGACAGTCTGATCTATGCTTCTCTGTCTCTGGATCTGCTTTTGTTAATCAGCTTATGTTGTTCATTATTTTCCATAAATGAGTGAGATCATGTGATATTTATCTTTCTCTGTCTGGCTTATTTTGCTTAGCATAATGTTCTCCAGTTCCATCTATGCTGTTGCAAATGGTAAGAATTCCTTTCTTTTTACTGCAGTGTAGTAATCCATTGAGTAGATATACCACAGTTTTTTAATCCACTCATCTGCTGATGAGCACTTGGGCTGTTTCCAAATCTTAGCTCTGGTGAATTGTGCTGCTATGAACATAGGGGTGCATA
Organism: Myotis myotis; assembly: GCF_014108235.1. Classification (NCBI taxonomy): domain Eukaryota; kingdom Metazoa; phylum Chordata; class Mammalia; order Chiroptera; family Vespertilionidae; genus Myotis; species Myotis myotis. Next base: position 86,804,911 of record NW_023416346.1, read on the forward strand.
TATCCTTTCTGATTGGTGTTTCTAGTTTTTTCTGTATTTTTGTTCTAATTTGATGTGGTTGTGGGAAGTGTTGAGTACAGGCATGTACCTATGCCACCATATTCCCTTTCTCTGGTAATACTTATTTTCAATTCATTTTTTCCTCTTTTCCCAGTTTTATTTTCCTTTACCATATTGTATTTTATTTATTATTATTACTTTTTAAAATTATTATTTTATTTGTTATTTTCTTTTTTAATTTTTTTATCAATTAGGTTATTACATATATGTCCCTATCCCAAGTTACCCCCTATCTCACCCACTCATGCCCTCACCCCCCTGTTGTCCGTGTTCATTGGTTAGGCCTATATGCTTGCATATAAGTCCTTTGGTTGATCTCTCCCTTTCACCCCCACCCTCCCCTGCCTTCCCTCTGAGGCATGACAGTCTGATAGATGCCTATCCGTCTCTGGATCTCTCCTTGTTCATCAGTTTATGTTCTTCATTATATTCCACAAATGAGTGAGATCCTGTGGTATTTATCCTTCTGACTGGCTTATTTCACTTAGCAAAATGCTCTCAAGTTCCATCCATGCTGTTGCAAATAGTAAGAAATCCTTCTTTTTTACTGCAGTGTAATATTCCATTGTGTAGATGTACAACAGTTTTTTAATCCACTCATCTACTGATGGGCACTTAGGCTGTTTCCAAATCTTAGCTATGGTGAATTGTGCTGCTATGAACATAGGGGTGCATATATCATTTCTAATTGGTGTTTCTAGTTTCTAGGGTTATACTCCTAAAAGTGGGATCACTGGGTCAAATGGGAGTTCCATTTTCACTATTTGAGGAAACTCCATACTGTTCTCCACAGTGGCTGCGCCAGTCTGCATTCCCACCAGCAGTGCACAAGGGTTCCTTTTTCTCCACATCCTCGCCAGCACTTGTTGTTTGTTCATTTTTGATGATAGCCATTTGGCCAGGTGTGAGGTGATACTGCATGGTTGTTTTGATTTGCATCTTTCAGTTGATTAGTGACTTGAAGCATGTTTTCATGTCTTTTGGCCTTCCTTCTGTCTTCTTTTGAAAAGTTTCTATTTAGGTCCATTGCCCAATTTTTGATTAGGGTGTTTATCTTCCTTTTTTTTTTAGTTGTATGAGTTCCCTGTAAATGTTGGAGATTAAACCCTTATCTGTGATAACATTGGCAAATATGTTCTCCCATGCAGTGGACATTCTTGTTGATTTGTTGAAGGTTTCTTTTGCTGTGCAGAAGCTTTTTATTTTTATGTAGTCCTATTTGTTTATTTTCTCTTTAGTTTCTATTGCCCTTGGAGCAATATCAGTGAAGAAATTGCTTCGGCAGATGTCTGCTATTTTTCTGCCTGTGGATTCCTCTTGTATTTTTATGGTTTATTGCCTTATGTGTAAGTCCATTATCCATTTTGAGTTTCTTTTTGTGACTGGTGTAATTTGGTGGTCTAGTTTCATTTTTTTGCATGTATCTGTGAATTTTCCCAACACCATTTATTGAAGAAACTGTCTTGACTCCATTGTATGTTCATGCCTCCTTTGTGGAATATTAATTGAGCATAGTGATTTCAGTCGATTTCTGGCTTCTCTACTCTGTTCCATTGATCTATATGTCTGTTCTTGTGCCAGTACCAAGAAGTTTTGAGAACAGTGGCTTTGTAATACAGCTATATACCTGGTATTGAGATCCCACCTACTTTGTTCTTCTGTCTCAGGATTGCTGCAGCTATTCTGCACTTTTTTTTTTTATTCCAGATGAATTTTTGGAAAGTTTGTTCTAGGTCTGTGAAATATGCCATTGGTAAATTAATGAGGATTGCATTGAATTTACAGATTGCTTTGGGTAGTATGGACATTTTGATGATGTTGATTCTACCAATTCATGAACCTGGTACGTTCTTCAATCTGTTTGCCTTACTCTATTTCTTTTTATCAGTGTCCTGTAGTTTTTCCATATATAGGTCTTTTACCTCCTTAGTTAAGTTTATTCTAGATAACTTAATATTTTTGTTGTGATGGTAAATGAGATTGCTTTTTTAGTCTCTCTATCTGTAAGTTCATTATTGGTGTATAGAAATGCCATAGATTTCTTGGCATTAATTTTGTATCCTGCTACATTGCCGAATTAATGTATTAAGTCTAATAATTTTTGGATGGAGTCTTTAGGGTTTTCAACATACAGTATCATGTCATCTGCAAATAAGGACAGTTTTACTTCTTCTTTTCCAATTTGGATACCTTTTATTTCTTCTTCTTGTCTGATTGCAATGGCTAGTACTTCCAGTACTATGTCAAACAGGAGTGGTGAGAGTGGGCATCCCTGTCTTGTTCCTGTTCTTAGGGGAAATGGTTTTAGATTATGCCCATTGAGTATGATGCTGGCTGTGGGATTGTCATATATGGCTTTTATTATGTTGAGGAATGATCCTTCTATGCCCACCTTGCTGAAAGTTTTTAACACGAAAGGGTGTTGGATTTTGTCAAATGCTTTTTCTGCATCAATTGATATGACTATGTGATTTTTGTCTTTCAATTTGTTTATGTGATATATCACGCTTATTGATTTGGGGATATTGTACCATCTTAGCATCCCTGGGATAAATCCTACTTGGTTATGGTGTATGATCTTTCTGATGTACTGTTGGATCCGATTTGCTAGATATTTGTTGAGGATTTTGGCATCTATATTCATAAGGGATATTGGCCTATAATTTTCTTTCATTATGTTGTCTTTATCTGGTTTTGGTATTAGTGTGATTCTAGCTTCATAGAATGAGCTTGGACGTATTCCTACTTCTTGAATTTTTTGGAATAGTCTGAAAAGAATAGGTTTTAGTTCTTCCTTGAATGTTGTGTAAAACTCCCCTGTGAAACTGATTGGCCCTGGGCGTGTGTTTGCTGGAATCTTTTTGATGACAGCTTCAATTTCTTCCATAGTTATCAGCCTATTAAGATTTCTAGAACCTTCCTGATTGAGTTTTGGAAGCTTGGATTTTTCTAGGAATATGTTCATTTCCTCCAGGTTGTCTAGTTTGTTGGAATAGAGTTGTTCATAGTATTTTTTAATAATCCTTTGTATTTCTGTGGGGTCTGTGGTTATTTCGCCTCTTTCTTTTCTGATTTTGTTGATTTGGGTCCTCTCTATTTGCTTCTTGGTGAGCCTGGCTAGAGGTTCATCAATTTTGTTTATCCTTTCAAAGAACCAGGTCTTGGTTTCATTGATCTTTTGTATTTTTTTCCTTTTTTTGTTTGTTTTTCTGTGTTTTTTTTGTAGTTTTTTTGTGTGTGAGGGGGGGTCTCTATGTTATTTATTTCTGCTCTGACCTTTATGATCTCCTTCCCTGTGCTCACTCTGGGTTTTTCCTGTTGCTCTCTTTCTAATTTTTTGAGTTGTAGATTTAGATGATTTACTACCTCTTTTATTATCATTTATTTATTTAAGCCTGTAGAGCTATAAACTTCCCTTTCAGGACTGCTTTATTGGTGTCCCATAGATTTTGGATTGTAGTGTTTTTATTTTCATTAGATTCCCGAATGTTTTTAATTTCTTCTTTGATCTCATTGGTGACCCAATCATTGTTTAATAGCATGATATTTAGCTTCCAAGAATTTGAATTTTTTGGATTGTTTTATTGGAGGTTATTTCTAATATTATGCCATTGTCATCTGAGAAGATGCTTGATATAATTTCAATCTTCTTGAATTTGGGGAGACATTGCTTGTGACCCAGTATGTGGTCTATTTATGAAAATGTCTCATGTGCATTTGAGAAGAACGTATATTCAGTGGCTTTGGGGTGAGATGTTCTGAAGATGTCAATTAAGTCCATCTGATCTAGTGAGCCATTTAGGAGTGCTGTTTCTTTGCTGATTTTTTGTCTAGAGGATTTATCCAGTGATGTCAGTGTTGTATTTAAGTCCCCTACTATGATTGTATTGTTGTCAATCTCTCCTTTGATATCTTCCAGGAGTTTTTTTTTTTTTTATGTATTTGGGTGCTCCTGCATTGGTTGCATATATGTTTATCAGTGTTATATCCTCTTGTTGTATTGATCCCTTTAGTATTATGAAATAGCCTTCCTTATCTCTTGTTATGTCCTTCACTTTGAGGTCTATTTTGTCAGATATAAGTATTGCTACCCCAGCTTTTTTTTTCATTTCCATTTGCCTTAAAGATATTTTGCCATCCCTTCACTTTTTGTTCTGAGTTGGGATTCTTGTAGACAGCATATATTTGAGTCATATTTTTTTATCTATTCAGCCACTAGCTTTCTTTTGATTGGAGCATTTAGTCCATTTACTTTTAAAATTATTATTGAACGGTTCTTGATTGTAGCCATTTTGTTGTTTGTGCCTGTGTTCTTTCTTACCTTTTTATTTCTACTTCTTCTTCTTTTTTGTCACCAGTCCCTTTAGCATTTCTTGCATTGCTGGTTTGGTAGTGATAAACTCCCTTAGCCTTTTTTGTCTGTGAAGCTCTTATTTCCCCTTCAATTTTGAATGATAGCCTTGCTTTAAAGAGGATTCTTGGATTCAGTCCCTTGCTTTGCATCACTTTGTAAATTTCCTTCCATTATTTCCTGGCCTGATGTGTTTCTGTTGAGAAATCATTTGATAATCTAATGGGAGATCCCTTGTATGTAACTTTCAGTCTCTCTCTTGCAGCCTTTAAGATTCTCTCTTTGTCCTGAACATTTTCCATCATAATTATGATGTGTCTTGGTGTGAGTGTTTTTGGGTTCATCTTGTCTGGGACTCTCTATGCTTGTGTGACTGTTCTTCCCCACATCAGGGAAGTTTTCAGACAATATTTCTTCAAATAAGTTTTCTAACCCTTGTTCCTCTTCCTGCCATTCTGACATTCCTTTTATTCTTATGTTATTTTGTTTCATGTTTTCCCATATCTTTGTTAGGCTCTCCTCCTGTCTTTTAATTTGTTTCTCCAATTGCAATTTATTTTGGGTGTGTTTTGCTTCCCTGCCTTCTAATTTGCTAATTTGGTCCTCTGCTTCTCCTATGCTACTGTCAAAACTTTCCTCGGTGTTTTTTATTACAGATATATCACTCTTCATTTCTTCTTGATTCTTACATAAGTTGTTGATTTTTTCCTCCATCCGGTTTATGAACTGCGGGACCCTTATTCTGAATTATTTTTCTGACATATTGCATGCCTCTGTTTAACTTAGCTGCTTTTCTGGAGGTTTCTCCTTTTGTTTCCTTTGGGGGTTTCTTTGCCTACCCATGTTTGATCTCACCAACATATATAGATGTTGGGTAGTTCAGGGGCTGCTCCTTGGGTGGCAGTGGCTCCTCAGGCTGCAGTTGCTTCTCAGGCAGTTGTGGTAGCAGCTGCTCCTCAGTTGTCAGCAGCTCCTCTGGTGGGTTCTGTTCGCAGCCGTGGTGGCTCCTCTGGCTTGTGTGGGGGGAGGTTTCTCCCACAGCTGCTGTTCCTCAGACAGAGGGCGTGCTTATCACAAGGCTGCTGTTCCTTGGATGGGGGCAGGGTGCACATAGCTGCTAAGCCTTGGACTGGGGAAAACTGTTCACGTGGCTGCTATTCCTTGGATGGGAGCTGGCTGCACATTGCTGCTGTTCCTCTGATGGGGCGGCTGCTTGTGAAGCTACTGCTTCTTGGACAGAGGCAAGTTGAATGCATGGCTGCTGCTCCTTGGAAAGGGGTGTGCTGCTTGTGCGGCTGCTGCTCTTCAGATGGGAGATGGGCTACTTGCGTGGTTGCTGTTCTTTGGACAGGTACAGGCTGTGTGTGTGGCTTTGCTCCTCTGACCGGTGCAGGTTGTGTAGGGCTTCCGCTCCACAGATGTGGACAGTCTGCTCGTGTGGCTGCTGCTTCTTGGACCGGTGCAGGCTGCTACTGCTCCTCGAATGTGGCCGGGCTCCTTGTGCCCAGGGTGGCTGGTGACTTGGTGACCATGGGACCACAGCCAAGGTATCAGGTCCCTGGTAGGGGTGGCTGTAGAGTCTCAGGTGTTACCTGAGGGCACCCTGGGTGGAGGTAAGGCTGTGCTCGCAGTTACATCAGCTCTACCCTTTGAAAAGGTGAGGCCTCTGAAGAGGAGCTGGCCTCCTGGAACTGTTTGCAGTGGTAGCAGAGGCTGCCTACTTAGGCTAGCCTGGTTAGCCTGCCCCTGAAGGTTCTGCGGGGTCTAACTGTGCCTCACTCACACACGCACACACACACACACAAGCACACACTCCTCTTTTGCTCCCTCACTGCCGCCTTCTTCCCACCTCTGTAGCTGGGTCTAGGGCAGTGATGGCAAACCTATGACATGCGTGTCAGAGGTGACACACGAACTCATTTTTTTTGGTTGATTTTTCTTTGTTAATGGCATTTAAATATATAAAATAAATATCAAAAATATACATCTTTGTTTTACTATGGTTGCAAATATCAAAAAATTTCTATATGTGACACGGCACCAGAGTTAAGTTAGGGTATTTCAAAATGCTGACATGCTGAGCTCAAAAGGTTCTCCCTAACTGGTACAGGGTGTAATTGACCCTTTCATAGATGAAGTTTCCTCTCCAGGTGTCTGGTTATGTGGCTCGCTCTCTAGCACATTAGCCAGACAGGATAAAATTCACCTTAACAAGACATGACCCAAAGGGAACAAAGCATGAATGTACTCATGACATAGATAACCCTGATATAAGTAACCACTTGAGAAAAGAGAATTAACGGAGAGAAAAGAGAGCACAAATTATATCTAAGAGAGAAAAAAAGATAAGAGAGAAAAGAAAAAGGAGAAATATATATATATATATATATATATATATATATATATATATATATATAAAAGGGATGGGTGGATAAGAAGAAAAAGAACAACATAATATATTTAAAAAAAATAATTTAAAATGGTATAAAAATAGATTTTGAGTGGCTGTTACCGGCGTCCAAGATCAGCTTCTAACCTGGAAACAAGGGATCTCAAGCAGCGTGATTGTGTGAACTCAGACGAGCAATGCTTCTTCTCATGGAAAACAGAGAGAGAAATACATAACCAAACACCTGGAGAAGAGCGATCATGGTGAAAAAAAGAAGCAACCCACATATGAAAGACAAATAAGAATCATCAGAAAAGGAAGTAAATGAAATGGAGGCAATGGAGGCAAGCAACCTGTTAGAGAAAGAATTCAGAGAAATGGCCATAAGGTGGATGAAAAGAATGGAAGACAAATTCAACACTATGTGTAGGAAACAAGAGAAAATGAAGAAAAACCAAGAATAAATGAAAAATGACATCACTGCTATAAAGAACTCAATAGAAAGCATCAACAGTAGACTAGAAGAAGCAGAGGACCACATGAGAGAGCTAGAAGACAAGGTAGGAAAAAACACCCATACAGAACAGCTTCTAGAAAAAAAAATTAAAAAGCAGGAGGAGAGCCTAAGAGAACTCTGGGACAATGCTAAACGAAACAACATCCGAATAATAGGGGTGCCAGAAGGAGAGGAAACTGAGCAAGGAATAGAAAACCTGTTTCAAAAAATAGTAACAGAAAATTTCCCTGATATAGGCAAGAAAAACCTCACACAAATCCAAGAAGCTCACAGAGTCCCAAACAAAATGAACCCGAAGTGACCGATGCCAAGGCACATAATAATTAAATTGGCAAACACCAATGACAAAGCAAGAATCTTAAAAGCAGCCAGAGAGAGACAGAAAGTTACCTACAAAGGATCCCCCATCAGACTAGTGACTGATTTCTCAACAGAAACACATCAGACAAGAAGGGAATGGAATGAAATATACAAAGTCATGCAAAGGAAGGGTCTGAATCCAAGAATACTGTACTCAGCGAGGCTATCAATCAAAATTGAGGGTCAAATCAGGAGCTTCACAGACAAAAATGGTCTATGGGAGTTTATTACAACCAAACCAACATGCAAGAAATGTTAAAGGGTCTGCTGTAAATTGAAAAAATAGGAAACAAAGAAGGAATGCAGCGGTAAAGAACAAAAATGGCGACTAACAAGTTTCTATCAATAATAACTTTAAATGTAAATGGATTAAATGCCCCAGTCAAAAGGCATAGGATAACTGAGTGGATAAGAAAACATGACCCATATATCTGCTGTCTACAGGAAACCCACCTCAGAAAAAAAAGACGCACACAGACTGATGGTGAAGGGATGAAAAAGGTTTTTCAGGCCAATGGAAGTGAAAATAAGGCCAGGGTATCAATACTTATATCTGACAAATTAGATCTCAAAGTGAAGGACATAAAAAGAGATAAAGAAGGCCACTTCATAATACTAAAGGGAGCAGTCCAACAAGAAGAAATAACTCTGGTAAATATATATGCACCTAATATAGGAGCACCTAAATACGTAAGAAATCTGGAGGAGATCAAGGGAGAGATTGACAGCAATACAATCAAAGTAGGGGACCTTAACACCTCATTATCACCACTGGACAATTCCTCTAAACAGAAACTCAGCAAAGAAACATCAATCCTAAATGACTCACTAGATCAGATGGAATTAATTAACATCTTCAGAACATTTCACCCCAAAGCCACAGAATATACATTCTCCTCAGGTGCACATTTGTCATCTTCAAAGATAGACCATATATTGGTTCACAGACAAAGGCTCTTCAAATTCAAGAAAATTGAAATCATATCAAGCATCTTCTCAGACCACAAAGGCATAAAACTGGAAATCAACTACAACAAAAACAATCCAGAAAAATCAAACACGTGGAGACTAAATAGCATGCTATTAAACAATGACTGGGTTACCAGTTAGATCAAAGAAGAAATAAAAAACATCATGGCAACAAATGACAATGAAAACACAACAGTCCAAAACCTATGGGACACAGCAAAAGCAGTCTTGAGAGGGAAGTTCATAGCTCTACAAGCCTACTGCAAGAAACAAGAAACAATGAGAATAAATGACCTAACTCTACAACTCGAAGAGTTAGAAAGAGAGCAACAAAAAAGGCCCACTGTAAGCAGAAGGAAGGAAATAACAAAGATCAGAGGGGAGATAAACGACATAGAGACCAAAAATCAATACATAAGATCAACAAAACCAAGAGCTGGTTCTTTGAAAGGATAAACAAGATTGATACACCTCTAGCCAGGCTCACCAGGAAACAAAGAGAGAGGACCCAAATAAACAAAATCAGAAATGAATGAGGAGAAATAACAACAAGACCCCATAGAAATACAAAAGATTGTTAGAAAATACTATGAACAACTCTACTCCAACACACTACACAACCTGGAGGAAATGGACATATTCATAGAAAAGTGCGACCTTCCAAAACTTAATCAGGAAGAATCTAAAAATCTCAACAGGCCAATAACTATGGAGGAAATCGAAGCGGTAATCAAAAAGCTTTCAGCAAAGAAAAACCCGGGACCAGATGGCTTCACAGGGGAGTTTTAATAAACATTCAAGGAAGATCTAAAACCTATCCTCTTCAGACTATGTCAAAAGATTCAAGAGGAAGGAACACTTCCCAGCTCATTGTATGAAGCCAACATCACCATAATCCCAAAACCAAGAAAAGACAATACAATGAAAGAGAATTATAGGCCAATATCCCTCATGAACATTGGTGCCAAAATCCTAAACGAAATCCTCGCAAATCAGATCCAGCAGTACACAAAAAGATCATACACCATGACCAAGTAGGATTAACCCAGGGATGCAAGGATGGTACAGCATCTGCAAATCAATAAATGTGATACATCACATAAAAAAATTGAGAGAAAAAAACACATAGTCATATCAATTGATGCAGAAAAAGCATTTGACAAAATCCAACACCGTTTCTTGATAAAAACTCTCAGCAAGATAGGAATTGAGGGCTCAGACCTCAACATAATAAAAGCCATATATGACAAACCCACTGCCAACATCATAATCAATGGGCAAAAACTAAAACCATTCCCCCTAAAAACAGGAACAAGACAGGGATGCCCGCTCTCACCACTCCTATTCAACATAGTACTGGAAGTACTAGCTGTTGCGATCAGACAAGAAGAAGAAATAAAAGGCATCCAGATTGGAAAAGAAGAAGTAAAACTGTCCTAATTTGCAGATGACATGATACTGTACATAGAAAACGCTAAAGACTCCATCAAAAAATTATTAGACTTAATAAATGAATTCGGCAATGTAGCAGGATACAAAATTAATGCTAAGAAATCCATGGCATTTCTTTACACCAATAGTGAACTTACAGAAAGTGAAACTACAGAAGCAATCCCATTTACCATTGCACCAAAAAAATTAAAATACCTAGGAATCAACTTAACTAAGGAGGTAAAAGACTTATATGACAAAAACTACAGGACACTGAAAAAAGAGATAGAGGAAGACATAAACAGATGGAAGAATATACCGTGTTCATGGATTGGTAGAATCAACATCATCAAAATGTCCATACTACCCAAAGCAATCTATAGATTCAATGCAATCCCCATTAAATTACCAACGGCATATTTCACAAATCTAGAACGAATGTTCCAAAAATTCATGTGGAATAAAAAAAGACCCCGAATAGCTACAGCAATCCTGAGAAAGAAGAACAAAGTAGGTGGGATCTCAATACCAGATATCAAACTGTATTACAAAGCCACTCTTCTTAAAACAGCTTGGGGCTGGCACAAGAACAGACATATAGATCAGTGGAATAGAATAGAGACCCTAGAAATCGACCCAAACCACTATGCCCAATTAATATTCGACAAAGGAGGCAAGAGCATACAATGGAGTCAAGACAGTCTCTTCAATAAATGGTGTTGGGAAAATTGGACAGATACATGCAAAAAGATGAAACTAGACCACCAACTCACACCATACACAAAAATAAACTCAAAATGGATAAAAGACTTAAACGTAAGACGGGAAACCATAAAAATACTGGAGGAATCCACAGGCAGCGAAATTGGGAACATATGCGGAAGGAATTTCTTCTCTGATAATGCTCCTAGGGCAATGGAAACTAAAGAGAAAATAAACAAATGGGACTACATCAAAATTAAAAGCTTTTGCACAGCAAGGGAAACCTTCAACAAAACAACAAGAAGACCCACGACATGGGAGAACATATTTGCCCATGATGCCACCGATAAGGGTTTAATTTCCAACGTTCACAGGGATCTCATGAAACTTAACAAAAGGAAGATAAACAATCCAATAAAAAAAATGGGCAACAGACCTAGATAGACACTTTTCGAAAGAGGACATACAGAAGGCCGAAAGACATATGAAAACATGCTCAAAGTCACTAATTATACGAGAGATGCAAATCAAAACGACAATGCGTTATCATCTCACACCTGTCAGAATGGCTATCATCAACAAATCAACAAACAACAAGTGTTGGAGAGGATGTGGAGAAAAAGGAACCCTTCTTCACTGCTGGTGGGAATGCAGACTGGTGCAGCCACTGTGGAGAACAGTATGGAGATACCTCAAAAAACTAAAAATGGAGAACCAAGATGGCGGCATAGGTTAACGCCGGAGTTTGCTGCTTTGAACAACTACTTCAAAAGTGAAACCAAAAAACGGAAGGGACATCACCCAGAACCACAGGAACGCTGGCTGAGTGGAAGTCCTACAACTAGGAGGAAAGAGAAACGCATACGGACACTCAGAGGAGGCACAGTGCTGAAGTCAAATTCTGAGGTGCGGAGTGCGCGGAGCGGGCTGGCGGCAGAGGGCGCGGTTGGCGTTTTCAATCGGGAGGGAGTCGCAGAATCTGAGCTCCAGATCCGGGCGAGTCTTTAGGGACCCAGACTCAAACGGGAGAAGCGGGACTGTCTGGCTTCGGTCAGAGCGAGTGCAGCTTTCTCTCCGAGCTTTGCAGCGGGTGCTGGGACTCAGAGAGGCAGAGCCCCTGGGGACAGGACTGAGAGCCACCATAACTGCTCTCTCTGGCCCACCCTGTTGATCCTGTTCGACAGACACGCCCCGCCCAAGCCCTGCACACTGGCATTTGCTGGATAGCCTCAGGCAAAGGCTAGATCAGCACCTCCCTAGAGGACAGAAGTTCTCTCACTGCTGACACAGCTGATTCTCATAGCCACTCGGCCTGGAGGTCAAACCCCCCCTGGTATTAGCTACAACAATCAAGATTTAACTATAAGACTGCGAACAAAGACCACTAGGGGGTGCACCAAGAAAGCATAACAAAATGCGGAGACAAAGAAACAGGACAAAATTGTCAATGGAAGATATAGAGTTCAGAACCACACTTTTAAGGTCTCTCAAGAACTGTTTAGAAGCCGCCGATAAACTTAATGAGATCTACAAGAAAACTAATGAGACCCTCGATCTTATATTGGGGAACCAACTAGAAATTAAGCATACACGGACTGAAATAACGAATATTATACAGACTCCCAAAAGCAGACCAGAGGAGCGCAAGAATCAAGTCAATGATTTGAAATGCGAGGAAGCAAAAAACACCGAACCGGAAAAGCAAAATGAAAAAAGAATCCAAAAATGCGAGGATAGTGTAAGGAGCCTCTGGGACAGCTTCAAGCGTACCAACATCAGAATTATAGGGGTGCCAGAAGATGAGAGAGAGCAAGATATTGAAAACCTATTTGAAGAAATAATGACAGAAAACTTCCCCCACCTGGTGAAAGAAATGGACTTACAGGTCCAAGAAGCGCGGAGAAACCCAAACAAAAGGAATCCAAAGAGGACCACACCAAGACACATCATCATTAAAATGCCAAGAGCAAAAGATAAAGAGAGAATCTTAAAAACAGCAAGAGAAAGAAACTCAGTTACCTACAAGGGAATACCCATACGACTGTCAGCTGATTTCTCAACAGAAACTTTGCAGGCCAGAAGGGAGTGGCAAGAAATATTCAAAGTGATGAATAGCAAGAACCTACAACCAAGATTACTTTATCCAGCAAAGCTATCATTCAGAATTGAAGGTCAGATAAAGAGCTTCACAGATAAGGAAAAGCTAAAGGAGTTCATCACCACCAAACCAGGATTATATGAAATGCTGAAAGGTATCCTTTAAGAAGAGGAAGAGGAAGAAAAAGGTAAAGATACAAATTATGAACAACAAATATGCATCTATCAACAAGTGAATCTAAGAATCAAGTGAATAAATAATCTGATGAACAGAATGAACTGTTGATTATAATAGAATCAGGGACATAGAAAGGGAATGGACTGACTATTCCTGGGGGGGAAAGGGGTGTGGGAGATGCGGGAAGAGACTGGACAAACATCGTGCACCTATGGATGAGGACAGTGGGTGGGGAGTGAGGGCGGAGGGTGGGGCGGGAACTGGGAGGAGGGGAGTTATGGGGGGGAAAAAAAGAGGAACAAATGTAATAATCTGAACAATAAAGATTTAATTTAAAAGAAAAAATAAAAATGGAACTCCCATTTGACCCAGTGATCCCACTACTAGGAATATATCCCAAGAAACCAGAAACGCCAATCAGAAAAGATATATGCACCCCTATGTTCATAGCAGCACAATTCACCATAGCTAAGATTTGGAAAAGCCTAAGTGCCCATCAGCAGATGAATGGATTAGAAAACTGTGGTACATATACACAGTGGAATACTATGCTGCGGTAAAAAAAAAAGGAACTCTTGCCTTTTGCAACAGCATGGATGGAACTGGAGAGCATTATGCTAAGTGAAATAAGCCAGTCAGAGAAAGATAAATACCACATGATATCACTCATTTGTGGATTATAGAGAACAACATAGACTGATGAAAAGGGACAGATCCAAAGACTGAGAAATAGCGATCAGGCTATCAATCCCCAGAAGGAAAATAGGGGACGGCGGTGGTACGGGGAAGAGATCAACCAAAGGACTTGTATACATGTATATAAGCCAAAGCAAAGGACATGGACAATAGGGTGATGGGATTGTGAGTGTGTGGGGCGGGCGAGGGGGGGAGGTTGGTGGTTAATGGGGGGGATTAAGACACATTTGTAATACCTTAACTAATAACAATAAAAAAAAGATTAAAAAAAAGAAATGGGAGTGTGTAGACATGTATGGTGTGTGTTTGTGTTTGGGTGTGTGTGTGTGTGTGTGTGTGTGTGTGTGTGTGTGTGTAAGTGAGGGACAGTTAGATCCTTCAGGAGTCTTGAGGGATAGCAGAATGAGCTCTACTATATGGGGAGCCATTGCTACTGCTGCAAGCACTACCTGGGTGGATGGCTTTGTCACGGAAAACACACCATCTAGAAAGGGAGATCTGCTGTGACTAGGAACCCACCTTCACCACGACCCAGATTGACCTCAGATACCATACTGGGCCATACGGCCAATCTGGCCAAAGATGTGCTAACTCATCTGTTGACGCACAGAAACTGGGACTCCAGCCACCTCTGTCACAGGCTCCTGTGAGCCCCAGAGTGTGTTCCTTTCCCACCATCCCACCACGTCAGCCACAGGCCACATGCTACCTAGTGCCTGGGGCCTTCAGTGAGTCTAAGTGTGTGACTCTCCCACCAAGGCTGCCACTTCAGTCACAAGCGCCAAACAAAAATGAGGAGACAAAGAAAAACACCCAAAGGAAAGAAAAGAAGAAATTACCAGAAAAAGGAACTAAATGAATCAGAAGCATGCAATATGTCAAAAAAGCATTCAGAGTAAGGTCAAACAGATCCTAAACTGGCAGGATGAGAAAATCAACAATCTAAGTAAAAATCAATGGAAAATCAAGAATGAAATCGCTACAATATAAAACACAATGGAAGGTATCAACAGTAGACTAGAAGAAGCAGAGGACAGAATTAGATAATTAGAAGACAAGACAGTAATACACCCTAATAAGAACAGCAATTAAAGAAAAATATCAGAAAGCATGAAGAGAGCATAATGAAGCTTTGTGACAAGATGAAATGAATTAACATCCGTATAATAGGAGTGCCAAAAGGACAAGAAGAGGAGCAAGGTTAAGAAAACCTATTTGAAGACATCATGACAGAAAAATTCCTTGGTATGGGAAAGAAAACAGTAACATAGCACAGAGAGTTCCATATAAGATGGATCCAAAAAGACCCATACCGAGACATGATGTAATTACAGTGGCAAACATTAACAATAAAGAGATAATCTTAAAGGCTGCAAGAGAGAGACAGAGAGTTACCTACAAAGGATCTCCCATTACATTATCAAATTATTTCTCAAAAAAAAATCACATCATGCCAGAAGAGAATGGAACGAAGTATACAAAGTGATGCAAAGCAAGGAACTGAATGCAAGAATACTCTGTCCAACAAGGCAATCATTCAAAATCGAAGGGGAAATCAGGAGCTTCACAGAAAAAAATAAGGGCTAAGGTAGTTTATCACCACCAAGCCAGCAATGCAAGAAATGCTAAATGGACTAGTGTAAAAAGAAGAAATTAAAAGCTCAGAAAGAAAAGAGCCACACAAAAAAAGAAATGGCTACAAACAAGTACCTTTCAATAATAACTTTAAATGTAAACGGACTAAATGCTCCAACCAAAAGACGTCGAGTGGCTGAATGGATAAAAAAATTATGACTCATACATTTGCTGTCTACAAGAGACTGACCTCATTAGAAGGGACTCACATGGACTGAAAGTGAAGAGATGGAAAAATATCTTTCAGGCAAATGGAAATGAAAAGAAAGCTGGGGTAGCAATACTTATATCTGACAAAATAGACCTCAAAGTGAAGGACATAACAAGAGATAAGGAAGGCCACTTCATAATACTAAAGGGATCAATACAAGAAGAAGATATAACCGTGGTACACATATATGCACCCAATGCAGGAGCACCCAAATACATAAAAAAAACTCCTGGAAGATATCAAAGGAGAGATCAACAACAATACAATCATAGTAGGGGACTTTAATACACCACTGACATCACTGGATAAGTCCTCTAGACAAACAATCAGCAAAGAAACAGCAATCCTAAATGACTCACTAGAGCAGATAGACTTAATTGACATCTTCAGAACACTTCACCCCAAAGCCACGGAATATACATTCCACTCAGATGCTCATGAGACAGATTCAAAAATTGACCACATATTGGGCCACAAGCAAAGTCTCCCCAAATTCAAGAAGATTGAAATCATACCAAGCATCTTCACAGACCATAAGGGCATAATATTAGAAATAAACTACAATAAAAACAACACAAAATACTCAAACACCTGGAAGCTGGATAGCATGTTATTAAATATTGATTGGGTTAACAATGAGATCAAAGAAGAAATTAAAAACATCCTGGAAACTAATGACAATGAAAACACAACAGTCCAAAACCTATGGGACACAATAAAAGCAGTCCTGAGAGGGAAGTTTATAGCTCTACAGGCCTATCTCAACAAACAAGAAAAAATGGTAGTAAATCATCTAACTCTACAACTCAAAGTATTAGAAAGAGAGCAACAAGAAAAGCCCAGAGTGAGCAGAAGGAGTGAGATAATAAAGATTAGAGCAGAAATAAATGACATAGAGACCAAACCAACAATACAGAAAATCAATGAAACCAAGAGCTGGTTCTATGAAAGGATAAACAAGATTGACAAACCTCTAGCCAGGCTCACCAAGAAGCAAAGAGAGAGGACCCAAAAAAACAAAATCAGAAACGATAGAGGCGAAATAACAACAGACCCCACAGAAATACAAATGATTGTTAAAAAATACTATGGACATCTCTATTCCAACAAATGAGACAACCTGGAGGAAATGGACAAAATGGTAGAAAAATACAACATTCCAAAACTCAATCAGGAAGAATCTAAAAATCTCAATAGGCCAATAACTATGGAAGAATTTGAAGCAGTCATCAAAAAGCTTCCAGCAAACAAAAGCCCAGGACCAGACGGCTTCACAGGGGAGTTTTACCAAACATTCAAGGAAGAACTAAAACCTATCCTCCTCAGGCTACTACAAAAAATTCAAGAGGAAGGAACACTTCCAAGCTCATTCTATGAATCCAGCATCACCCTAATACCAAAACCAGGTAAAGACAACACAATGAAAGAGAATTACAGGCCAATATCCCTCATGAACATAGATGCCAAAATCCTCAACAAAATCTTAGCAAATATGATCCAGCAGTACATCAGAAAGATCATACACCATGACCAAGTAGGATTTATCCCAGGGATGCAAGGATGGTACAATATCCAAAAATCAATAAACGTGATATATCACATAAACAAATTGAAAGAAAAAAACCACATGGTCATATCGATTGATGCAGAAAAAACATTTGACAAAATCCAACACCCATTTTTGATAAAAACTCTCAGCAAGGTGGGAGTAGAAGGATCATACATCAACATGATAAAAGCCATATATGACAGGCCCACAGCCAACATCATACTCAATGGACAAAAACTAACACCATTTCCCCTAAGAACAGGAACAAGACAGGGATGCCCACTCTCACTACTCCTGTTCAACATAGTGCTGGATGTACTAGCCATTGCAATTAGACAAGAAGAAGAAATAAAAGGCATCCAAATTGGAAAAGAGGATATAAAACTGTCCTTATTTGCAGACGACATGATATTATACATACAAAACCCTAGAGATTCCATCAAAAAATTACTAGACTTAATACATGAATTTGGCAATGTAGCAGGATACAAAATTAACCGCAAGAAATTTGAGGCATTTCTATACACCAATAGTGAACTTTCAGAAAGAGAGATTATAAAAACAATCCCATTTACCAGTGCACCAAAAAAATTACGCTACCTAAGAATAAACTTAAGTAAAGAGGTAAAAGACCTCTACTCAGATAACTACAGGACATTGAAAAAAGAGATACAGGAAGACATAAACAGATGGAAGAACATACCGTGTTCATGGATTGGTAGAATCAACATCGTTAAAATGTCCATACTATCCAAAGCAATCTATAAATTCAACACACTTCCCATTAAAATACCAATGGCATACTTCACAGACCTAGAACGAACTCTCCAAAAATTCATCTGTAATAAAAAAAGACTCCGAATAGCTGCAGCAATCCTGAGAAAGAACGAAGTAGGTGGTATCTCAATACCAGATATCAAGCTGTATTACAAAGCCACTGTTCTCAAAACTCCCTGGTACTGGAACAAGAACAGACATATAGATCAATGGAATAGAACAGAGAGCCCAGAAATTGGCCAAAACCAATATGCTCAATTAATATTTGACAAAGGAGGCACGAACATATAATGGAGCCAAGATAGTCTCTTCAATAAATGGTGTTGGGAAAATTGGACAGATATATGCAAGAAAATGTAACTAGACCTCCAACTTACACCATACACAAAAATAAACTCAAAATGGATAAAGGACTGAACTGTATGACGAGAAAACATAAAAATTCTAGAAGAATCGAAAGGCAACAAAATCTCAGACATATGACAAAGAAATTTTGCCACTGATACAGCTCCTAGGGCACTTGAAACTAAAGAGAATATGAACAAACGGGACTACATCAAAATAAAAAGCTTCTGCACAGCAAAATAAACCATCAACAAAACAACAAGAAAACCCACTGCGTGGAAAAACATATTTGCCAATGTCATATCTGATAAGGGCCTAATCTTCAAAATTTATTTGGAACCCATATAACTTAACAAAAGGAAGATAAACAATCCAATCAAAAAATGGACAAAGGACCTAAATAGACACCTTTCAACATAGGACATTCAGAAAGCCAAGAGACATATGAAAACATGCTCAAAGTCCCTAATCATCTGAGAGATGCAAATCAAAACAACCATGAGGTGCCATCTCACACCTTTCAGACTGGCTATCATCAACAAATGAACAAACGACAAGTGCTGGAGAGTATGTGGAGAAAAAGGAACACTCGTGCACTGCTGGTGGGAATGCAGACTGGTGCAGCCACTATGGAAGACAGTGTGGAGTTTCCTCAAAAAACTAAACATGGAACTCCCATTTGACCCTGTGATCCCACTTCTAGGAATATATCCCAGGAAACCAGAAACACCAATCAGAAAGGATATGTGCACCCATATGTTCATAGCAGCACAATTCACCATAGCTAAGATCTGGAAACAGCCTAAGTGCCCATCAGTAGATGAATGGATTAGAAAACTGTGGTACATCTACATGATGGAATACTATGCTGCTGTAAAAAAGAAGGAACTCTTACCATTCGCAAAGGCATGGATGGAACTGGAGAGCATTATCCTAAGTGAAATAAGGCAGTCAATGAAGGAAAAATACCACATGATCTCAGTCATTCATGGATAATAGAGATCATTAAAAACTTTTTAACAATAATAGATACAGAGGCAGAGCTGCCTCAAACAGATTGTCAAATTGCAGGGGGAAGGCCGGGGAGTTTTGGAGGGCAGGTGGGAGGGGGGTAAGATATCAACTGAAGGACTTGTATGCATGCATATAAGCATAACCAATGGACATAAGACACTGGGGGGCATGGGAGGCCAGGGTATTGTCAAGGGTGGGGAAAAAATAAGGACACTCATGTAATACCCTTTGTAATACTTTAAGCAATAAAAAAAGAGAAAAAAATAAGATTAAGTTAAACCATATGAACAAAAGGAAATGCTAAAGGAGATGTTGTAAGATGAAGAAATAGAAAGGGGAGAAGGAACATAGGCCTAAAGAAAAGAAATGGCTATAAACAAGTGACTATCAATAATGGCCTTGAACATACGTAAATGGACTAAATTCTCCAATCAAAAGACATTGGGTGGTTGACCCATATATATGACCAATATAGAAACTGTTTACAAGAGACCCACATCAGAAGAAGACTGAAAGTGAAGGGATAGAAAAATGTCTTTCAGGAAAACAGAAATGGAAAAAAAAAAGTGGAGTAGCAATACTTATAACTGACAAAATAGACTTTAAAGTGAGGGCCATACAAGAGATAAGGAAGGACACTTTATAATACTTAAGAGATCAATATATCTGGAGCATATAACTCTGGTTAGCATATATGCACCCAATGCAGGAGCACACAAATACTTAAAAACACTTCCAGTCCTAACCGGTTTGGCTCACTGGATAGAGCATCATCCTGTGGACTGAAGGGCCCCAGGTTTGATTCCAGTCAAGGGCATGTACCTTGGTTGTAGGCATATCCCCATTGGGGGGTGTGCAGGAGGCAGTTGATCGATGTTTCTCTCTCATCAATGTTTCTAACTCTCTATCCCTCTCCCTTCCTCTCTGTAAAAGATCAATAAAAAATATTTAAAAAAAAACACTTCCACAGGGGCGTGGGAAAAAAAAGACACATATGTGATACCCTTTGTAATACTTTAAGCAATTAAAAAAAATTAAAATTAAAATAAAAAAATTAAAAAAAAATTAAAAAAAAACACTTCCAGAAGATAGATATCAAGGGAGAGATCAAAAACAATAAAATCATACTAGGGGACTTTATTACCCTGCTGACATCACTGGATAGATCTTCTAGACAAAAAAAAAAAAAAATCAACAAATAACCTCAATCCTAAACAACTCACTAGATCAGATGGACTTAATTGACATTTCCAGAATATTTCATTCCAAAGCTATGGAATATACATTCTTCTCAAGTTCCCATAGGACATTTTCAAAGCTAGACCACATATTGTGACACAGGCAAAATCTCTTCAAATTCAAGAAGATTGAAATCATATCAAGTATCTTCCAGACCACAGTGGCATAATATTAGAAATCAACTCCAATAAAAACAATAAAGTTTCAAACAAGTGGAGGCTAAATAGCATGTTATTAAACAAGGATTGGGTTACAAAAGAGATCAAAGAAGAACTAAAAATATCCTAGAAACAAATGACAATGAAACACAACAATCCAAAATCTATGGGACACAGTGAAAGCAGTCCTGAGAGGTAAGTTCACAGCTCTATAGGACTACCTTAAGAAACAAGAACAACTGGTAATAAATTATCTAACTCTACAACATAAAGAATTATAAAGAGAGCAACAAGAAAAACCCAGGATAAGCAAAATAATGTAAATAATAAAGATCAGAATGGAAATAAATGACATTGAGACAAAAAAATACAAAAGGGTAATAAAAACAAGAGCTGGTTCTTTGAAAGAATAAACAAGATTGATGAACCTCAAGCCAGGCTCACCAAGAGCAAAGAGAGAGAACTCAATAAACATAATCAGAAATGAAAGGGGTGAAGCAACAACAGTCCACACATTGTAAAAAAAATACTATGAACTACTCTACTGCAAACACACACACACACACACACACACACACACACAAAAAAAAAAAAAAAAAAAAAAAAAAAAAAAACAAACAAAAAAAAAAAAAAAAAAACTGGTCAACCTAGAAGAAATGAACATATTCCTAGTAAAATACGACCTTCCAAAACTAAATCAGAAAGTAAAAAAAAAAAAAAAATCTGAATAGGCTGATAACCATGGAAAAATTGAGACAGTAATCAAAAAACTTCCAACAAACAAAGCCCTGGGACAGACGGCTTCACATTCAAAGATCTAAAACCTATCCTCCTCAGACTATTTAAAAAAACTTCAAGAGGAATGCACACTTCCAAGCTCTTTCTATGAAGTCAGCATTACCCTAATTCCAAAACCAGATAAAGACACTATAAAGAAAGAGACTTACAGGCCAATATCACTCATGAACATAGATGCCAAAATCCTCAACAAAATCCTAGCATATTGATCCAGAATTACATTAGAAATATCATACACCATGACCAAGTAGGATTTATTACAGGGATGCAACTATGGTACAATAACTGCAAATCAATAAAACGTGATACATCAAGCAAAAAATTGACAGACAAAAATAACATAATCATATCAATTGATGCAGAAAAAGCATTTGAGAAAATGCAACACCCTTTCTTTTCTTAATATATATATATTTTTATTTCAGAGAGGAAAAGGAGAGAGAGAGAGAGAGAGAGAGAGAGAGAGAGAGAGAGAGAGAATGGGAATCATTGATTGGCTGCCACCTGCATGCCTCTTAATGGGAATCGAGCAAGCAACCTGGGCTTGGACCCTTGACCAGAATCAAACTGAGGACTCTTCAGGAAGCAGGCCAATGCTCTATACACTGAGTCAAACCAGTTAGGGCCTAACACCCTTTCTTGGTAAAAACTCCCAGCAAGGTTTGAATGGAGGGATCATACCTCAACATAATAAAAGCCTTATATGACAAACCTACAGCCAACATCATACTAAATGGAAAAATTTAAAACATTTCCCCTAACAACAGAAGACATGGATGCCCTCTTCTGTTTGACATAGTAGTACTTTTTCAGATAATAAGAAGAAATAAAAGGCATCCAAATTTAAAAAAAGAAGTAAAACTGTCATTATTTGCACATGACATGATGTTGTACATAGAAAACCTTAAAGACTCCATAGAAAAGCTACTATACTTTATAAATGAAGTAGGCATTGAGCAGAATACAAAATTAACACCCAGAAGAGAGCCAAGATGGTGGGATAGGTAAACACCTATTATGCTGCCTCTCACAACCACATCAAAATAACAACTAAAAGGCAGAACAACTGCCACCCAGAACTGCCGGAAAAGCTAGCTGAGTGGAAGTTCCACAACTAGAGAGGTGAAGAAAGTGCATTGAGATTGATAAGAGGTGTGGAGGCGCGAAAAGTGCTGGCACCTGGATGTGCTGCTCTTTTAATTGGAAGGGAGATACAAGCTCCCGCTTGCTCTGAACTCCAGTTCTGGGTGAGACTTGGGGGACCTAGACACATATGAGGAGAAACTGGACTGTCTGGCATCGGGACAGGAACACAAGGGCGACTTTCTCTAAGAGGTGCTCACAGTGATCATTGTTTCTGCAAGGGGGTGCAGGATGTGGAGACCCGGGGACCTTTCCGTTGCAGGGCTGACTGGTAGCCATTGGTCTTTTCTCTGCCCTGGTGTTTCCCAGAGACCCCACCACACACAATTTACAACCCCACCCAAGCTGTGCGCATTGGTTTTTGCATATGAATGGCCTGTCCTTCTTCCATCTATAACCTGTCAAACTACAGTGGGGTCAGAGAGCCCCAGAGCTTCCAAAAGAAGGCCCAAGGCCCAGCAGCAGCAGCCTGCCTTGCTTCACAGCTGGGCCTCCTTTGGGCACTTCCAAACCCCATACAAAGAGGAGGAATCTGCAGATATATCTATAGCTCTTGCTGGGTGGCCCCAGACAGTGGCTGACCTTACACCTCCTTGGAGATCCAAGAGCCAGTGTACCCAGTGGTCAGAGTGAAACCCCACCAGATTACAACTCTTCACATCCATAAGAGATACACTCAAGGGGCAGATTCAGTAAGCACCAAAGCCCTACTGTAGCAAGTCCTGCTCCGTAAGGGTGTCTCCTGTGCAACAGATCTTCTTGTGTAGACACAGATGGTCATTGCAGCCAATTGACCTGGAGGTCAATTCCTCCCATGATACCAACAGCAACCAAGGATTAACTACAACAAGACTGTGCAAACAGCCCACAAAGGGGTGCACCAAGAGTGTTCACCTCAGGTGACTGGGGAGGCTGAGCCACTGGGCCCTGTAGGACACCTAACACATAAGGTCACTCTATCAACTCCAAGAGAATTAGTAGCTACACAGTACATAGAAACAAACACAGGGAAGCAGCCAAAATTCAGAGACAAAGAAACAAGTCATAAATGAAAGAAATGGATGAAAGCAAAATACTGAATATAGAGTTCAAAACCACTGTTATAAGGTTACTCAAGAATCTTTTAGAAACTTCTGAGAAATTTAGTGAGACCCTCAAGGATATCAAAAGGACCAATCAGAAATTAAGCATACACTGATTGAAATAAAGAATAAAATACAGAGATCCAACAGCAGACTATAGGATCCCAAGAATCAAGGCAAATATCTGAAATATGAAGAAGCAAAAAAAACCAAAAAAAAACCAAAAACAAAAAAACAAACAGAAAATCAAAGAGAATCCAAAAATATGAAGATAATGTAAGGAGCTTCTGGGGCAACTTCAAGCATACCAATATCCGAATTATGGGGATGCCAGAAGAAGAGAGAGAGCAAGATATTGAAAACCTAGTTGAAGAAACAATGACAGAAAACTTCCCCTACTTGGTGAAAGAAATAGACTTATGAGTGCAGGAAGCACAGAGATCCCCAAACAACAGGAATCCAAAGAGGACCCCACAAAGACACATCATAATTAAAATTCCACGGGCAAGAAAAAGAGAAAGAATATTAAAAGCAGCAAGAGAAAAACAGTTACCTACAAGGGAGTACCCATACGACTGTCAGCTGATTTCTCAACAGAAACTATGCAGGCCAGAAGGGAGTGGCAAGAAATATTCAAAGTGATGAATAATAAGAACCCACAACCAAGATTGCTCGACCCAGCAAAGCTATCATTTATAATTGAAGGTCAGATAAAGAGTTTCACAGACAAGAAAAAGCTAAAGGAGTTCATCACCACCAAACCAGTATTATATGAAATGCTGAAGGGTATTCTCTAAGAAGAGGAAGAAGAAGAAAAAGGTAAAGATAAAAAATTATGAACAACAAAGTGACAACAAATACATATCTATCAACAAGTGAACCTACATCCCCACCAGCCAGCCCTTGTCCCAGGAGCAGCAGATGTGCACTGCCCACACCCTCCCCCCATCCACAGAGCAGCAGCTGTATGAGCAGCCCACCCCTGTACGAGGAAGAGCAGTGCTGTGAACAGCCCACCCCCATTCAAGGAGCAGCAGCTACCCGAACAGCTTGCCCAGGTCTGAGGAGTAACAGCCTCACAAGCAGACCACCCACGTCCAAGGAGAAGCATCCCTGTGCAGTCTTCACTTGTCTGAGTAGCAGCAGACACATGCATCCTGCACCTGTCCAACAAGCAGCAGCTGGGCGAGCGGCCTGCCCCCATCCGAGGAGCAGCAGCTGCACGTGTAGCTCACTCCTGCCTGAGGAGCTGCATCCACACAAGCAGCCCATTCTTTGTCTGGGGAGCAGCAGGTGCAGGAGTAGACCACCCCTGTATGAGGAGCAACAGCCGCACATGCAGCTCACTTCCACCCAAGGAGCAGCAGCCACCTGAGAGCTCATTGCAGTCTGAGGAGCAGCAGCCTCACGAGCAGACGACCCATGTCTGCAGAGCAGCAGCCCCACGCAGCCTGAACCTGTCTGATGAGGAGCAGCTGGGTGAGCAGCCCACACCCATCTGAGGAGCAGCAGTCACACATGAAGCTCTCTCCCTCCCAAGGAGCAGTACCCACACAAGCAGCCCATCCCACATCTGGGAGCAAGAGCTGTGTGAGCAGCCCGCATCAATACGAGGAGCAGTAGCCCTGTAAGCAACCTGCCCCTGTACAAGAAGCAGCAGCCTCATGAGCAGCCTTCCCCATCTGAGGAACAGCAGCAGCGTGCAGCCAGCCCTGACCCAAGGAGCAGCAGCCACATGAGCAGTTCACCCCCATCAGAGGAGCAGCAGCCATGTGAACAGCCCGCCCCAATCCAAGGAGCAGCAGCCACATTTAGCCCATGTCAACCTAAAGAGCAGCAGCCACATGATCAGCCCACTCCTGTCAAAGGAACAGCAGCTGCGCGAGCAGCCTCCCCTACCACCCAGAGGAGTCTCCACTGAAGCAAACAGCACCCACCAGAAGAGAAACTGCCAACTGAAGAGCAACTGCTCCCATGACCTGAGGAGCAGCCACAGCTCGAGGAGCCACTGCCACCCAAGGAGCAGCCCCTGCACGACTCGACATTTAGATGAGTCAGTGAGACCAAAAATGGGTAGACAAACCCCCAAAGGAAAAAAAGGACTCTCCAGAAAAACAGATAAGTGAAACAAGGCAAGCAACATGTCTGAAAAATAATTCAGACTAAGGGTCATACAGTTCATAAACCAGGTGGAGGAAAACAAACAACAACTTATGTAAGAAACAAGAAGAAATGGATGAAAAATCAATAACTTATGTAAGAATCAAGAAGAAATGAAGAGTAATATAGCTGCAATAAAAAACACCATGGAAAGTTTCAAGAGTAGACTAGGAGAAGGGGAGGACTGAATTAGCGAATTAGAAGACAGGGAAGCAAAACACACCCACACTGAACTGCAATTGGAGAAAAAAATTAAAACACAGGAGCAGAGCCTCAAGGAGCTATGGGACAACATGAAACGAAAGAACATACGATTAACAGGGGTGCCAGAACAACAGAAAGAGGAACAAAGTCTTGAAAATCTATTTGAAGAAATGAAGTCAGAAAACTTCCATGAGGTGGGGAAAAAAAAACGTCACATAAGCACAGAGAGTCCCAAACAAGATGAACCCGAAAAGGCCCACATGAAGACACATCATAATGATGTTGGCAAATGTTCAGGACAAACAGAGAATCTTAAAGGCTGCAAGAGAGAGACAGAAAGTTACATACAAGGGCTCTCCCATTAGATTATCAAATGATTTCTCAACAGAAATACATCAGGCCAGAAAAGAATAAAGGAAATTTACAAAGTGATGCAATGCAAGGGACTGAATCCAAGGATACTCTATCCAGCAAGGCTATCATTCAAAATTGAAGGGGAAATCAGGAGCTTCACAGACAAAAAAAAAAAAAAAAAAAAAAAAAAAAAAAAAAAAGGCTAAGGGAGTTTATCACCACCAAGACTGCAAAGCAAGAAATGCTAAAGGAACTGGTGTAAAAAGAAGAAATAAAAATCAAGGAAAGAAAACAGGCACAAAAATGGAAATGGCTACAAACAAGTACCTTTCAATTTAAAAGTAAACAGACTAAATGCTCCAATCAAAAGACAATGAGTGGCTGAATGGATAAAAAATCATGACCCATATATATGCTGTCTACAAGAAAAAAAGTGAAGGGATGGAAAAATATCTTTTGGGCAAATGGAAATGAAAAAAAAGCTAGGGTAGCAATACTTATAACGGACAAAATAGACCTCAAAGAGAAGGCCATAACAAGAGATAAGGAAGGCCATTTCATAATACTAAAGGGATCGATACAACAAGAGGATATAACCCTGATAAACATATATGCACCCAATGCAGGAGCACCCAAATACATAAAAAAACTCCTGGAAGATATCTACAACAATACAATAATAGTAGGGGACTTTAATACACCACTGACATTGCCGGATAAATCCTCTAGGCAAAAAAATCAGCAAGAAACTGTAATCCTAAATGACTCACTAGATCAAATGGACTTAGTTGACATCTTCAGAACATTTCACCCCAAAGCCACAAAATATACGTTTTTCTCAAGTGCACATGGGACCTTTTCAAATATAGACCACATATTGGGTTGCAAGCAAAGTCTTCCCAAATTCAAGAAGATTGAAATCATATCAAGCATTTTCTCAGATCACAATGGCATAATATTTGAAATAAACTACCATATAAACAATCCAATAAATTCAAACACTTGGAAGCTGAAAAGCATGCTATTAAACAAAAGATAATGTGTGGTTGAATGGATAAAAAACATGGCCCATATATATGCTGTCTACAAGAAACCCACCTCAGAACAAAAAAGGAAGGGATGGAAAAATATCTGGGTTACCAAAGAGATCAAAGAAGAAATTAAAAACGTCCTGGAAACTAATGACAATAAAAACTCAACAATCCAGAATTTATGGGATACCGTGAAAGCAGTCCTGAGAGGGATTTTTACAGCTCTACAGGCCTAACTCAAAAAAAAAAAAAAAATAGTACTAAATAATCTAACTCTAAAACTCAAAGAATTTGAAAGAGAACAACAAGCAAAGCCCACAGTATCCAGAAGGAAGGAGATAATAAAGATCAGAGCAGAAATGAATGCCATAGAGACCAAAAAAACATACAGATAATCAATGAAACCAAGAGCTGTTTCTTTGAAAGGATAAACAAGATTGATGAACCTCTAGCCAGGTTCACCAAGAAGCAAAGAGAAAGGACCCAAATTAACAAAATAAGAAATGAAAGAGGTGAAAAAACAACATATCCCACAGAAATGCAAAGGATTGTTATAAAATATTAAGGACAACTCAATTCTAACACACTAGACAACCTGGAGGAAATGGACATATTACTAGAAAAATACAACTTTCCAAAACTCAATCAGGAAGATTCAAAAAATTTCAATAGGCCAATAACTATGGAAGAAATTGAAGCAGTCATCAAAAAGCTTCCAGCAAACAAAGCCTGGGTCCAGACAGCTTCACAGGGGATTTTTACCAAACAGTCAAGGAAGAACTTAAACCTATACTCCTCAGATTATTACAAAAAATGTAAGAGAAAGGAATACTTCCAAGCTCATTCTATGAAGCCAGCATCACCACAGTACCAAAACCAGATAACCAGATAAAGATAACACAATGAAAGAGAATTACAGGTCAATATCCATCATGAGCATAGATGCCAAAATTCTCAACAAAATTCCAACAAATCGGATCCAGCAGTACATCAGAAAAAGCATAGACCATAACCAAGTAGGATTTATCGTGGGGATGCAAGGATGGTACAATATCCACAAATCAATAAACGTGATACATCACATAAACAAACTGAGAGATAAAAATCACATAGTAGTATTAATTGATGCAGAAAAAGCATCTGACAAAATCCAACACCCTTTCTTGATAAAAACTGTCAGGAAGGTGGGAATAGAAGGATCATACCTCCACATAATGAAAGCCATATATGACAAACCCACCACTAACATCATACTCAATGGGCAAAAAGTAAAACCATTTCCTCTAAGAACAGGAACAAAACAGGGATGCCCACTCTCACCACTCTTGTTCGACATAGTACTGGAAGTACTAGACATTGCGATCAAACAAGAAGAAGAAATAAAAGGAATCCAAATTGTAAAAGAAGAAGTAAAACTGTCCGTATTCGGAGATGACATGATACTGTATGTAGAAAACCCTAAAGACTCCATCAAAAAGTTATTAGACTTAATAAATGAATTTGGCAATGTAGCAGGATACAAAATAAGCACCCAGAAATCTATGGCCTTTTTATACACCAATAATGAACTCACAGAAAGAGAAATGAAAAAAAAAAAAAAAAAAAAAAGAATCCCATTTACCATTGCACACACACACACACACACACAAATTTAAGATACCTAGGAATAAACTTGACTAAGGAGGGAAATGACCTATATGTGGAAAACTACAGGACACTGAAAAAGCAGATAGCGGAAGACATAAACAGATGGAAGAACATACCATTTTCATGGATTGGTAGAATCAACATCATTAAGATGTCCATACTACCCTAAGCAATTTATAGATTTAATGCACCCCTGATTAAAATACCAACAGCATATTTCACAGACCTAGAACGAACTTTCTAAGAATTCATCTGGAATAAAAAAAGACCCTGAATATCTGCAGCAATCCTGAGAAGAACAAAGTAGGTGGGATCTCAATACCAGATATCAAGATGTATTACAAAGCCACTGTTCTCAAAACTGCCTGGTACTGGCACAAGAACAGACATATAGATCAATGGAATAGAATAGAGAACTCAGAAATCAACCCAAACCACTATGCTCAATTAATATTCCACAAAGGAGGAATGAACATTCAATGGAGTCAAGACAGCCTCTTCAATAAGTGATGTTGGGAAAATTGGACAGATACATGCAAAAAAATTAATTTAGACCAACTGACACCATACAAAAAAAAAAACTCAAAATGGATAAAGTACTTAAACATAAGATGGTAAACCATAAAAATACTAGAGGAATCCACAGGCAACAAAATCTCAGACATATGCAGAAGCAACTTCTTCACTGATAGTGATCCTAGGGCAATGGAAACTAAAGAGAAAATAAACAAATGGGACTACATCAAAATAAAAAGCTTCCGCACAGCAAAGCAAACCATCAACAAAACAACAAGAAAGTCCACTGCATGGGTGATCATATTTGCAAATGTTATCACCAATAAATCTCCCACATTTACAGGGAGCTCATACAACTTAACAAACGGAAGATAAACAACCCAATCAAACAATGGGCAATGGACTTAAATAGATACTTTTTGAAAGAGGAAAGAAGAAAGGCCGAAAGACATATGAAAACATGTTCAAAGTCACTAATCATCTGAGAGATGCAAATCAAAACAACTATGCGGTACCATCTCACACCTGTCAGAATGGCTCTCATCAACAAATTAACAATGAACAAATGCTACCTAGAATGTGGAGAAAAAGGAACGCTCGTGAACTGCTGGTGCATGCAGCCACTTTGGAAAACGGTATGGAGTTTCCTGAAAAAATTAAAAATGGAACTCCCGCCGAAACCGGTTTGGCTCAATGGATAGAGCGTCGGCTTGCGGACTGAAAGGTCCCAGGTTCGATTCCGGTCAAGGGCACGTACCTGGGTTGCGGGCACATCCCCAGTGGGAGATGTGTAGGAGGCAGCTGATCGATGTTTCTCTCTCATCGATGTTTCTAACTCTCTATCTCTCTCCCTTCCTCTCTGTAAAAAATCAATAAAATATATTTAAAAAAAAAAAATGGAACTCCCATTTGACCCAGTCATCTCACTTCTATTATCCCAAGAAATAAGAAAAACTAATCAGAAAGGACATATGAACCCCTCTATTCATAGCAGCACAATTACAAAACTAAGATTTGGAAACAGTCTAAGTGCCCTTCTGCAGATGAGTGGTTTAAAAAACTGGTGCATCTACACAATGGAATACTATGCTGCTGTAAAAAAAAATGAACTCTTACCATTCTCAGCAGCATGGATGGATCTGAAAAGCATTATGCTAAGCAAAATGAGCTAGTTGGAGAAAGATAAATATCACGTGATCTCACTCAATTGTGGTTATAATAAACAACATAAACTGATGAACAAAAATAGATCCAGAGACAGTGAAGCATTGAACATACTTTCAAACCTCAGAGGGAAGGCAGGGTAGGGAGGATAAGAGGTTAACCAAAGGACTTGTATGCATGCATATATGCATAAACAATGGACACAGACAGTAGCGGGGTGAGGGTATGGGCTGGGGGGGTGAGAATGGCCAGAGAGAAATCAATGGGGAATAAGGAGACATATGAAATACTTTAAACAATAAGGAATTTTTAAAAAGTGTATTTTCAGTTCCTTTGTCCATTATTTAATTGGATTATTTGGTTTCATTTGTTATTAAGTTGTATGAGTTCTCTATGTATTTTTATATCATTCGTCATATAATTTAAAAATCATTTTACCATTCTGTAGATTACCTTTTCATTTTGTTGATAATTTATTTTGCTTTGCACAAGTTTTTAGTTTGATATATTTCCACTTGTTTATTTTTGTTGTTCGTTGCTCTTATTTTAGGTGTCATATCCCCTCCCCCGCCCCGACTTCTGAAAAAAATCATTGCCAATTTTTATGTTGAGGAACTTTTCCCCTATGTATTCTTAATCTCTTAGCCTTTTACACTCAGCCCTCAACCCCCTCCTCTTCGGCAACCATCAGTCTCTTTTCTGTGTCTGTGAGTCCATTTTCTTTGATTTATTTAAAATGTACAACAATAACTGTTCTTTCAACGTAATTTTAAAAATAAAAATTTTAAAATAAAATGTTTGTTTTTATTTTAATATGTGGCATAGCAGTATTTTCTAATTTAAGATTTACTTTATCTCCCTGTCTCTTCCACTCTCTCTAAAAATCAATGGAAAAATATCCTCAGGTGAGGGTTAACAAAAAAAAGAAAAAATATTTACTTTATCAGTTAAAAACAATGGGATATACCTTCTCTGCAATGTCTGAAAATATAAACAGTTTTAGTGATCCTCTACAAGTATTAATTTTAAGTGGAGCAAATATAAATTTAAAATATGAATAACTCAGTTTTAAATCTATGTTTTACTTTACTCAAACTTTATTAGTGTTCATCACCTATAAGTTATATGTCAGGTTATTTATTCAATGTGAATATTGTTTGAAGTTTGTAAGGGAAGATTGTAGTTAAACAGTTCATTTTCAACAATGTAAAATAAGCACAATTATATCACTCCATCTTGTTTATAATCTTTAAATCATTACATTTGTATACTTTTAAAAAACAGAACAGGGAACATCCTAGATTTTGCCAGAGAAGAGTTCCAAAAGACAGATGTAGAAGAGAAGGTACAGCTTGTATTAGATGCCCATATTTTATCTACTGAGTTTTGCTTTCCCTCAAAGGCTCTGGTTTACACTGTTACCCCTTGTAAGGGAACAGTCTCCTGATATAATCTGAACAAAGAAATTTCCACGTTTGGACAAAACGGAGCTTGGGGAGAAAGGCCTGCAGGAGCCAAGGAGTGGTTGCCCATAGCTTACCCCTCAGAATCACCTCTTTCTCGGTGCCCCAGTCTTCAAAACTCCAGCTCAAGAAAGTATGTTAACTATAACAAATTGAGATTGCATTCGATCACAAATAATAAAAGCAAATAAACATACAAACGAACCCAGCGATTTAAACATGTAAGGGGATTATTTTTTATTTTATTTTATTTTTTTGTATAACAAGAAATTGAGAGTTAGAGTCCAAGACCCATTGTATATCCAGGCCCCTGTGTCCTTTTGCTCTACCATTCTTACCTGCAGTAATGCCCTTAAGGTATAGGGGTCTATCTACAAGATATATAGCTCCTGTATCACCATGCATCATGTTTGCATTATGGGATAAAATGACAGAAAAGGCAAAAATTATGTATCCCCTGATTTACCCCACACTGAACTCTCTCCATCTTTCTGAGAGGCGAAGAAAGCTGAGAGGTGTAGTTCTTTTATTTTTATTTTTTAAATGCTTTTTAAATGCTAGACTCTCTTCTTCCCCCTGCCACATCAGAGTTCTGTTAGGAAGAAGAGGAGAATTGATTTTGAGTAAGGACAAGGAGTCCACCACATGCCTTTTCTGTTTCTTTGCAGTACAAATGAAAGTGGCTGTTGGCACTCAACCCCCCCCCCCCACACACACACACACTCACACACAAATAGTAACTACTTAAAAAAGAAAGAAGGCAGAAAGGATGGTGAAAGAAGAAAACTTTAGTACTATGATTAAATTTCCAAAGCAAGGCTTTGTGGACCGAAAACAAATATTGTGACTGAGGCAACAAGTTGGTACATCACTGGCACCACC
This sequence comes from Myotis myotis, assembly GCF_014108235.1. NCBI lineage: Eukaryota > Metazoa > Chordata > Mammalia > Chiroptera > Vespertilionidae > Myotis > Myotis myotis. Next base: position 86,838,033 of record NW_023416346.1, read on the forward strand.
TCTCAGAAAACTACATCTCTGTCCTCACAGCTCCCTTCCAAATCTCAAATACCACCTCTCTTGGACCTCACAAGCTCTTTCCAAACCACGGCCAAAGACAGCAGCTACCTGGGGCTCAGTCTCCTCGGCTAGTTTACATCTTGCCTATTCTTAGCCCATTGGCTAGGCGTAGATAACAAGGGTATCGGTGGTGGCATGAGAAACTGGAGATTATAAGCCATTCTCTGATTTTTCTGGATACTTAAAAAACCTTCTTGATTTTAGTGCCAACCTGGGAGTTGACAATAATGTCTTAAATAGAGATGAGCTAATGCGGTATTCCAAATAGGCCTGCATCTGTGCCTAAGTGTCATACCTAATGCAAATGCCTACTCCATTCTAATGGCTTCTTATTGTGTGTGTGTGTGTGTGTGTGTGTGTGTGTGTGTGTGTGTGTGTGTGTTTTCACATGGTCCTTTGATTTTGATCTCTCCACCATGCTTCTTACCATTTTCACCTTCTGTGTCTCCTCCCTTTCAGCCTTACATGTTAGTCAAGATGCTCCAACTGGCATCTGAAAGAAGCAATATAATGTAGTAGTTAAGAGCTCCATCTCTGAAGTCCAACTGCCTTTCCTATTATGTAGTTAAAATAGCCTTGGGTACTAGGCCTGTGTGGCTCAGTGGTTGAGCATAGACCTATGGGCTGGGAGGTCACCTTTTGATTTCCAGGTGGGTCATGTGCTTGGGATTCGGGCTCAATTCCCAGTGTGGGGTGTGCAGGAGGCAACCAATGGGCGATTCTTTTCATCATTGATGTTTCTTTTTCTTTTCCCCTCCCTTCTTCTCTGAGGTTAATAAAAATATATTAAAAATAGCCTTAGGCAAGTCACTTTACCTCTGTGCCTCAGTCACCCTTCTGTAAAAGGGGTAATAACATTACCTGCTTCATAAGACTATTGTCAGGATTAAATTATTTAGTGCATAAAGCACCTGACACAAAGTAAGTTCTCAATAAATATTTGCTGTTATCATTCAACCATGGTCTTTTGACATGGCAGTCTCTCTGCTTGGAGCACAGTTTCTCATTTTTGTTGGCAAACTCCAATTTTCCTTCCAAAATCAATAAAACAATATCTCCTTTGTGTTGCTCGAGTTCCTTGAGCAAATTAGAGATTTTAATATGCTTACTCAATACTTTGTGCATAACCCTAATCTGACAGTAATCACTGTATGTTATAACATCATCACATCTATTCTTGCTAATCTGTGAACTCCTTGAGGGCAATAGACACTTGGTATTTATTTAGAAATGAATGAATGAATGAAATAATGAATGATGAATGAATAAGGAATGCAACAATAGAAATCATATTATCCTTGTACCTTTGACTTCCCAATGACAGTTGATAAGTCTCTTTCATGTTGTCCTAAAATGCATCTCCAGGACTCCTGTTTTGTGTAAAGCTAGAATGCACTGGGCTAGTTATCAGCAAAGGGAACTGGTGGTAATGATGGATGAGTGAGAAGACAGAAATTGGTGTGGAAGAAGGCTAAGTCACTAAGATCTCCATAGAGAACACATTCCATTTTATTATTTTTCTATGGGGCACGTTCTTAGATGTGTTTCTTGGGGAAAGGTGGGGCTTTCAGGAACTAGAGTAGCTCTTGTCTATGGAAATGATGGGGCAGCGGTCTCTACTTGTAGATGGAGAGGCTGGGAACTGAGAGAAATCATAAAAAATACCAGGGACTTGTAATAAGCTTTTGTTGTCAGATTATCAAGGTTTCAAGCAGAATGAAGTGTGGCTGATAAATTATTTGAACCAGGCTGAAGAAAGTGGTAGCTCCCTCTCTCTGATAGTTCCCCATGTATGCAAAACCAAAAACTCTAACAAGGATGACTTAGACTAGAGCACTGGGTTATAAAGGGCCAAGAATGAGGTAGGGTGAATTTGCAAAATTAGGCTACACTGTGGTTGCTGCTCTTTCACAGTCTAGGAAGACTCTAGCTTTGCCACTTATTCACTGTGTGACCTTGGGTAAGTCTTTTTTCCCCTCTAGGCCTCAGTCTCCTCATGCCTTCAACAAGGTAATTAGATCTGATCTACTTTAAAAATCCATAGAGGTATTTAAATTATGGCATAAATAGTGGAATGAGATATACAAAGACATTTGTGAATAGGAGAGATCTCATTTGTCTGGTTTGTAAGAGAGGCAGCTCAGTGTGAGGGCAGGTTGCTGTGTAGGATGATCCTCTTGAGGGCTCAGTGGGCCCTGAATTTCCATATCCTTCAGGAGTACTGGGGCTAATTGTGAGTTCACTTCAGTCCCACGGCCTTTGTATTTATTGGAGTTCCACCCCCAGGATGAGGTTCTTTCCTTTTCCAGGGTCCTCGGGTTAATGAAGGCATTTCTTCCCTGGGGAGATTGGAGTAGTTTTCTCAGCCTGAGAGGGTGATAATTTTCTCACTTAAATCAAATTTATTATAGACATAAATGGAGTTTACTTGGAGAATAATTTAGTTTCTCAAGACAACTGGAAAAAAACACACACAAACACCTATTAGCTGTGGGAGACACGGCTCCAAGCAGCTGGCATTTTTATAGTACTTTGGAGCTAACAGTGATGGGGCCAGAAAGGAACTTGGCTCCCTAGCTTTGGGCAAGGCCTGGAAATCTTTATTTCTTTCTGGGAGTTGCAAGAGGGGATGCATCTAATAGTTAAGAGAATGATAAAAAAAATATATATGAGGAGGATCCTTAGGTTTTGACTTGGTTTATCTGGACTGCAGAATTATAAAATCATGACTTTGAAAACTAGAAGGGACTTAAAAATTGTCTGGATCAAATAGTACCATTTTATAAGTTAACTGGAACCCATGGGGCAGAGACATGTCTGAATTCATATGCATACATATACACTCACAAACACACCTTATAGTTTTGGAATCATAGATACAGTATCATCAAGCTAAACCCTTGTAAAACATCGTATCAGACCTCCCTCATGATATAAATGGAGACCCAGAAGCATATAGAGGAGAAAGGATCAACCCAAGGTCACACAGGGAGTCAGTGATGAGGTAGGGAATTGAGACACAGAGCAGGAGGTATTTGGAAACTTCTTGAAGCATAAAGTTGGGGATGAAAGCAAAAGTGGAGTATATTTGGTACCAGGGGTTTAGTAGGTAGACCACCCAAATAGTATATGTGTACTCTCTCTAAGGAAATCCTATCCTGTATCATGGTCTTTGTGTCCTAAGATAGCTTCAGAATAAATGCACATAGATTCACGGCACATAGAAAACTTGTTACAGCCTCCAGCTCTTGGCTTTAATATATTCCATCTTCTAATCTCTCATTACTTCTCCTCCAATCTCTTAGTCTCTTTAGTGAACTCTGGTTTCTGTCTCCTGTGTTCCCTTTGCATCAGAATCATTATCCTTAGCCCCCACCCCATTCCACCCAACCCCTAGCCTATCTGAGTGTCACTGTTCAACTCTATGCAGCATCCTTGCTACACCCTTATCTATACATTAATGAAATCCTTCCCCTTCCCTGGTCATATATTACTTTCAAAGGGAAAGCTCATTATGCCCAATGACTTTTTTATTGATGGATGATTATGGTTATGCAGGCAGAAGGGAAGATAATTTGGAGGTTATAACTGCCTGCAATATAACATTTTATAGCTCTATCATTAAAGACTTAAAATTAGAGAATTATTTCTCTGCAACACTTTACTGAGTGCTTATTTTGTTCCAGTTTCTGTACTAGGTATGGGGAGCCAGTGTGAGTGCGGAAGGAGGCTGGAAAAATAACACAAAGAAACTCACAGAGCTAGGGCATCTATCCATTGTAATTTGCAATTGTTAATAATTATTAAAAATGAAATCAAAAGATTGATAGAAATAAACCCTGAATATAAAATATATTACCTTGAGAAACAAAGTTATACAAAAATAAATGATTGTTAACAGTGCAAAAAAAGAACTAATTATAACCTAAAGCTAAAGGAAGTGTGAGGTAAACAGCTCCTCATTGAAGCACAAAGGAAGAGCATGATATCTTCCATCTGGGAAGAAGTGAAGGGAATCAAGAAGGCTGCACAGAAGAGCTGGTATTTGAACTATAGTTAGAATGCTGGAAAAAGATTTATTCAAAAGAGTGAATGGAAAGGAGCAAAGGGAAGATTAATGGTCTAGAGCAGTGGTTCTCAACCTTCCTAATGCTGCGACCCTTTAATACAGTTCCTCATGTTGTGGTGACCCCCAATTTCATTGTTACAAATTGAACATAATTAAAGCATAGTGGTTAATCACAAAACAATATGTAATTATATATGTGTTTTCCGATGGTCTTAGGCAACCCCTGTGAAAGGGGTCGTTCGACCCCCAAAGGGGTCATGACTCACAGGTTGAGAACCTCTGGCCTAGAGGCTTGAAATTACAGAGCATGTTTGAGCATTGTGATTGGAGTATGCCAAGGAAAACAAGGTAGATGAAGGTTTAAAGGCAGAAGTGTCATACAAAGGATGCCTGCAATGCAAGACTAAGGGGTTCGGGTCCTATCCTGGAGGCAGTGGAAAGCCATCACTAAATTTTAAGCAGGAAAGTAATATAATCATTGTTTTTATGTTTTGTTTTGCAAGATAATTATGGAAGCAGTATGGAGGACTGGCTGGAGGAAGAGAAGATTAGAAATGGAGAGACCAGATAGAATATTTTTATGTCAGTACTGAGTCAATGGAACAAATAGGAAAGATATTCAGGCAGTAGAATGAGCAGAATCTGGGTAATATTGGATTGAGGTGTTTATCAGTCAGCTTCCATCATACTAATGCTGCCTAACAATAACATAACCTCAATAGTATAAAACAATAAGAATTTGGAGAAACCAAGATGGTGGCATAGGTAAACACCGGAGCTTGCTGCCTCAAACAACCACTTCAAAAATAGAGCTAAAAGACTGAAAGAACATCATCCAGAACCACAGGGAGGCTGGCTGAGTGGAAATTCTACAACTAGAAGGAAAGAGAAAAGCATACCGAGACTCAGAGGAGGCGCAGTGCGGAAGTAAAATACTAAGGTGCGGAGGTGAATGTGGAGCAGGCTGTCGGCTGAGGGTGCAGTTGTCGTTTTCAATCGGGAGGGAGTCTCAGGCTCTGAGCTCCAGTTCCAGGTGAGTCTCTAGGGACCCAGACTCATAGGGGAGAAGCGGGACAGTCTGGAAGTGGTCGGAACTCGAGGGCAGCTTTCTCTCCGAAGGGGTAGCAGCGATTACCAGGACACTGAGAAGCAGAGCCTCTGAGGGCAAGACTGAGAGCAGCCATAACTGTTAGCTCCACCCTGTGGATCCCGTAGGACCCACCCTACCCAAGCCCTGCAAGGAGGCTTTTGCTGGATAGCCTCAGGCAAGGGCTAGATTAGCTCCTCCCTAGAGATCCAGGAGCCAGGAAACCCAGAGGTCAGAGTGGGACCATCCAGTTTGCAGGTCCCTGGAGCCATAAAGGACACACTCAGGGGGTAGACTCAGTGAGCACCAAAGCCCCACTGAAGCAAGTCTTGCCCCAGAGGGGTGTCTCCAGCACAGAAGTGCTCCCACTGCAGACACAGCTGATTCTCGCAGCCAATTGGCCTGGAGGTCAATTCCTCCTAGTGATAACTACAACAGTCAAGGCTTAACTACAACAAGACTGTGCACAAAGCCCACAAGGGGGTGCACCAAGAGTGTCCTCCTCAGGTAATTGGGGAGGCTGAACCACTGGGCCCTAGAGGACACTCAGCACAGAAAACCACTTTATCAACACAGGGAATCATAAAAAATGCGGAGACAAAGAAAAAGGACACAAATGACAGAAATGGAGGAAAGCAAACTACTGGATATAGAGTTCAAAACCACACTTTTAAGGTTTTTCAAGAATTTTCTAGAAACTGCGATAAACTTAATGAGATCTACAAGAAATCTAATGAGAACCTCGAGGTTGTGATAAAGGACCAACTAGAAATTAAGCATACAGTGACTGAAATAAAGAATATTATACAGACTCCCAAGAGCAGACTAGAGGATTGCAAGAATCAAGTCAACGATTTGAAATATGAAGAAGCAAAACACACCCAGCCAGAAAAGCAAAATGAAAAAAGAATCCAAAAATAAGAAGATAGTGTAAGGAGCCTCTGGGACAGCTTCAAGCATACCAACATCAGAATTATAGGGGTGCTAGGAGAACAGAGAGAGCAAGATATTGAAAACCTATTTGAAGAAATAATGACAGAAAACTTCCCCTACCTGGTGAAAGAAATAGACTTACAAGTCCAGGAAGCGCAGAGAACCCCAAACAAAAGGAATCCAAAGAGGACCACACCAAGACACTTCATAATTAAAATGACAAGAGCAAAATACAAAGAGAGAATCTTAAAAGCAGCAAGAGAAAGAAAGTCAGTTACCTACAAGGGAGTACCCATACGAATGTCAGCTGATTTCTCTACAGAAACTATGCAGGCCAGAAGGGAGTGGCAAGAAATATTCAAAGTGATGAATGCCAAGAACCTACAACCAAGATTACTTTATCCAGCAAAGCTATCATTCAGAATTGAAGGTCAGATAAAGAGCTTCACAGATTAGAAAAACCTAAAGGAGTTCAACACCACCAAACCAGTACTACATGAAATGCTGAAAGGTATCCTTTAAGAAGAGGAAGAAGAAGAAAAAGGTAAAGATACAAATTATGAACAACAAATACACATCTATCAACAAGTGAATCTAAAAATCTAGTGAGTAAATAATCTGATGAACAGAGTAAACTGGTGAATATAATAGAATCAGGGGCATAGAAAGGGAATGGACTGGCTATTCTTGGGGGGGAAAGGGCTGAGGGGGATGCAGGAAGAGAGTGGACAAAAATCGTGCACCTGTGGATGAGGACAGTAGATGGGGAGTAAGGGAGGAGGGTGGGGTGGAACTGGGTGAAGGGGAGCTATGGGGGGAAAAAAGACGAACAAATGTAATAATCTGAACAATAAAGATTTAATTAACAACAAAAAAATAAAAAAAACAATAAGAATTTATTTCTTATTCAAATGTCTACAGGTCATCTGGAGTTTTATTTATCTAGTCTGGGCTTGTTTTGGGTTGACTACAGATATGAGATGCTACATAATGCCTAGCTTCAAATTTTGCATGCTATGACTTATGCTAACCTTCCATTGGTTGAGGCAAATCATATAGCCAGGCTTAGAGTCAGAATGGAAGGACACTATAACATTACATGCCAATGGGAATGGATAGAGGGAAGGGTAAATAATTGAGACCATTAATGTTATCAACAGCTCCAATTGGATATGAAGGATTCAGTGAAGGACGAGAGATGGGAAATAATGCAGCACGTTTGAGAAGCTGAAACAAAAGGCTAGTATGGCTGGACCACAGAAAGTGAGAGGGGAGAGTGGTGTGATATAGTAGTAAAACTGGTAAAGTCCAGAGAACCATGTAGGTTTTCTCAGGTTACATTAAGGGTTTTCTTCTTTATCCTGAGAGCAAGGAGAAGTCACTATAGAGTTTAAATCAGGGTAAGAACAACCCCAAGAATTTTAGTCTAAGCAGCTGGATAAATTATATTACCATTCACTGACATAGAGGAACCTGGGCCCTTTTTTAGCCCAAGGGTCAAAGGTAGGTATGTGATGTATCTTAATGAGCATAAGATAGGATTTCTAAACCCCTGACATTATTTACATTTTAGGCTAGATATTTCATTGTTGTGTGCCTGTCCTGTGCATTGTAAAATGTTTAGCAGCATTCTGAGCCTATATTCACTAGGTGCCAGTTACAACAGCTTTCCCAGGTTGTACTTAAAAGGGTCTCCAGATATTGTCAATTGTTGCCTGGGAGCAAAATTATGCTGATTGAGAACCACTGGTTTAAACTAATCATGACAATTTCATTTCCTTTGCTAGTGATTTATTAGAAAGTGGCATGTTTTTCAGCGATCTGGTAGACCACCAATATCCATTCTCTGCTTCTTCTTTGCAATAGAGTACCAACTTTAGCTGGGGGCATTACTACCAGATTTTTTCATCTTCCTTCCTGAACATGGATGTGATGACTGATCTCCAACAGCCGTTAGGGACCACATAGATATGGAGAATTCTCTAAAGATAACAAAACAGAAGGCTATAAGGATCTTGGATCTCTGATGACTTTATGAAGCTACCATATCAGTTCTGGAATGCTTGCCTCTGTTCTTATATACAGAAATAAAAATTTATCATATTTGTCTTATTTATCATATTTGTTTGTATTTCTACTGTGTTGCTGCTGAATCTAATTATAACTTCTAAAGCATAAAGTATATAGTAAACTTCTTACCAATGATATATGAAAAGTCTGTTGTGGAGTTTCTTTGAAAGATGTTTTATCTTTACAAAGGGGCAAAAGGGAAGATTGTCCTGTCTTTCAGTCTTTGGGCATTATAGTATGAAAACCTGACATTGTGAACTGTTGAAGCTATCAAGAGTGTAGCATGTATGCTGAATATAATAGAGTACACAGATAAAAGAAGATGGATCCTTGAGGTTATTGAGCCACTAAATTGAACAACTTTATAACTAAGCATTTCCAGATTATTTGTTAAAGATAATAAATGTTTATACATTTTATCATAATTCAATCCATTTTACTTAAATTTCTGTAACTGCACCTTAAAGCCTACTGAATTATATAAATTGGCTAGGAAAAGAAAGTGATGAGTTAATTTTGGCTATGCTGAGTTTGGAAAAAATTCTTTGACACATCTAGGTTTGTGAAGCCCAACATGCAGTTGGGTAAAGAAGACATGAGATTGGTCTTGATAGTGGGTAAGGAGCCCTGGTCTTCATTGTAAATGGAGGCTTGGCTATCCATTGTGACCACTCTTTCCTTCCTTAAGCCTAATATATTGGCAAAGTCATAATTGGGAAGCTCCACTGGGCCCCTGTCCTTATACTGCTATTAAAGTTTGGGGCCTCTAGCTAAGGTCTTGCACACGTTAACAGCCACCAGAGGAGAATGCAGTCTGGAACAAGTCTAGCCAGCCAGCAATGCAAGTCAGTCTTCCTAGAGTAATTTATTGTGTGGACCAGATGCCCTGTTACAATTGCCTTTAATTTTCATCTGGGACCAAAAGGCCCTAGGAAGGGACCTTAGGGGTACTCAGTTTTGAAGGGGACTCTAGCACATTGCCTTTGTCTTTTTACTCATATTCAAGCCTTGTGGTGGAAGTAAGAACTTCCCATACCCCTGAGTGTCATGGGTTAAAGCCAAAAGCTGCTAGAAGCACTCGCCAAAGGATATATTTGTAAGGTTAATTCCTCCTCCTCTTCCTCTGGAAGGGGTTGCAGACCTTGGCTTCATGCCCAGATTACAGAACCACAGACTCAGAGCAGAAAGAGCCCTTAGCTATCACTCAGGAATTCTTAGCCTAGGGATCTATAAGTCTCCTGAAATTATACACAAAATTATGACATATGTATTCAAAAATTTCATCAGATTCTCAGAAGTTTGTGCTCCAACAAAGATTAAGAAGTATTCCAATCTCTTTAAATTACAGATGAGTCCCTGAGAAGAGAGAGAAGGAGCCAGGACTTTCAAAGCCACAGAGTTACTCAGGAGCAGAAATGAGACTAGAACTCAAGCCTCTGACACAAAAGCAGATACTCTTTGTACTATTCAATAATCTATTAAACCTTTCTCTTCAAATTGTTTTTAATGGGCTCATAGGGAAAATAAAAGAAGGTGATGATAGTAGTAAGCTAGAGTTGGACAGCAAGTGCAGAGCAGACTGCATTTTTAGGTCATAGGACAGGCTAAGTCTGCTGGGAAAGTTACTAGAGTGCCTTATCCATATCTCCCTGAGGCCTCCCCTTCCTCCTTCCTTCGTACCTCTGGCTCCTGGATTGTATATGCTTACCTCTCTTGACATTATCACTGTTTCCTTGGGTTCTACTTGCATATACCCAGTTTCAATTTAACTGTGGATTTGAACAAAATCTTTTCAGCTTCTTCCTTTTTTGTCATCTCTCAAAGTGAGCATCCAGGAACTATGTACATTAGTACTACTACTTCTGGGACATGTAAAAACCACAATCACTATAGAATCTTACAGAATTTTTGGAGTAACTGGCTCAGTTCTGTAACTAAACTCAAAGACCCTAGAAAGTCAGAGGATCTTAGAAAGTTTAACTCCTTGATTACACCAATGAGGTTCTGTGACCCAGAGAGTAAAAATAATAAACCTGCCATCGCAAGAATTAAGGTGTTGGAACTTCAAATATATATGAATCTTAGATCTCTCTAGTATGCTAAACATATATATTTTACTCTTTATGGGGTGGTGTTGAAAGTCTAATTTTAGAACCCTGGCTAGCAGACAAAACTATTAACCTAGTGGTTTCTTTTTTTTTGTTATTGTTTCAATATCATTTTTCTTTTTTGTGTTTATTTAATTTATTGGGGTGACACTGGTTAACAAAATTATGCACAATTCTACAACATGTCACCTGTACACTGTATTATGCATTCACTATCCCAAATCAAGTCTCAGTCCATCACCATTTACCTGCTATACCATCCTCCACCTCCCCAACTTCCCAGCAATCACCACATTGTTGTCTGTGTTCATGATTTTTTTCTTTTTATTTCTTTTTGCTCTGTCCCTCTACCCCCTGTCCCCAGATTCCCTCCCCTGATAGCTACCAGCCTCCTCTCTATTTTTGAGTCTATCTCTATTTTGCTTCGTAGTTCATTGTGTTCATTAAATTCCACATATGAGTGAAATCATATAGTACTTGTCTTCTCAGACCGGCTTATTTCACTCAGCATACAGTATGGATGAACCTGGTGGTTTCTTTGGTCCCACCACTCTTCTTCCTAATCTTATACCCTAATAGAGGACATTCCCACTTTTGCCACCAGGTCAACACTCAGGCTACCATCCCCTTAGTTAGGTTCCCTGACAAATGGAATGAGTACCACAGATTGGATTTCTATAACAGATAAAACACTTACCAGCGTGGTAACCTCAGGCAAGTCACTTTGCACATCAAAGATGAGGTAATTTATCTGTAAAATTGGGACAGTACTTCACTGGATATTCTTTTTTTTTATTGCTTAAAGTATTACAAAGAGTATTACATATGTCTCCTTTTTTTTTCCCCGCCCTTGACAATCCCCTGGCCTCCCCTACCCCCCCAGTGTCTTATGTCCATTGGTTATGCTTATATGCATGCATACAAGTCCTTCGGTTGATCTCTTACCCAAACCCCTCCTGCCGTCCCACCCTCCCTGGCCTTCCTGCTGTAGTTTGATGCCGGAGTCCAACCCCAGCAGGTCCAGGGGTCCCCAAAGGTGTGGATGGAGTCGGCGAAGAAGGAAGGACACGGAGACAGCATTCAGTTGATCAGCAGCCTAGCCAGGATCTCTAGCCAGGATCTCCAGCCAAGTTCTGGTCTGGATCTCCAGCGAAGTTCTGCTGTTTATTGTTTTGTTACATCCGTATTTATACCAGTTGATTTTAATCCTGTCAATTTCTATTACAAAGGTTAGGGCGTTTCTTATCTCCATTCCAGGGAGTAAAGATTATGTAGCTTAAGCATGATTGTTTGTAGTGATTAACTACCCGCCTGGCACTTAGTTAAGGAGTTTCATCCCCTCCCTGACTTCAGGGAAAAATTCCTACCTGGGGAAACAACCTTTCTAGGAGAGGCATCCCCTCCCTGACTTCAGGGAAAAATTCCTACCTGGGGAAACAACCTTTCTCGGAGAGGTGACCTTGGTTAAAACACACAGCGCTAAGGGGAGCAAACATATTAAGAACAGTATGCTATATACGCCAGGTCCCTTGAAACATATGCTGTGCAGATGTTTCTTTCCTGCAGCGACTGTGTCAAGCAGCAAGGATGGACCGGCTTCCGGCAGTTTGACAGTCTGTTCGAGGCAGCTCTGCCTCTGTATCTATTTTTGTTCATAAGTTTATAATGGTCTTTATTATCCAGAAATGAGTGAGATCATGTGATATTTTTCCTTCATTGACTGGCTTATTTCACTTAGCATAATGCTCTCCAGTTCCATCCATGCCGTTGCGAATGGTAAGAGTTCCTTCTCTTTTTCAGCAGCGTAGTATTCCATCATGTAGATGTACCACAGTTTTCTAATCCATTCATCTACAGATGGGCACTTGGGCTGTTTCCAGATCTTAGCTATGGTGAATTGTGCTGCTATGAACATAGGGGTGCATATATCCTTTCTGACTGGTGTTTCTGGTTTCTTGGGATATATTCCTAGAAGTGGGATCACTGGGTCAAATGGGAGTTCCATTTTTAGTTTTTTGAGGAAACTCCATACTGTCTTCCATAGTGGCTGCACCAGTCTGCATTCCCACCAGCAGTGCACAAGTGTTCCTTTTTCTCCACATTCTCTCCAGCACTTGTCGTTTGTTGATTTGTTGATGATAGCCATTCTGACAGGTGTGAGATGGTACCTCATTGTTGTTTTGATTTGCATCTCTCAGATGATTAGTGACTTGGAGCATGTTTTCATATGTCTTTTGGCTTTCTGAATGTCCTCTTTTGAAAGGTGTCTATTTAGGTCTTTTGCCCATTTTTTTATTGGATTGTTTATCTTCCTTTTGTTGAGTTGTATGAGTTCCCTATAAATGTTGGAGGTTAGAGAACCAAGATGGCGGCATAGGTTAACGCCGGAGTTTGCTGCTTTGAACAACTACTTCAAAAGTGAAACTAAAAGACGGAAGGGACATCACCCAGAACCACAGGAACGCTGGCTGAGTGGAAGTCCTACAACTAGGAGGAAAGAGAAATGCATACGGACACTCAGAGGAGGCCCAGTGCTGAAGTCAAATTCTGAGGTGCGGAGTGCGAGAGCGGGCTGGCGGCGGAGGGCGTGGTTGGCGTTTTCAATCGGGAGGGAGTCGCAGAATCTGAGCTCCAGATCCGGGCGAGTCTTTAGGGACCCAGACTCAAACGGGAGAAGCGGGACTGTCTGGCTTCGGTCAGAGCGAGTGCAGCTTTCTCTCTGAGCTTTGCAGCGGGTGCTGGGACTCAGAGAGGCAGAGCCCCTGGGGACAGGACTGAGAGCAGCCATAACTGCTCCCTCCGGCCCACCCTGTTGATCCTGTGTGACCGGCCCCGCCCAAGCCCGGCACACAGGCATTTGCCGGATAGCCTCAGGCAAAGGCCAGATTAGCACCTCCCTAGAGGACAGAAGTTCTCTCACTGCTGACACAGCTGATTCTCATAGCCACTTGGCCTGGAGGTCAAACCCTCCCTGGAATTAGCTACAACAATCAAGATTTAACTATAAGACTTCGAACAAAGACCACTAGGGGGTGCACCAAGGAAGCATAACAAAATGCGGAGACAAAGAAACAGGACAAAATTGTCAATGGAAGATATAGAGTTCAGAACCACACTTTTAAGGTCTCTCAAGAACTGTTTAGAAGCCGCCGATAAACTTAATGAGATCTACAAGAAAACTAATGAGACCCTTGATCTTATATTGGGGAACCAACTAGAAATTAAGCATACACGGACTGAAATAACGAATATTATACAGACTCCCGAAAGCAGACCAGAGGAGCGCAAGAATCAAGTCAATGATTTGAAATGCGAGGAAGCAAAAAACACCCAACCGGAAAAGCAAAATGAAAAAAGAATCCAAAAATGCGAGGATAGTGTAAGGAGCCTCTGGGACAGCTTCAAGCATACCAACATCAGAATTATAGGGGTGCCAGGAGATGAGAGAGAGCAAGATATTGAAAACCTATTTGAAGAAATAATGACAGAAAACTTCCCCCACCTGGTGAAAGAAATGGACTTACAGGTCCAAGAAGCGCGGAGAAACCCAAACAAAAGGAATCCAAAGAGGACCACACCAAGACACATCATAATTAAAATGCCAAGAGCAAAAGATAAAGAGAGACTCTTAAAAACAGCAAGAGAAAGGAACTCAGTTACCTACAAGGGAATACCCATACGACTGTCAGCTGATTTCTCAACAGAAACTTTGCAGGCCAGAAGGGAGTGGCAAGAAATATTCAAAGTGATGAATAGCAAGAACCTACAACCAAGATTACTTTATCCAGCAAAGCTATCATTCAGAATTGAAGGTCAGATAAAGAGCTTCACAGATAAGGAAAAGCTAAAGGAGTTCATCACCACCAAACCAGGATTATATGAAATGCTGAAAGGTATCCTTTAAGAAGAGGAAGAGGAAGAAAAAGGTAAAGATACAAATTATGAACAACAAATATGCATCTATCAACAAGTGAATCTAAGAATCAAGTGAATAAATAATCTGATGAACAGAATGAACTGGTGATTATAATAGAATCAGGGACATAGAAATGGAATGGACTGACTATTCTTGGGGGGGAAAGGGGTGTGGGAGATGCGGGAAGAGACTGGACAAAAATCGTGCACCTATGGATGAGGACAGTTTGTGGGGAGTGAGGGCGGAGGGTGGGGCGGGAACTGGGAGGAGGGGAGTTATGGGGGGAAAAAAAAGAGGAACAAATGTAATAATCTGAACAATAAAGATTTAATTAAAAAAAAATGTTGGAGGTTAAACCTTTATCAGTGATAGCATTGGCAAATATGTTCTCCCATGTAGTGAAGACTGGCAGCTAACCAATGTCAGCATGGCCAGAAACATGGTTGAGGTAGTAAATTCTTCTTTCTGTCGGCTTTAGTCGTTAACTTCTTCTGCATCGCTCTCATCAGGGCAACTCTCAATCCCTCAAAGGATGGGTCAAGCAGCTTCTTTGGGTCCACCATGGCAATGCACACAACGCTCTGGCATCCAGATTGGCTGCGCTGTTCCTTCTGGAAAGATAAAAAACACAACCTCTTTCCGACATTATTATTGAATCTGATAAAACTTTTGTCTGGTTTTGCCTTTTTCAACCAGGCTAACTTGGTGGAGGCTATTGCACAGGAGGCCTGATGCCTTTCAGCTGCTGTACAACCCTCTGCATCACAATTCAAAAATTTAAAATATAAAGCAAAAAATTTAATTAAAATATAAAAATCATGACTGAGTTTGCATTTGAGGTGACATATAACATCTGTCTCCCCCTTTTTGTTTTAATAATTGTATCTTAATAGTATGATTATCTTACTTCAAAATAGATCAAGAATTAATAAGTGATATTAGTTTTATGATAAATATGATATTGCAGACAAAAATACTGAAAACAGAATTAGTGTACATGAATCCATTGTCTGTTTTTAGCTTTAAGAGAGGTCCTAATACTGTAAAGGCAATAATTAATTATGTGCTAGGCACTTTTCCCTGTTACTTTTCCTTAATAAATTTTGATAAGTGAAAGCTGCTTAAAGGGTTTGAGTCTTTTTAAGACTTTTTAATCCACATTTGCAGACTAGAAGTAAATATAAGAAAACAACAATGAGGCAAACAATAGTGGTTATGCTGAGAGGTAAATGCAAGGATATCCAGTGGAAGTGGTTAAATTTTTTTAAGTCTTTTTAAAATTGTTGCCAGGCATTCAAAGAATTAGTTTGTAAATTTTCCTTGGACAACTGTACAGTATGCTGTTGTAATTCTAAAATATCAAGGGTTGTGTAACCTTGACCTCAAGCACCAAGAAGATGATTTTTTATTGATTTCCAAGGGTGCAGGGTCCTATTATATGGAAGAGGGGTAACACAAATATGGAAAAAATTATAATGACATTGTAAAGATATTCTTACAGGAGATATTCTATTATTCCCCTATATTGTATTAAAAATAATATAAAGAGCCTTTTGAAAAAGATTCTTTAATGCAGTTTTGATGATTTTAGATTTAATTTTTTGTATAGAGATATGACTGCTTTGGATTTATTAAATGCTAAATAATAATTATTATGAGATGAACCATCAATAAAAATTTTAATTAATATTTTAGGAACAGTTTCTTGTATAGTACAATTAAATTTTCTTGGATATTCATTCATTTCAATTAGCCAATTTAAATTAACTTGAAATAAAGCTTATTATTTAACTTTACTTGTTTTTGTTAATGGTAAATAACATTAATTGGATTACTGCTATCAGTCCCTTTAAGTGCTTTGACATAAACTATTTAACTTTTGTTTAGGGAGGGAAAATATAAATCATTAACCTTTAATTGTCCTTAGTTTAAGGAAGGCAGGTTTTCTAGATGACTTCAAACCCTTTGGCATTTATATTTTTTAAGATACTTGTAAATGTGAGTCAAGAAATTAGAAAAATGACTTTGTGGGTCTGTGCATATACTTAATAATAACTTTTCATGACATTCAGGCATATATATATACTTAAATAAAAACATTGCTATTAATAAATTAATTTCTCCTCTTATTTATTTTATTTGGCAGAATTTCCTTATGCAACCAACTATATTGTATTGGTCTAATTTAATTATTTCCTTTTTTGGGAGAAGGAATAAATCCTTTTGTACAATTTTAGGGCCCTTTGAGATGCACAAAATTTGTCTTTCAAGTATATTTTTGAAATATTACATTCGGAAAAATTGTCAAATATATACGTAACTTAAAATTATTAAAACTTAAAATAGTGCTTAACATTAAAGGATTTAGTCTTGACCATGTAATTAATTATTTTTAATTTGGTCATTGAATTTTTCATATGATATACTATGAATGTCAGAAAAACTGCTGGGAGAAACATGTTTATTGCTTGCCCATTCTCTCTCTGCATAGCTGTGGTCACGTTCAGAGAATTTAAGATAACTTTTTCTTTAATATTTATGGTGATTGCTATTAATAATTAGATTTAATGCCTGAATAATATTCTTCATTTTACCTTATAATTTCTAAGAATGTTTTTATCTACAAGCCTTTTAAGAAATATGACCTATTATCGGTTTTTATTAAAGCTAACTGCTCAAAACATTGGTCTGTCATATAACTGATATTATAAGACCCTGGTTAAATTATAAGGCTAATTTCTTAAGCAATAAGAATAATTATCTTCATAGAAAAAATATAGTAAATAAATCCGGGAGGCATACATAGGGCACCATCACCTGGGCTTCCATCTTAAAACTTTGCCTTAAAACTCCGCCCCTGAAATCCCATCCTGCCTCAGTAAGCAGACATTTCTTTTGTGATTGGCTAATTCGGGGGAGGGGCGGGCCTTTGCTGGTTCAAGATGGCAGCCATGTGCCATGCTGTCCAATATGGCTGCCGCCATAAGAACAGGCATCCGAGGCCATGC
Source organism: Myotis myotis (assembly GCF_014108235.1). Lineage (NCBI taxonomy): Eukaryota > Metazoa > Chordata > Mammalia > Chiroptera > Vespertilionidae > Myotis > Myotis myotis. The sequence continues at coordinate 86,855,284 of NW_023416346.1, forward strand.
TGCGTGGTGGGAAGATTGAAAAGATTAAAAGGATTAAAAGGACGCCCTTCCCTGTTAAAAGGGGAACTTGCTTATCAGTACACTTGGTTAAATTACAGAATTAATCCTCCTTTCTTTTTAGACTTAGCTTGAAAACTGACTAGAACCATATTACCCTTTTTACAATGAGACAAAAATTCAGACACAATAACAGTACATATTTTTAAATGAATAAACTCAACCCTATACTGCAGATACTCCATAAGGCAAAATCAGACCAACACCTGCTTCCCCAAGTCAGTGAGACTGCTGGAAAACGGGAGGAGGGGATTTTAAAATGTAAGTTCTCTTCCATTGTCTTCTAGCTGCAGGCCCAGGTGGGATTTAAAAGGACATCTTTTTTCTGCTTGGGAGCTTTCCTGCACCAGTTTGGGAATGCAGAGAATTCCAAGCTTGCCAGAAGTGCAGGAGGCCAGCAGCCCATGGTGTGCACAGGGCGCAGGGGCGCACAAGTGTGTCTGGCCTCAGCCAGGGCTGGAGGCGCACACCCCTGGAAAACAGCAGCTGGAAACCAGCCACCTGGGGAGTCACCACCACTCGCCCCGAGCACGGGGAAGCAATGCCTCTCCCTGGCCTGCCCACCTCGCGCAGAGTGCACTCCCGCTCTCCAAAAAGGAATAAGCAGCAGTGGCAACCACTCTTGCCTCCTGCTCCCTTCAATGGCGCCCCCCTACACGTCCAGGCAGGAGGAGAGACTCTCAGGGCACCCGCTGCACCCGCTCCCTCCCCAGTTTAGCTGGACTCCCGTTTCTAATTTAATCCCACTGCATCCTTTTAAAAACCAGATTAAGCCAAAAAACAAAGTGATAATACACAGACAGTACACAGACACGCTGTAGCTTTTTAAAAGCTCAGATAGAGTGGGGACTCCTTTTGAGTCCTTTTTCGGAGTTTTATTCACCCAGTTATTTGCAAACAATCTGCTCCCACTTACCCTTTTTCATTCTGTGGCAGCTGTGATTCACTGGAGCGATCCCTTAAAAAGAAATGACTAACCTCCAATTTGGCCCCCACACTGGGTGCCAGAATATGGCAGGCTTGCTGGGGCCGGGGCCTCCTCTCTGTGTCCTGCATGGAGGGGGAGAGCTAAGAGGCGCTATTGGGATTAAAGAATAATGAAAGACAGACATAAAATAGATTAAAAGCTTGGGCTGGGTGTGGTGCCTGCCCTCTGGAAGGACAGGCACAGAGAGCCAGCCCTCTGGAGGGACAGAGCACACAGAGAGAGCAAGCTCCAAAAGCTGATTTGTTACATACTCGAATTACAGGAAGTTACATCACATCTGGGTGGTCCTTTGACATCATGAGATCCATCCCCTTAACACTGGGCGGGAGAGTCAGACTGAGTGGCTTCCAGTCTTTGACTGGTCCTGCCCTAAGGGAGTGACTCTGCTCTCCCCCTAAGTCCCAGCTGATGTAAATTAAGCCATGAGTATTCTAACAGCCCTTAACAGTACCTCATTGTTGTTTTGATTTGCACCTCTCAGATGATTAGTGACTTGGAGCATGTTTTCATATGTCTCTTGGCTATCTGAATGTCCTCTTTTGAAAAGGGTCTATTTAAGTCCTTTGCCCATTTTTTGATTGGATTGTTTCTCTTCCTTTTGTTAAGTTGTATGAGTTCCCTATAAATGTTGGAGATTAAACCCTTATCAGTGACAACATTGGCAAATATGTTCTCCCATGCAGTGGGGTTTCTTGTTTTGTTGATGGTTTCTATTGCTGTGCAGAAGCTTTTTACATTGATGTAGTCCCATTTGTTTATTTTCTCTTTAGTTTCCAATGCCCTAGGAGCTGTATCAGTGAAGAAAGTGCTTTGGCATATGTCTGAGATTTTGTTGCCTTTGGATTCTTCTAGTATTTTTATGATTTCCTGTCTTACATTTAAGTCCTTTATCCATTTTGAGTTTATTTTTGTGTATGGTGTAAGTTGGTGGTCTAGTTTCATTTTTTTTGCATGTATCTGTCCAATTTTCCCCCCACCATTTATTGAAGAGACTGTTGTGACTCCATTGTATGTTCTTGCCTCCTTTGTCAAATATTAATTGAGCATAGTGGTTCGGGTCGATTTCTGGGTTCTCTATTCTAGTCCATTGATCTATATGTTTGTTCTTGTGCCAATACCAGGCAGTTTTGAGAACAGTGGCTTTGTAATACATCTTGATATCTGATATTGAGATCCCACATGCTTTGTTCTTCTTTTGCAGGATCTCTGCAGCTATTTGGCGTGTTTTTTTTATTCCAGATGAATTTTTGGAGCGTTCCTTCTAGGTCTGTGAAATATGCCTTTGGTATTTTAATGGGAAGTGCGTTGAATTTATAGATTGCTTTGGGTAGTATGGACATTTTAATGATGTTGATTCTACCAATCCATGAATATGGTATGTTCTTCCATCTATTTATGTGTTCCTGTATCTCTTTTTTCAATGTCCTGTGGTTTTCTGAGTAGAGGTCTTTTACCTCTTTAGTTAAGTTTATTCCTAGGTATCTTAATTTTTTTGGTGTGATGCTAAATGGGATTGTTTATTTAGCCTCTCTTTCTGTAAGTTCACTATTTGTGTACAGAAATGCCATAGATTCATTTGTGTTAATTTTGTATCCTGCTACTTTGCCAAATTCATTTATCAAGCCTAATAGTTTTTTGATGGAGTTTTTAAGTACAATATCATGTCATCTGCGAATAAGGACAGTTTTAATTCTTCTTTTCGAATTTGAGTGCCTTTTATTTCTTCTTCTTGTCTAATCCCAATGGCTAATACTCCCAGTACAATGTCGAACAGGAGTGGTGAGAGTGGGCATCCCTGTCTTGTTCCTCTTATTATGGCAAATGGTTTTAGTTTTTGCCCATTGACTATGATGTTGGTGGTGGGTTTGTCATATATGGCTTTTATTATGTTGCAGTATGATCCCTCTATTCCCACCTTGCTGAGAGCTTTTATCAAAAATTGGTGTTGGATTTTGTCAAATGTTTTTTCTGCATCAATTGATATGACTACATGGTTTTTTTCTCTCAATTTGTTTATGTGATGTATCACGTTTATTGATTTGTGGATTTTGTATTGTCCTTGCATCCCTGGTATAAAACCCTTTGGTCATGGTGTATGATCTTTCTAATGTAATGCTGGATCCAATTTGCTATGATTTTGTTGAGGATTTTGGCATCTATGTTCATGAGGGATATTGGCCTGTAATTCTCTTTCATTGTGTTGTCTTTATCTGGTTTTGGTATTAGGGTGATGCTGGCTTCATAGAATGAGCTTGGACGTGTTCCTTCCTCTTGAATTTTTTGGAATAGTCTGATGAGGATAGGTTTTAGTTCTTCCTTAAATATTTGGTAAAACTCCCCTATGAAGCTGTCTGGCCCTGGGCTTGTCAAATATTAATTGAGCATAATGTCTTGGGTCGATTTCTGGGTTCTCTGTTCTTTTCCATTGGTCTTTATGTCTGTTTTTCTGCCAGTACTAGACAGTTTTGAGAACTGTCGTTTGGTAATATAGCTTGATATCTGGTATTGTGATCTCTCCAAGTTTGTTCTTCTTTCTAAGGATAGCTTTGGCTATTTGGGGTCTTATTTTATTCCAGATGAATTTTTGGAGAGTTTGTTCTAGATCTTTGAATATGCCATTGGTATTAATAGGGATTGCATTGAATCTGTAGATTTCTTTAGGTAGTAAGGACATTTAAATGATGTTGATTCTACCAATTCATTAACATGGTATGTTCTACCATTTGTTTATGTCTTCCTCTATCTCTTTTCTCAATGTCCTATAGTTTTCCAAGTACAGGTCTTTTACATCCCTAGTTAAGTTTATTCCTAGTTATCTTAATATTTTGTGTGCAATGGTAAATGAGATTTATTTTTCATTTCTCTTTCTGTGAGTTCATTATTGGTGTATAAAATGCCATAGATTTCTGCATGTTAATTTTGTATCCTGCAATTTGTACTTCTTAATTGCTTCCCTTTTTTTCACCCAGACCCCTAACCCACCTTACATCTGGAAACCATCAATTTCTTCTTTGTATCAACGAATTTGTTTCTGTTTTTTTTTTTTTTTTAATATTCCATATTTAAAAGAAACCATATTGTATTTGTCTTTCTCTGTCTGATTTGTTTCCCTTACATAAAACCTTTTAGGTCTATCCATGCTGTCACAATGCCAATATTTATTCTTCTTATGGCTGAGTAATATTCTATTGCATATCTGTACTGCCTCTACCTTATCATTTTTGTATGGATAGACACTTAGGTTGCTTTCATTTCTTGGCTAGTGTAAATAATTCTGCAATGAGTATAGGGGTGGGTATATGTTTTTAAATCAGTATTTTGAATTTCTTCAGAAAAATACCCAGAAGTGAAAGTGCTGGATCATATGGTAGTTTTATCTTTAATTTTTTGAGTAACTTCCATACAACTTTTCATAGTGACTGTACCAATTTACAATCCCACCATAGTGCATGAAGATTCAATTTCCTCTACATCCTCACCAGCACTTGTTGTTTGTTGGTTTATTAATGATAGCCATTCTGACATATGTGAGGGGATATCACAGTGTGATTCTAATATACATTTCTCTGATGATTAGTGGCGGTATCTTTTCATGTGTCTATTGGATATCTGTAGGTCCTCTTTTAAAAAAAATGTATATTCAGTATCTCTGCCCAATTTTTAATCAGATTGTTTTCTTTTTGTGAACTTTTATGAATTCCTTATATATTTTTGTTGTAGTAATATATATAAATGTTTAAAAATGCTTTAAAAATGTCTAAATGTTAAGAAGGTTTTAAAATGTTTGAGTTAACTTTCCTTGAAACTTAAAGTGTGATATTAAGGACAATTCCCCACTGCCCTGAAGCGTGTGTACCTCATAGATAAGGTTTCAACTTCAGTAACTGATTCAGAGTGACTTGTCAAGACAACCATTTGAGTGAGTGATGTACTCTTCCTAGATAACCACATGTACCCCCTCGCCCTGTTTGAGATTAACATATGTGCATTGACGTAATTCACTGATAGCCACCTGAACTGCTGCGGATGTGGTGCAGGCTTTAAAAATGGGGGTCCTGATGAGCCAAGTGCTCACCTGTGGAGACATCCACAAAGGCAAGTCCTTTTGCCAGTCTGGCAAGGGACGTCACTCCATGCTCCTCTCTCTACCAGATGACAGAGGAACAGCTAGTACCCCCAACTGAGATGCAACTGAGCTCTCAGGTGAAGAACGCTGGCCCCCTGCATCCGGACAGGACCAGCCCAGATGCTGGAACCCAGAGGACAGCACCACCATGATCCCCCATTAAGCCTGTACCTGCAGCATCAGGAACTTGTGTTAGTAATAAAGTGCTGTGTGATTTGCAACTGCATATGTTTCATGTGGTGTAATTCCTCCATCAGTTAACTGAGTTATTTTGCTTATGCTTAAAATTAAAATTAAAGCTTCTAGTCTTTTCAATCCTAGGCCTGCCCTTGGTCCTGTCTGCGTAGAGTAGTCTCTTCGCTAGCAACTATTTGAATGTCTCACACCTGCATGGTTAAAGTGTATCTCAAGGGAGCCTTAAATAAATACCCCAGATCCTTTCCTGGGAACTATAAGGGACAATTGGTGTACTCAGCATTTTGTTGAGAAAATCTGAGCAGAATAACATTTTTCCATAAATGAGAGCCGGATTCATTTGAGTTCCGAAGAAAAAGGGCATATCCTCCCTCCAGCCCAGACCCCAGCTGCCCCTAGGTGACTAGGGGCCTTTGGAGGTGTCAGAGACTTAAATCTCAGGATGGGTAGGCAGCCCTACAGGGAATTCCACCTCAACTGTAATTAATTCACTGGCTTGCCAGGGGAGTGCAAATAAGGCCTGGCAAGTCAGGGCCCTGAGCCCTCCTGATTGTTTTAGAGGATCAGGAGAGAAACCAAGACACAAAGAGAGGGTTGAAAGTCAACAGACAGGTGACACCACCGCGGATCATTGTTTGATCACTGGACACTTTGCTGTCATGGTTGCTTTGATCCCTGTGCTGCGCTGGTGGCTCTGATTGCTGGATGTTATCTTCGCTGATCTCCCCCAGTTTGGGTGCAGTGGGGTGACACCTTCGTGGAGCCCAACCCATAAACAGCACACTACTACCCACTACACAACCTCCTTAGAATTACTGCTCAGATATTTTGAATATCTTGTTGACATAAATTTTATAAAAGGACCAAATAATAAAATTATAATAAATCCAGAGAAATTATCATATGAAAAGCTGGCTTTTAAAGATTAAACATATAATACAAAATAAACTAAAACTAAAAGGTAGGCTAAAAATAGAATTTAAATACCCACATAAGAAAAGCCTCTGTCCATTTGGCAGATATGAGCAAGAATAAAATAGAGCGAATGAGAGCATTCTTTAAGAACTTGTTTAAAAAGAAAGATCCTCCTTTTAACACTAGCTCTGAGAGCCCATGGAGGACAACAGAACAAACCCTTAGGAAAAAATATGAAATACCCTTAGTGAAATATATTCAGTGTGATTTAACCGAACTAAAAAATGTAAACCCTATAATAGACAGGGCAAAACCAAAAGAAATTACAGGAATATTATTACAAACAATTGAGAGTAGATGAAGATAGATTGAAAGGGAAAGATTTAGCAAGGAAAGTTAACTCAAACATTTTAAACCCTTTTTAATATTTTTTTTAGACATTTTTAAACATTTCTATATATTACTACAACAATTCTGGACATTAAACTTTTATCAGATGTATCATTGGTGATTACCTTCTCTCATTTACCAGGTTGTCTTTTTATTTTGTTGATGATTTTCATCGCTGTGAAAGTTTTTTGTTTTTTTGTTTTATGTAGTCCAATTTCTTTATTTTTCTTTCACCTCCCTTGCCCTGGTGACGTATCCAAAAAACATATTGCTAAGAGTGATGTCAAAGAGTTTACTGCCTATGTTTTCTACTATGAGTTTTATTGTTTGGGCTGGTCTTAAATTTGATTCTATTTTGACTTTATTTTTTCATATGGTTCAAGAAAGTAGTGTAGTTTCATATTTGCATGTATCTGTCCAATTTTCCAAACACCAATTATCGAAGAGACGATTGTTATCCCATTGTATATTCTTGCCTCTTTTGTCAAATGTAACTATATAGGTATGAGTTTATTTCTCGGCTCTCTGTTCTCTTCCATTAATGCATGTGTCTATTTGTATGCTAGTACCATTCTGTTTTGATGACTATGGCCCTGTAGTATAGTTTGATAACAGGTAGCATGATATCTCAAATATTGTTCTTCTTCCTCAATATCACTTTGCTATCTATGGTATTTTGTGATTTCATGTACATTTTGGGGTTATTTATTCTAGATCTGTGAAAAATACCATTGGCATTTTGACAGAGATTGCATTGAATCTGTAGATTGCTTTGGGTAGTATGAACATTTTACTGATCTTAATATTTCCTATCCATGGACATGGTATATCCTTCAATTTATTTGTGTCTTCTTCAGTTTCTTTCTTCAATTTCTGATAGGTTTCTGAGTATAGCTCATTTACTTCCTTGGTTAAATTTATTCCTAGATATTTTATTCATTTGATACAATTGTAAATGGGATTTTTTTCTGATAGTTGGTATTGGTGTATGAAGATGCAACTGCTTTTTTTATATTAATTTTGTATCCTGCTACTTTCCTAATTCCTTTATTAGTTCTAACATATATTTGTTGCATCTTTTTTTTGGATATCATGTCATTTACAAATGACATTTTACCTATTCCTATCCAATCTGAATTTATTTTATTTTTCTTTCTTGTCTGATTGTTGTAGTGAAAAATACAGTATGTTGATTAAAGTGGTAAAAGTGGAATCCTTGTCTTTTCCTGATATTAAAAAAAAAAGCTTTTAGGTTTTTTTGTTTTTGTTTTTTTTTTACCATTGAGAATAATATTACTGTGGGTTAGTCATATATGGACTTTTCAGGTTGAAGAATGTTCCTTTCACCTAGCTGAGAACTTTTATTATAAATGGATGTTGGATTTGTCAAAAGCTTTTTCTGCATCTATTGATATAATCATATAATTTTTTATTTTTAAACTTTATTTTTATTGATTAAGGTATTAGAAATGTGTCTTTATCCTCCAATTGTCCCCTCACCCCCCAGTCCTGTCCTGCATCCATCGCTTAAGCTTATATGCATGCATACAAGTCCTTTGGTTGATCTCTCCTACCTTCCCTCTGAGGTTTAAGCATCTGATCCATGCTTTGTGTCTCTATATCTGCTTTTGTTAATCAGTTTATGTTGTTCATTATAATCCACAAATGAGTGTGATCATGTGATATTTATCTTTCCCTGAATGACTTATCTCATTTAACATAATGGTCTCCAGCTCCATCCATTTGCTGTTGCACATGGTAGGAGTTCCTTCCTTTTTACTGGAGCATAGCATTCTACTGTGTAGATGTGCCAAAATTTTTAATCCACTCGGCTGCTGATGGGTACTTAGGCTGATTCCAAATCTTAGCTATTGTAAATTGTGCTGCTATGAACACAGAGGTACATATATCCTTTCTGATTGGTGTTTTTGGTATCTTGGGATATATTCCTAGAAGTGGGATCACTGAGTCAAATGGAAGTTCCATTTTTAGTGTTTTGAGGAAACTTCATACTGTTATCCACAGTGGCTACACCAGTCTGCATTCCCACTAGCAGTGCACGAGTGTTCCTTTTTCTCTGCATGCTCGCCAGCATTTGTCATTTGTTGATTTGTTGATGATAGCCATTCTGACAGGTGTGAGATGGCACCTCATTGTTGTTTTGGTTTGCATCTCTTGGATGATTAGTGACTTTGAGCATGTTTTCATATGTCTCTTGGCCTTCCTTATGTCCTCTTTCAACAAGTATCTATTTAGGTCCATTGCCCACTTTTTGATTGGGTTGTTTGTCTTCCTTTTGTTAAGTTGTATGAGTGCCCTGTAAATGTTGTAGATTAAACCTTTATTGGAGATATTGTTGGCAAATATGTTCTCCCATGCAGTGGATTTTCTTGTGTTTTGTTGTTGTTGTTGTTGTTGATAGTTTCTTTTGCTGTGCAGAAGCTTTTTATTTTGATGTAGTCCCATTTGTTTATTTTCCCTTTAGTTTCCAATGCCTTAGGAGCTGTGTTGGTGAAGATATCACTTTGGCATATGTCTGAGATTTTGCTGCCTGTGGACTCCTCTAGTATTTTTATGGTTTCCTGTCTTACGTTTAAGTCCTTTATCCATTTTGATTTTATTTTTGTGTATGGTGTAAGTTGGTGGTCTAGTTCCATTTTTTTGCATGTCTCTGACCAAATTTCCAAGCACCATTTATTGAAGAAACTCTTTTGACTACACTGTATGTTCTTGTCTCCTTTATCAAATATTTATTGAACATGGTGGTTTGGGTCAATTTCTGGGTTCTCTATTCTGTTCCATCAGTCTATATGTCTGTTCTTCTGTTATACCAGGCAGTTTTTAGAACAGTGGCATTGTAATACATCTTGATATCTGGTATTGAGATCCCTCCTACTTTGTTCTTCTTTCTCAGGATTACTGCAGCTATTTGGGTTTTTTTATTTATTTTGTATTCCAGATTAATTTTTGGAGAGTTCTTTCTAGATCTGTGAAATATGCCATTGGTATTTAATGGGGAGAGTATTGAATCTATAAATTGCATTAGGTAGTATGGACATTTTAATGATGTTGATTCTACCAATCCATGAACACGGTATGTTCTTCCATCTGTTTATGTCTTCCTCTATCCCTTTTTTCAATGACCTGTAGTTTTCTGAGTAAAGGTCTTTCACCTTCTTAAGTATATTCCTAGGTATCTTGGAAGGCAGCTATGCTCACCACTATACCACCAACGCCTTCAATTCCTAGGTATCTTAATTTTGTGTGTGTGCAATGGTAAATGGGATATTTTTTTAAAAATTTCTCTTTCTTTAAATTCACTATTGGTGTATAAAGATGCCATGGATTTATGGGTGTTAATTTTGTATCCTGCTACATTGTGATTTCATTTATTTTTTTATTACTTTATTTTATTATTTTTTTTCATTGTTTTATTGCTTAAAGTATAACAAAGGGTATTACATATGTGTCCTTTTTTATTCCCAGCATTTGACAATCCCCTGGCCTCCCATGCCCCCCAGTGTTTTATGTCCATTGGTTATGCTTATATGCATGCATACAAGTCTTTTGGTTGATCTCTTACCCCCCTCCCTCCTGCCCCCCAACCCTCCCTGGCCTTCCCGCTGCAGTTTGACAATCAGTTTGAGGCAGCTCTGCCTCTGTATCTATCATTTTTCATAACCTTATAATGGTCTTTATTATCCCTTAATGAGTGAGATCATGTGGTATTTTTCCTTAATTGACTGGCTTATTTCACTTAGCATAATGCTCTCCAGTTCCATCCATGCCGTTGCAAATGGTAAGAGTTCCTTTTTTTTTACAGCAGCATAGTATTCCATCGTGTAGATGTACCACAGTTTTCTGATCCATTCATCTACTGATGGGCACTTTGGCTGTTTCCATATCTTAGCTATGGTGAATTGTGCTGCTATGAACATATGGGTGCAAATATCCTTTCTGATTGGTGTTTTGGTTTCTTGGGATATATTCCTAGAAGAAAGATCACAAGGTCAAATGGGAGTTCCATTTTTAGTTTTTTGAGGAAGCTCCATAGTGGCTGCACCAGTCTGCATTCCCACCAGCAGTGCACGAGTGTTCCTTTTTCTCCACATCCTCTCCAGCACTTGTCGTTTGTTCATTTGTTGATGACAGCCAGTCTGACAGGTGTGAGATGGTACCACATTGTTGTTTTGATTTGCATCTCTCCGATGATTAGTGACTTTGAGCATCTTTCCATATGTCTCATGGCTTTCAGAATGTCCTCTTTTGAAAGGTGTCTATTTAGATCCTTTGCCCATTTTTTTTTTGTCTTTTTTTTTTTTATTGCTTAAAGTATTACAAAGGGTATTACATATGTGTCCATTTTATCCCCCCGCCCTAGACAGTCCCCTAGCCTCCCCTATCCCCCAATGTCTTATGTCCACTGGTTATGCTTCTATGCATGCATACAAGTCCTTTAGTTGATCTCTTACCCCCCTACCTCCTGCCCCGCAACCCTCCCCGGCCTTCCTGCTGCAGTTTGACAATCTGTTTGAGGCAGCTCTGCCTCTGTATCTATTATTGTTCAAAAGTTTATAATGGTCTCTATTATCCATGAATGAGTGAGATCATGTGGTATTTTTCCTTCATTGACTGGCTTATTTCACTTAGCATAATGCTCTCCAGTTCCATCCATGACGTTGCAAATGGTAAGAGTTCCTTCCTTTTTAGAGCAGCATAGTATTCCATCGTGTAGATGTACCACAGTTTTCTAATCCATTCATCTACTGATGGGCACTTAGGCTGTTTCCAGATCTTAGCTATGGTGAATTGTGCTTTGCCCATTTTTTGATTGGATTGTTTATTGTCTCTTTGTTAAGTTGTATGAGTTCCCTATAAATTTTGGAGATAAGGCCCTTATCAGATATGACGTTTGCAAATATGTTTTCACATGCAGTGGGCTTTCTTGATGTTTTGTTGATGGTTTCTTTTGCTGTTCAGAAGCTTTTTATTTTGATGTTGTCCCATTTGTTCATTTTCTCTGTAGTTTCAAGGGCCGTAGGAGCTGTATCAGTGAAGAAATTACTTCGGCATATGTCTGAGATTTTGTTGCCTTTGGATTCATCTAGAATTTTTATGGTTTCCTGATGTACATTTAAGTCCTTTATCCATTTTGAGTTTATTTTTGTGTATGGTGTAACTTGGTGGTCTAGTTTCATTTTCTTGCATATATCTGTCCAATTTCCTCAACACTATTTATTGAAGAGACTATCTTGGCTCCATTGTATGTTCTTGCCTCCTTTGTCAAATATTAATTGAGCATATTGGTTCGGGCCGATTTCTGGGCTCTCTATTCTATTCCATTGATCTATATGTCTGTTCTTGTGCCAGTACCAGGCAGTTATGAGAACAGTGGCTTAGTAATACAGCTTGATATCTGGTATTGAGATACCACCTACTTTGTTCTTTCTCAGGATCGCTGCAGCTATTTGGGGTCTTTTTTTATTGCAGATGAATTTTTGGAGAGTACGTTCTAGATCTGTGAAGTATGCGGTTGGTATTTTAATGGGAAGTGCGTTGAATTTATAGATTGCTTTGGGTTGTGTGGACATTTTAATGATGTTGATTCTACCAATCCATGAACACGATATGTTCTTCCATCTGTTTATGTCTTCCTCTATGTCTTTTTCAACGTCCTGTAGTTTTCTGAGTAGAGGTCTGTTACCTCTTTAGTTAAGTTTATTCCTAGGTAGCTTAATTTTTTTGGTGCGATGGTAAACGGGGTTGTTTTTATAATCTCTCTTTATGAAAGTTCACTATTGGTGTATAGAAATGCCTCAGATTTCTTGGGGTTAATTTTGTATCCTGCTACATTGCCAAATTCATGTATTAAGTTTAGTAGCTTTTTTATGGAGTCTCTAGGGTTTTGTACGTATTTTATCATGTCATCTGCAAATAAGGACAGTTTTCCTTCCTCTTTTCCAATTTGGATGCCTTTTATTTCTTCTTCTTGCCGAATTGCAATGGCTAACACTTCCAGTACTATGTTGAACAGGAGTGGTGAGAGGGGGCATCCCTGTCTTGTTCCTGTTCTTAGGGGAAATGGTGTTAGTTTTTGTCCATTGAGTATGATGCTGGCTGTGGGCCTGTCATATATGGCTTTTATTATGTTGAGGTATGATCCTTCTACTCCCGCCTTACTGAGAGTTTTTTTTATCAAAAATTGGTGTTGAATTTTGTCAAATGCTTTTTCTGCATCAATTGATATGACCATTTGTTTCTTTTCTTTCAATTTGTTTATGTGATATATCACGTTTATTTATTTGCGGATATTGTACCATCCTTGCATCCCTAGGATAAATCCTACTTGGTCATGGTGTATGATCTTTCTGATGTACTGCTGGATCCGATTTGCTAAGATTTTGTTGAGGATTTTGGCATCTATGTTCATGAGTGATATTGGCCTGTAATTCTCTTTCATTGTGTTGTCTTTACCTGGTTTTGGTATTAGGGTGATGCTGGATTCATAGAATGAGCTTGGAAGTGTTCCTTCCTCTTGGATATTTTGTAGTAGTCTGAGGAGGATAGGTTTTAGTTCTTCCTAGAATGTTTGGTAAAATTCCCCTGTGAAGCCGTCTGGTCTTGGGCTTTTGTTTGCTGGAAGCTTTTTTGATGACTGCTTCAATTTCCTCCATAGTTATTGGCCTATTGAGATTTTTAGATTCTTCCTGATTGAGTTTTGGAATGTTGTATTTTTCTAGGAATTTGTCCATTTCCTCCAGGTTGTCTAGTTTGTTGGAGTAGTGTTGTCCATTGTATTTTTTAACAATCATTTGTATTTCTGTGGGGTCTGTTGTTATTTCTCCTCTATCATTTCTGATTTTGTTTAGTTGGTTCCTCTCTCTTTGCTTCTTGGCGAACCTGGCTAGAAATTCGTCAATCTTGTTTATCCTTTCAAAGAACCAGCTCTTGGTTTCATTGATTTTATATTGTTTTTTTGGTCTCTATGTCATTTATTTCTGCTCTAATCTTTATTATCTCCTTCCTTCTGCTCACTCTGGGGTTTTCCTGTTGCTCTCTTTCTAATTCTATGAGTTGTAGATTTAGATGATTTACTACCATTTTTTCTTGTTTTTTGAGATAGGCGTGTAGAGCTATAAACTTCCCTCTCAGGACTGCTTTCATTGTGTCCCATAGGTTTTGGATTGTTGTGTTTTCGTTATCATTAGTTTCCAGGATGTTTTTAATTTCTTCTTTGATCTCATTGGTAACCCAATCAATATTTAATAACATGCTATTCAGCTTCCAAGTGTTTGAGTATTTAGGGTTGTTTTTATTGTAGTTTATTTCTAATATTATGCCCTCGTGGTCTGAGAAGATGCTTGGTATGATTTCAATCTTCTTGAATTTGGGAAGACTTTGCTTGTGGCCCAACATGTGGTCTATTTTTGAATATGGCTCATTAGCACATGAGTGGAATGTATATTCCATGGCTTTGGGGTGAAGTGTTCTGAAGATATCAATTAAGTCCATCTGATCTAGTGAGTCATTTAGGATTGCTGTTTCTTTTTTGATTTTTTGTCTAGAGGATTTATCCACTGATGTCAGTGGTGTATTAAAGTCCCCTACTATGATTGTATTGTTGTCGATCTCTCCTTTGATATCTTCCAGGAGTATTTTTATGTATTTGGGTGCTCCTGCATTGGGTGCATATATGTGTACCAGGGTTATATCTTCTTCTTGTATTGATCCCTTTAGTATTATGAAGTGTCCTTCCTTTTCTATTGTTATGGCCTTCACTTTGAGGTCTATTTTGTCTAATATAAGTATTGCTACCCTGGCTTTCTTTTCATTTCCATTTGCCGGAAAGATATTTTTTTCCATCGCTTCACTTTCAGTCTGTGTGAGTCTCTTCTTCTGAGGTGAGTCTCTTGTAGACAGCAAATGTATGGGTCATGATTTTTTATCCATTCAACAACTCGATGTGTTTTGGTTGGAGCATTTAGTCAGTTTACATTTAAAGTTATTATTGAAAGGTACTTGTTTGTAGCCATTTCTTTTTTTGTGTGACTGTTTTCTTTCTGAGCTTTTTATTTCTTCTTTTTACACCAGTCCCTTTAGCATTTCTTGCATTGCTGGCTTGGTGGTGATAAACTCCCTTAGCCTTATTTTTGTCTTTGAAGCTTGTTATTTCCCCTTCAATTTTGAATGAGAGCCTGGCTGGTTAGAGTATTCTTGGATTCAGTCCTTTGCTTTGCATCACTTTGTAAATTTCCGTCCATTCTTTTCTGGCCTGATGTGTTTCTGTTGAGAAATCATTTGATAATCTAATGGGAGATCCCATGTATGTAACTTTCCGTCTCTCTCTTGCAGCCTGTAAGATTCTCTCTTTTTCCTGACATTTGCCATGGTAATTATGATGTGTCTTGGTGTGGGTATTTTTGGGTTCTCCTTGTTTGGGACTCTCTGGGCTTGTGTGACTTTTTCTTCCCGACCTCACGGAAGTTTTCTGATATTATTTCTTCGAATAGGTTTTCTAATCCTTGTTCCTCTTTATGTTGTTATGGCACCCTTATTATTCGTATATTGTTTCATTTCATGTTGTCCCAAAGCTCCCTTAGACTCTCCTCCTGTCTTTTAATTTTTTTCTCCAATTGACGTACAGTTAGGTGTATTTTCCTTCCTTTTCTTCTAATTCACTAATTCGGTCCTCCGCTTCTCCTAGTCTACTCTTGATACTTTCAATGGTGTTTTTTAATGCAGCTTTATCGCTCTTCATTTCTTCTTCAGTCTTACATAAGTTATTCATCTTTTCATCTGTTTCTTCTTGCTTCTTGCATAAGTTGTTGATTTTTTCCTACATCTGGTTTATGCTCTCTTGGACCCTTATTCTGAATTCTTTATCTGTCATGTTGCATGACTCTGTATCACTTAGCTGCTTTCCAGGAGAGTCCTCCTTTTCTTTCCTTTGGGGGTTTCTTTGTCTACCCATGTTTGATCTCACAGACCTATCTAGTTTTTGAGTCATTCAGTTGATGCTCCCTGGGTGGCAGTGGCTCCTAGGGCTGTGGTTGCTCCTTGGGCAGTTGTGGTAGCAGCTGCTCCTCCATTGGTAGCAGATCCTCTGGTCGGTGCTGTTCACAGCTGTGGTGGCTCTTCTGGCTGGTGGGAGGAGGCTTCACACATAGCAACTGTTCCTCAGACAGAGCGTGTGGTGATCAGGAGGCTGCTGTTTCTTGGATCTGCTGTGCATTTCCATAAATTTGACTATGGTTTCACAATCAGCGTGCCATGAGATTGTCAACGACGTCACAGGCAGCCCCCAGGGAAGATGGCGCAGAAGTAAATTCTGAATTCAGTTATTAAGTCTAAAGTTTTTGGTGGAGTATTTAGGGTTTCCTATTTACAGTATCATGTCATCTGCAAATAATGACAATTTTATTTCTTCTTTTCCAATTTGGATGCTTTTATTCCTTCTTCTTGTCTGATCGCTATCACTCGTACTTCCAGTACTATGTTGAACAGGAGTGGTGAGAGTGGGCATCCCTGTCTTGTTCTTGTTCTTAAGGGAAATGGTTTTAGTTTTTGCCAATTGAGTATGATGTTTGCTGTAGGTTTTTCATATAAGGCTGTTATTATGTTGAGGTATGATCCTTCTATTCCCACTTTGCTGAATGTTTTTATTAGAAAAGGGTGTTGGACTTTGTGAAATACCTTTTCAGCATCAATCGATATGATTATGTGATTTTTTTCTCTCAATTTGTTTATATGGTGTATCATGTTTATTGATTTGCAGATATTGTACCAGCCTTGCATCCCTGGAATAAATACCACTTTGTCATGATGTATGATCTTTCTAATGTAATACTGGATCTGATTTGCTAGAATTTTGGTGAGGATTTTAGTATCTATGTTCAGGGATATTGGCCTGTAATTCTCTTTTTTTGTGGTGTCTTTATCTGTTTTTGGGATTAGGGTAATGTTGGCTTCATAAAAAGAGCTTTGAAGTGTGGCTACCTCTTGAATTTTTTGGAATAGTCTGAGAAGTATTGGTTTTCGTTCTTCTTTGAATGTTCTGTAAAACTCACCTGTGAAGCCATCTGGTCCAGGGCTTTTGTTTGCTGGAAGCTTTTTGACTACTGTTCCAATTTCATCAGTAGTTATGGGCCTATTCAGGTTTTTTTATTCTTGGTGATTGAGTTGGAAGCTTCTATTTTTCTATGAATATGTCCATTTAATTGAGGTTGTCCAGTTTGTTGGAGTAGAGTTGGTCATAGTATTTTTTTTTTTTTACAATACTCTGCATATCAGTAGGTTCAGTTGTTACTTCTCCTCTTTAATTTCTGATTTTGTTTATTAGGGTCCTCTCTCTTTGTTTCTTGGTGAGTCTGTCAAGAGTTTCCTCAGTGTTGTTTATCTTTTCAAAGAACCAAATCTTGGTTTCATTGATCTTTTGTATTGGTGTTTTTGGTCTCTATGTCATTTATTTCTGCTCTGATCTTTATTATTTCCTTCCTTCTGGATACTGTGGGCTTTTCTTGTTACTCTTTAATTCTTTAAGTTGCAAGGTTAGGTTAGATAATTTATTACCAGTTTTTCTTGTTTTTGAGGTAGGCCTGTGGAGCTATGAACTCCCTCTAGGGACTGCTTTCATTGTGTCCCATAGATTTTGGATTGTTTTGTTTTCATTGTCATTTGTTTCCAAGGTGCTTTTAATTTTCTTCTTTGATCTCTTTGATAACCAATCATTGTTTAAAAGCATGCTACTTAGCCTCCAAGTGTTTGATTCTTTTCATTGTTTTTATTGTAGTTGATTTCTAGTTTTATGACATTGTGATTTGAGAAGATGCTTGTTATGATTTTTATCCTCTTGAATTTGAAGAGACTTTGCCTGTGCCTAATATGTAGCCTATCTTTGAAAATGTCCTGTGTGCACTGGAGAAGAATGTATAGTCTATAGCCTTGGGTGAAATGTTCTGAAGATGTCAATTAAGTCCATATGATCTAGTGAGTCATTTAGGATTTCTGTTTCTTTGCTGATTTTTTGTTTAGAGGATTTATCCAGTGGTGTCAGTGGGGTATTAAAGTCTGCTTCTATGACTGTATTGCTATGGGTCTCTCCCTTGATATCTTCCAGAAGTTTTTTTTTTTTTTAAATGTATTTGGGTGCATACATATACATTTACCAGAGTTCTATCTTCTTGTTTAATTGCTCCCTTTAGTATTATGTAGTTGCCTTCCTTATATCTTGTTTTGGCCTTTACTTTGAGATCTATTTTGTCAGATATAACTATCGCAACCCCAGCTTTTTTCTCATTTCCATTTTCCTAAAAAAAAAAAATTTCCATCCCTTCACTCTCAGTCTGTGTGAATCCTTTGTTCTGAGGTGGGTCTTTTGCAGATAGCAAATATATGGGCCATGCTTTCTTATCCATTCAGCTACCCTATGTCTTTTGATTGGAGAATTTAATCCATTTATATTTAATGTTATTATTGACAAGTTTGTTTGTTGTCATTTTTATTCTTAATGTTTGTGTTTCTTCTTGCTTTTTGTTTCTTCTTTTTACAGCAGTCCTTTTAGCATTTCTTGTATTGCTGGCTTGGTAGTAATAAACTCTCTTAGCCCTATTTTTTTGTCTGTGAAGCTCCTTATTCTACCTTCAATTTTGAATGATAGCCTTGCTGGGTATAGTATTCGTGTATTCAGTCCCTTGCTTTGCATCACTTTGTATATTTCATTCCACTCCTTTCTGTCCTGGTGTGTTTCTGTTGAGAAATCAGTTGATATTCTATTAGGGGATCCCTTGTTGATAACTTTCTGTCTCTCTCTGTCAGCCTTTAAGATTCTTACTTTGTCATTGGTGTTTGTCAATTTAATTATGATGTGTCTTGTTGTTGGTCTTTTTGGGTTCATCTTGTTTGTGGCTCTATGTGCTTCTTGGACTTGCGTAGTTTTTTTCTTGCCAATATCAGGGAAGTTTCCTGTCATTTTTTCTTCAAACAGGTTTTCTATTCCTTGCTTCTCTTTTTCTCCTTCTGGTACTCCTATTATGAGAATGTTGTTTCGTTTTGTGTTGTCCCAAAGCTCCCTAGGCTCTCCTCTTGCTTTTTAAATCTTCTTTCCAGTTGCTGCTATGTTTGTGTGTTTTTTCCTATCTTGTCTTCTACTTCACTGATGCGGTCCTCAGCCTCTTCTAGTCTACTCTTTAAGCCTTCCATTGTGTTCTTTATTGCAGCTATGTCATTCTTTATCTCCTCTTTTTTCCTTTTCATGTTGGTGACATACTCTTTCAGCTCCTTATGATTCTCATTGAGTTGTGTGTATTTGTCATTGAGTTGTGTGTACTTATCATCCAGCTGTTTGAGCATCCTTATAACCATTACTCTGAATTCTTTCTCTGATATGTTGCTAGCCTCAATTTCATTTAACTCCCTTTTTGGCGATCCTCTTTTTCTTTCCTTTGGGGATTGCTTTTTTGTCTTCCAATGTTTTGCTGTAACACTTTAATTCTAAATCCGATTGCTTTGCTACTCAGGTTCTTTTGGGGATGGTGCTACTGTGAGATCTCTCAGGTCTCCTGGGCTTGGTAATCTAGTGTAGCTCCCTACTTGAGCTCTTTGGATTCTCTTGAAGTAGGCCTGAGAGCTGGAAAGGCTCAGCTATGGTGTCTAGAAGTCAGCAGCCATGGAGGGGGGTGTCCCAATTTTTGCTGTCTTGCACCTTTGGTTGAAATTTCACATGCCCAGCAGGGACTCACAGTGGCACCCAGGAACCATCTGTTGGGGTGATGGGGCTCAGGAGGCCTGTGCTCTTGAAAGTCGTGACTGTGGTGTCCAGAGTTCTGTAGTTGTGGGGTGGGAAGACTCAGCTTTTGCTGCTGTTCCACGGTTGGATACACGCACCCCCAGTGGTGGCTCACAGGTGCACCCGTGGTGCGTTTGCCAGCAGGGTGTACTGACGCACTCTGAAGGGCCCTGGCGCTGAAGCCACAAGATTGCGGTGTCTGTGGGGAGGTATCCCACAAGAGGAAATTCAACATTTCTACAGCCCAACAGTGTGTCCCTGCTTGTTTAAGTGTGTGCCCAACAGGGGCCCACAGAGGCGCCCAGGGGCTTCCTGTGGAGCAGTGGGCTTGGGAGGCCAGTGCACTGGAAAAACATGCAACTGTATTGTCCAGAGTTCTGCAGCTGTGGGGTGGGAAGATTCAGTTTTTACTGTTGCACCTGTGGTGGGTAGGTGCGCGCTCCCAGTGGTGGCTCACAGGGGCACCCCTGGTGCATTTGCCAGTGAGGCACACTGAAGCTATGTAATTGAGGCATCTGTGGGCAGGTATCTCATTCCTGTAGGTGTAAAAATAGTTTTTTCTTGTTTCTATATGTAGGCTTGTATTGCTATCAATTTCCCTCTTGAGCTGCGTTGGCTGTGTTTCATTGATTAAAAAATACTTTCAGTCTTTTATTGAAGCATAATACGCATTTACAAAGTTTTACCTATCTTCAGTGCACAGCTCTCTGAATTTTTATGAATTTAAAACACCCAAGTAACCTACACCTAGATCAAGAAACAAAACCCTTGGAGGAAGAAAAGAGACTGAAAACAGGATACCTTCTTGAGTGGCCTTGCAATAATCCCCTAAGTTACTTAACTGTTTTATGTGGCTTTCTCTTTCAGTTTTATATTTTGGCTCATAGTGTTTTCATTTCCATTAGTTTCAAAGTATCTTATGTTTTTATTCCCCTTAATCTTGTTGTTATCTCTGTCATTGTTTAGTAGCATATTATTTAACGTCTACATGTTTTTGTGTTTTTCAATTTTCTTCTTGCAATTGATTTCTAGTTTTGTGCCATTAAGATTTTATTAAAATGATGCTTGATATGATTTCTATCTTCTTAAGTTTATTGAGACTTTTTTGTGGCATAACTTTTGGTGTATTTTTGAAAATGTTTTCATGTGTACTTAAAAAATAATGTAAATTCTTTGTTTTGGGGTGAAAATGTTCTAAAATGTCAGGTAAGTGCACCTGGTCTAGTGTGTAATTTAGGCCACTGTTTGTTGTTGATTTTCTGTCTAGATGATCTATCCATTGATGTCAATGGTACATTGAAATCCATTATGATTACTCTGTTACTGTCAATCTCTCCCATTATGTCCATCAATATTTGTTTTACATATTTAGGTGTTTCTACATTGTATGAGTAGATTTTACAAGTGTTGTATCCTCCTGTTTTCATCTATATATCATTAGGTAATTTCCGTTGTCTCTTGTTACAAACTTTATTTTAAAGCATATTTTGTCTGATATAAGTATTGCTACCTCAGTTTTTTTTCCTTTTAATGTTTTTTTATGGAAAACCTTCAATATATACAAAGCATAGAAAAGGGTATAAAAAATTTGCACATGTGCATTGTTCATATTAAAAAAAATAAAGAGGGGTGGGTAAAATATCAAGTCGTGTAGCCTAAGCCCCCAGCTCTCTCCACCTCCACCCAGCCTCCAAGAAAGGTAGATAAATAGCTTGGGGATGGTAGTGGAAGCAAAGAGGAAAACTTTTAGTCTTATATTCTCTCACTGAGCTACAAGAAGTATAATAACAGAAAATAATCTTAATTGAGAGATTTTAAGGAAGAAGATTATCCATACAGTAATCCAGGATTCAGATGAATTCAGGAAATGAAAGAAAGATTTATCAAAGAAACAAAATGTATGAGGATCTGCTGATTGCAGACCTGAAGGGCACAGTAAAACTGTGGAGATAGGATGAAGGATGTAGAGGATCAATTTAGATTTATAGAGGAACATATTCTGAACAACATGGGTCATAATGAGGGTCAAAAGATATTCCCAGTTTCCCAAGACTTCCCAGTTTATATCTTTCACCCTGAAAAGCATTCAATTTAGTAAATTTACAGGTTAAGACAATGAATGATTGGATCTTAGATGTAAAAGTTGACTGAAGAAGTCTGTTCTGGCAGTGACTGAGTGAGCAACAATGTGTAGCCTGGTGGGATTAGTTCAGTTCTAGCTCCATGTAATCTTGGGTAGACTAACTCCTGCACTGCTGGGACTTGGTGCCTAGGCTTGTCTTTTCTCCACCAGTGAGTGCATTGGAAGTAAAGAATGTTAACTATGGGCCCAGACATTCTGCGGCTGAAAAATCTCTCAGTAAGGAGATAATCAATACTGCAGACAAATATTATTTACACAGAATGCTTCTTTCAGTATTAGTTGTATGGACTCCTCAGGATAAATGAGAGAATAATTAACCATATTTAAATAAAACACATCTACATCTCTCCTGGGGGAAAAATACATATAATTGTCCATACATGAAATGCTTGAGTCTCAAGTGAATACCGGCAATTACCACCATCTGTCATGGTAACCTTTGATTTGAGACTCATATTTGACACAATCTAAAAATCTTTAAGGGTAAATTAATAGAGATTGCATTGAATTTATAGATTTCTTAGGGTAGTATGGACAGTTTAATGATGTTGATTCTACCTATTCATGAACATGGTATATTCTTCCAGTTCTGTGTATCTTCCTTTATTTCTTTTTTCAACATCCTGTAGTTTTCCAAGTACAGGTCTCTTATCCCCTTAGTCAAGTTTATTCCTAAGTATATTAATGGTTTTTGTTGCAATGGAAAATTGGCTTTTTTTTTTCTTTCTGAGAGATCATTGTTGGTGTATAAAAATGCCATAGATTTTTGGGTGTTAATTTCACATCTGACTACATTGTCAATTTCATTTATTAAATCTAGTAGTTTTCTATGTAGTCTTCAGGGTTTTCTATGTACAATAAATAGCATGTCATCTACAAATAATGACAATTTTACTTCCTCCTTTCCAATTTGTGTGTCTTTTTCTTCTTCTTTTTGATCACTATGGCTAGCACTTCTAGTACTGTGTAGAATAGGAGTGGTGAGAGTGGGCATCCCTGCCTTCTTCCAGTTTTTAGGGGAAATGGTTCAGTTTTTGCCCATTGAGTATGATGTTGGCTATAGGTTTGTCATACCAGGTTTTTATTACATCGAGATATGATCTCTCTATTCCCACTTTCCTGAGAGTTTTTATCGAAAAAAGAGTGTTGGATTTTATCAAATGCTTTTTCTGCATCAATTGATGTGAACATGTGATTTTTGTCTTGCAATGTGTTAATGTGCTGTATCACATTTATTGATTTGAAGATATCGTACCAGCCTTGCATCCCAGGAATAAATCTCATTTGGTCATGGTGTATGATCTTTTTAATGTATTGCTGGATCTTATTTGCTAAAATTTTATTGAGGATTTTAGCATCTAAGTTCATCAAGGATATTGGCCTGTAGTTCTCTTCTTTTGTGATGCTTTATCTGGTTTTGGGATTAGGGTAATGCTGGATTCATAGAAAAAGCTTGGAGGTGTTCCTTCCTTTTTAATTATGAGGAATAGTTTGAGGTGTATAGGTGTTAGTTCTTCTTTGAATGCTTGGTAAAACTCCCTTGTGAAGCCTTCTGGACAAGGGTTTTTGTTCAGTAACAGGTTTTTTTTTTATTACTGCTTCAATTCCTATGAAAATATCAATGGCATATGTCACGGACCTAGAACATCTCTCCAAAAATTTATCCCAAATAGCTGCAGCAATTTTTTTAAAATATATTTTATTGATTTTTTACAGAGAGGAAGGGAGAGAGATAGAGAGTTAGAAACATCGATGAGAGAGAAACATCGATCAGCTGCCTCCTGCACATCTCCTACTGGGGATATGCCCGCAACCCAGGTACACGCCCTTGAAAAGAATCGAACCTGGGACCTTTCAGTCCGCAGGCCGACGCTCTATCCACTGAGCCAAACCGGTTTCAGCTAGCTGCAGCAATTTTGAGAAAGAAGAACAAAGTTGTTGAGATCACAATACCAGGTATCAAGTTATACTACAGAGCCATTGTAATCAAAGAAACCTGGTACTGGCACAAGAACAGGAATATAGATCAATGGAATAAAACAGAAATCAATCCAAGTTGTTACGATCAATTAATATTTGACAAAGGACGCAAAAGCATGCAATGGATTTAAGACAGTCTCTTCAATAAATGGGGAAATTGGACAGATAGATGCAAGAAAATGAAACTAGACCACCAAATTATGCCATACACAATAATAAACTCAAAATGGATAAAGGACTTAAATGTAAGATGTGACACCATATAACTCTTAGAAGAAACCATAGGCAGTAAAATATCAGACATATGTCATAGCAATATGTTTACTGATACATCTCCTAGGACAATGAAAACTAAGGAGAAAATTAACAAATGTGACTACATCAAAATAAAAAGCTTCTGCCCAGCAAAATATACCATCAACAAAATGGAAAGGGAGCTCACTGTGTGAGGGTGTATATTTGCCAACGATACATCTGATAAGGCATTAATATCCAAAATATATTGAGAACTCATACAACGTAACAAACAGAAGACAAACAATCCAATTAAAAAATGGGCAAAGGACCTAAATAGTCACTTCTCCAAAGTGGACATACAAAAGGCATATAAAAAATGCTCAAAGTCACTAATCATCCTAGAGATGCAAATCAAAACTACAATGAGGTATCACCTCACACCTGAAATGATGGCTATCACCAAGAAATTTTTTTTAAAAATGACAAATGTTGGTGAGGATTTAAAGAAAAGGGGACCCTCATCCATTGCTGGTGGGAATGCAAACTGGTGCAGCCTCTATGAAAAACAGTATGGAGTTTCCCCCCAAAATTAAATATGGAACTGCCATTTGATCCAGTGATCACACTTCTAGGAATATAACCTAAGAATTCAGAAACACCAATCAGAAAGGATATATGCACCCCTATGTTCATAGCAGAGCACTTTACAATAGCTAAGATTTGGAAGCAGCCTAAGTTCCCATAAGCAGATGAGTGTGTTAGAGTGAACCAGTGATCTTTTCTGTCAAAGAAAGGAGCTCCCCACCATCTTAGGTCCCATCATTTTGATATGACCTTCTGAATCTCAGGGAGCTGCCATCTTAGGCTCCATCTTACCCGTCCCCTTCCTCTGAATTAGCTAATTGCACAATAATGGGAACCTGAGCTCTGAGCCCTGACCAATCAAATCAGAGTTCAGGGTGAGGGGCAGGACAGACCTGCATCAGGAAATAAACCCCGAACAGATTTCCCGTTCAGTGTGCTTTGCCATGATTTCCAGCTGGTAACAGCACCCTTCTATGCAGGAGTAAATTTGCCTTGCCTCTCCAGTTTCAAGCATTTGTCTCATTTCTGAGACATTATTGAGAGCATTTCTAACAAGTAGATAAAAACAACAACAATGGTACATCTATACCATAGAATACTATGCTGCTGTAAATAAGAAAAGAAAAAAACTCTTACCATTTGCAACATCATAGATGGACCTGGAGAATATTATGCTGAGTGAAATAAGCCAGTCTGAGAAAGATAAGTATCACATGATCTCACTCATATGTGGAATCTAATGAACAATATCAACTGATGAACAAAAATAGATCCAGAGACATAGAAGCATTGAACACTGTCAAACCTCAGAAGGAAGGCAGTGGAGGTTTGGGGGTTGTGGGAAGAGATCAATCAATGAACTTATATGTGGAAATGCATACCCCAAGGACACAGACAATAGGGTTGTAAAGGCCTGGGGTGTGGTGCTGGGGATTGGTGGGAAAGGTCAATGTGGGAAAAGGGGGACATATGTAATACTTTCAACAAGAAAGATAAAAAAATACTTATAAGGGGAGAATTTGATAATATCAGTGAATTTAAGATTATTATTAGTTTTTTGTTTTTATTTTTCTTGAGCTAATTTTAATGCATATTATCCAGATAATTAAAAATGTGTAATTTTTCAAATTTATTTATATAAAACTGCCCAACACATGTACTCATGATTTTTAAATTTCTTATATTTTGTTTTATTTATATTTTATTTGATCCAGCTCTATTCTTTTTACTCTTTTTGTTCTTTGTTGTTCTATATTTCATTCATTTTTTCTTTTTTAAATTTTATTGTTTAATGTATTACAAATGTCCCCCTCTTTTCCCATGTTGAGCCCCTTCACCTTACTACTGCCCCCTTCCAAGGCCTTCCCTGTAGTATTTCTTGTCCATGGGTTATGTATATATGCCTGTAACTTCTTTATTTAATTTCTTCCCCTCCAAGTTCCCTTCTAAAATACATTGGACTGTTGTATGTTTCAATGTCTCTGGATATGTTTTGTTCATTAGTTTACTTTCTTCATAAGATTCCACATATTAGTGAGATCGTGTGATAACTTGTCTCTCTCTGATGGGCTTATTTCCCTTTGCATAATACTCTCCAGGCCCCTCAATGCTGTATCAAAGGGTAAGAAATCATTCTTTTCTTACAGCCGCATAGTATTTCATTCTGTAAATGTACCATAGCATTTTGATCCATTCATCTAGCAATGAGCATTGGGCTATTTCCAGATTTTAGCTATTGTAAGTAACACTGATATGAGCATAGGGATGCACATATTCTTTTTGATTGGTGTTTCAGCATTCTTAGGATATATTCCTAGTAGTGGAATTACTGGGCCAAATGTTTGTCCCATTTTTTAATTTTTTGAGGGAACTCCACACTATTTTCCATAGTGGTTGCACCAGTCTGCATTCCCACCAACAATGTACTAGGGTTCCTTTTTCTCCACATCCTTGCATGCACTCGTTGTTTGCTGATTAATTGATGATAGCCTTTCTTGCATGTGTTAATAGTAAAAATAATTAAAAAATAATGAAGCTACTGGGGGATAAAAGGGGCAGGCAAAAGATTTTAAAAGGAAAGGAGGAAGGGCAATAAATAAGAGTAGAGAGCAGGAATAGAAAAATGGTTTAAAAAAGTCAAGAAGTCAGAGAAAGAAAGAAAAAAATATACAATGGTATCAAGAAAAGAGATAAAGGTAAAGCAAAAGAAATTATGACAAAGAAAACTAGGGAAAAGAGGAAATAAAGATAGATTCAGGAAGGAGGGCAATATTTATAAAAAAAACTAGAGAGAAGCAATAAATTTAATAGTTATAAGAATAATATCAAAGCAATAAAGCAGAGAATATAAAAAATATAGAAAATAGAAAAAAACAACAATAAAAACAAGCAAAGCAAAACTCAAAAAAATAAAAAAATAAAAACAACAACAACAACAACAAAAAACCCAGCAACAATATAAAAAAAGAAAAAGTCAACCAAGTGAAGTTGGTCTGGACAGCTTATGATGTCTGAGGCTCACTGTCCTTTTGTAGCTGGCCTGTCTAAGGTTCCAAAGCCTGAGCAATGAATATGGACAAACCTTTCCCTTTATATCCTTATTTTTTTGTCCCCCAAATATGGATCAGCCTTCTAGACTTTTTCTGGGTTTTGCAGCGCCCCATGAGTTGGGATGGGGGAAATGAGATTACACTCAGAGGCTTGGCCTGTCTGGCGCTAGTGCTGCCAACCCCCTCCGAGGATTGTATATAGTTCATGGTTTATGGCCTCTATAAAATGGTAGTATTCCGGGAAACAGGTTCTGCAAGGCAGGGTAGGCAGATAAGAATGGAGCTAGTTATCAGCTAGCAAGAGTGTGCATCAGAATGTAGGTTACTGGCACAGATTCAGATAGCTAGCCACCCCCTCCTCCCCCCCACCCCCCGCCAAATGTCTTGTTTTCCTTTTCATTCCCCCCTCTTGATCCTCAAGCTATCCTTAGCCTTGGGGATTATAGAAGACTCAGGAATTGGGGATAGGGTCTCCAACTGCTCTCTAGTTACTTCCTGCTGAGGAGGGACATTATTATGGGGGTTCAGCAGCTTGAGTCTTCACCTTCCCCAAGAGAATCATAATGTTAATTCTGCATCTTGGCTTGTAGTACCATCTGGAGCTTGAAGGTCTCTAATCTGGAGGAGATATATCGGGCTAAACAGTTGAGTAAGCATGGCCCAAAGGTGATTACTAAGAGTAATGCTGAGGCAAGTGGTAAGAAAGGAAGTAACCATGTGGTGAGACTGCTAAGGAGAAGTCTGTAAACAGTAGCTTGCTCACTTCTGGCTAGTCGGTCCTTAGCTCTGTCCTCCCTGTGGACATCCAGGTAGTTCAGGTGACACAGCTCCACTCAGGACAGTAGAACTCATTTAACTCAGGGCAGCCTGGATATTCTATTATTACCTTATTTGGTATTGGTTTCCAACAAATATACTTATTATTGTGGCTGTATTCCCACTGCTAACCTTGGTTTCCACAGGTTGTTATAAAGTCATAGGGATCAGTTGTTGGGCATACATCAAAGATAACTGATGCTTGATTTCCTTCATTTACCATAGAGAAGGAATTTAAAACTTTCTGGTCCCCACTCAGCTTGCTTACTTGTACTAGTAACTTCCAGGCTACAGGACGAGTGGAGAGGTTTCCTGTACCTGTAATACATGGTATATAGAGAGGGGAGGCCAAAAGTAACAGTAAAAAACAGTCTCAGTGGTGAAGATGGTGACTGGCAGGAAGGTAGGGAGGGAGAGAATGTGAGAGAGAGAGGGAGTGATAGAGGAGAGTGAGGACATGTGGTGTGTGTGTGTGTGTGTGTGTGTGTGTGTGTGTGTGTGTGTGTGTATGAGCTAGGGACAGTTAGATTCTGCAGTTCTTCCAAGGGGTTGCCAAACCGGGCAGTCATAGATGGTGGAGGCCCGCTCCCAGCGTGGATACTCTTGGGCGGCCAGCGTGGTCACAGAGACCACGCCATCTTGAGAAACAGAGCTGCTTGAGACTAGGATCCTGGCCTCAGCACCAGCCAGTCTGGTCTCAGAAGCAAACCAGGACCCTGCAGCCACTAGGGACAGAGACCTGCAACCACAGCTACAGACCCACAGACACCAAGAATCCAGGCATTCCCACAGCAGATTTCTGTGAGTAACAGAGCCCATCCCCCTCCTTGCAGGCTCCTAGGCAGCACCATAGTAACTGATAGACCCACCCCTCGCACGGTGTGCAGAGCCCTACAGGAATTTGAGCCTGAGAGCTTGTGGACACTGGGAATCTGTTCCCCACAGCGCCTCTGCAGGAACTTGAGCCTAGGAGTGCTCAGACACTAGGAATCTGTTCCCCACAAGGCAATCGGGTGACCAAACCCGAAGCTCATGCAGGGCAGCAGTGCCACCTGACTTTGATTCTGGGCAAGCGCTCACTGAAGTCCCCAAAGCTAACCAGGACCCCAATTCGATAGGGCAGGAGGCAGCAGTAGGCACCAGTGACTTGACTCTGTTTCTTATCACGTGCGCCTGGGATCCCTGATTACCAGTGCATTCACACTAAGAGCCAATGACTCCAATTCTTGGTGCATGCGCACACAGGGACCCCGAATCTCAGTGCAAGGCTGAGATACTGGATTATTGGGGAACACTGACTCCTGGCACATGCTAGGGGAATCTGACTTTCAACACACAGCAAGGGGGTCTCTGTTTCAGCTCAGTGCAGTTGGGGTCCCTGATTCTAGGTGTGCACACATGAGGCCACACTGAGCACTGATAACGCTGCCTCTGGGTAAGCCTGGTTCCCACCAACCCACGACAGTCACACATCTTAGTGTCAGAGCTCTTCAGCAACACTAGGATCGTGCAAAGCTTCCACTGCACACGGCCCAGGCCCATGCAACTCGATGTTTGAACCTTCTGGTGATAGTCAAAATGGGGAGATGACACAATCCCCAGAGTAAAGAAAATACAAAGTCGCCCAGAAAGGGAATTAGTGAAATTGAAGCATGCAACATGACAAAAAAAAGAATTCAGAGTAATGGTTGTACAATTCATTCAACAGATGGATGAGAAAATCAACAACCTATGCAAGAATCAGGAAGAAATGGAAAGTGATATAGCTACAATCAAAAACACCATGGAAGGTTTCAACAGTATACTAGAAGAAGCAGAGGACCGAATTAATGAGTTAGAAGATAAGGTAGAGAAACAAGCTCAATCTGAACAGAAACTGGAGAAAAAAATTAAAAAGCAGGAGGAGAGCCTAAGGGAGCTTTAGGACAACATAAAATGAAGTAACATACGCATAATAGGGCTGCCAGAAGGACAAGAAGAGCAGCAAGGATTAGAAAATCTATTTGAAAAAATGACAGAAAACTTCCTAGATATGGGGAAGAAAAAAGTAACACAAGTACAGAGAGTCACAAGCATGATGAATCCCAAACGACCCACACCAAGACATGTCATGATAACAATGGCAAATCTTCATGACAAAGAGAGAATCTTAAAGGCTGCAAGAGAGGGACATAGAGTTACCTACAAAGGATCCCCCATCAGATTATCAAATGATTACTCAATGGAAACACATCAAGCTAGAAGGGAATGGAAAGAGGTATACAAAGTGTTGCAAAGCAAAGGACTGAATCCAAGAATACTCTATCCAGCAAGACTATCAATCAAAATTGAAGGCGAAATCAGGAGCTTCGCAGACAGAAAAGGCTAAGGGAGTTTATCACTACCAAGCCAGCAATGCAAGAAATGCTAAAGGGAATGCTGTAAAAAGAAGAAGTAAAAAGGTATGAAAGAACACAGGCACAAAAATAGTAATGACTACAAACAAGAACCTTTCAATAATAAATTCAAAAGTAAATGGACTAAATGTTCCAATCAAAAGACATTGAGTGGCTGAATGGATAAAAAGACATGACCCATATATATGCTGTCTACAAGAGACACACCTCAGCACAAAAAGTGAAGGGATGTAAAAATATCTTTCAGGCAAATGGAAATGAAAAAAAGAGCTGAGGTAGCAATACTTATATCTGACAAAATAGATCTCAAAGAGAAGGCCATAACAAGAGATAAGAAAGGCCATTTCATAATACTAAAGGGATCGATACAACAAGAGGATATAACCCTGATAAACATATATGCACCCAATGCAGGAGCACCCAAATACATAAAAAAAACTGTTGGAAGATATCAAGGGAGAGATCGACAACAATACAATCATAGTAGGGGACTTTAACACACCACTGACATCACTGGAAAAATCCTCTAGGCAAAAAATTCAGCACAGAAACAACAATCCTAAAATGACTCACTAGATCAAATGGACTTAATTGACATCTTCAGAACATTTCACCCAAAAGCCACAGAATATACGTTCTTCTCAAGTGCACATGGGACTTTCAAAAATAGAACACATACTGGATCACAACCAAAGTCTTCCCAAATTCAAGAAGATTGAAATCATACCAAGCAACTTCTCAGACCACAATGGCATAATATTAGAAATAAACTACAATAAAAACATACCAAGAAACTCAAACACTTGGAAGCTGAATAGCATGCTACAAAATAATGATGGGGTTACCAATGAGATCAAAGAAGAAATTAAAAACATCCTGGAAACTAATAACAATAAAATCACAACAATTCAAAATCTATGGGACACAATAAAAGCAGTCCTGAGAGGGAAGTTTATTGCTCTACAGACCTACCTCAAAAATCAAGAAAAAAAATGATAATAAATCATCTAATCCTAGAACTCAAAGAATTAGAAAGAGAGCAGCAAGAAAAGCCCAGAGTGAGCAAAAGGAAGGAGATAATAAAAATCAGAGCAGAAATAAATGACATAGAGACCAAAAAAAAATACAAAAGATCAATGAAACCAAGACCTGGTTCTTTGAAAGGATAAACAAGGTTGATGAACTTCTAGCCAGGCTCACCAAGAAGCAAGAAGAGAGAACCCAAATAAAGAAAATCAGAAATGAAAGAGGAGAAATAACAACAGACCCCACAGAAATTCAAAATATTGTTAAAAAATACTATGAACAACTCTACTCCAACAAATTAGACAACCTGGAGGAAATGGAAATAATCCTAGAAAAATACAAC
This sequence comes from Myotis myotis, assembly GCF_014108235.1. NCBI lineage: Eukaryota > Metazoa > Chordata > Mammalia > Chiroptera > Vespertilionidae > Myotis > Myotis myotis. The sequence goes on from NW_023416346.1 coordinate 86,886,814, forward strand.
CTTCCAAAACTCAATCAGGAATATTCTAAAAATCTCATTAGGCCAATAGCTACGGAAGAAATTGAAGAAGTCATCAAAAAGCTGCCAGCAAATAAAAGCCTGGGGCCAGACGGCTTCACAGGGGAGTTTTACCAAACATTCAAGGAAGAACTAAAACCAATTCTCCTCAGACTATTCCAAAAAATTCAAGAGGAAGGAACACTTCCAAGTTCATTCTATGAAGCCAGCATCACACTAATACCAAAACCAGATAAAGACAACACAATGAAAGAGAATTATAGGCCAATATCCCTCAAGAACATAGATGCCAAAATCCTCAACAAAATTCTAGCAAATCGGATCCAACAATACATCAGAAAGATCATACACCATGACTAAGTAGGATTTATCCCTGGGATGCAAGGGTGTTACAATATCTGTAAAGCAATAAACATGATACATCATATAAACAAATTGAGAGATAAAAATCACATAGTCATATAAATTTATGCAGAAAAAGCATTTTACAAAATCCAACACCCTTTCTTGATAAAAACTTTCAGCTGGGTAGGAATAGAAGGACCATTCCTCAACATAATTAAAGCCATATATGACAAACCCACAGCCAACATCATGCTCAATGGGCAAAAACTAAAAACATTTCCCCTAAGAACAGGAACAAGACAGGGATGCCCACTCTCACCACTCCTGTTCAACATAGTACTGGAAGTATTAGCCATTGCGATCAGACAAGAAGAAGAAATAAAAGGCGTCCAAATTCGAAAAGAAGAAGTAAAACTGTCCTTATTTGCAGATGACATGATACTGTACATAGAAATCCATAAAGACTCCATCAAAAAAATTATTAGACTTAATAAACAAATTTGACAATGTAGCAGGATACAAATTTAATGCCAAGAAATCTATGGCATGTCTTTACGCCAATAGTGAACTTATAGAAAGAGACACTAAAAAGGCAATCCCATTTACCATGGCACCAAAACAATTAAGATACCTAGGAATAAACTTAACTAAGGAGGTAAACGACCTATATGTGAAAAACTACAGGACACTGAAAAAAGAGATAGAGGAAGACATAACAGATGGAAGAACATACCGTGTTCATGGATTGGTAGAATCAACATCACCAAAATGTCCTTACTGCCCAAAGCATTCTATAGATTCAATGCAATCCCCATTAAAATAGCAATGACATATTCCACAGATCTAGAAGGAACGTTCCAAAAATTCATCTGGAATAAAAAATGACCTGGAGTAGCTGCAGCAATCCTGAGACAGAAGAACAAAGTAGGTTGGATCTCAATACCAGATATAAAGCTGTATTACAAAGCCACTGTTCTTAAAACAGCTTGATACTGGCACAAGAACAGACATATAGATTAATGGAATAGAATAGAGAGCCCAGAAATCGACCCAAACCACTATGTCCAATTAATATTCGACAGAGGAGGCAAGAGCATACAAAGGAGTCAAGACAACCTCTTCAATAAATGGTGTTGGGAAAATTGGACAGATACTTGCAAAAAGATTAAACTAGACCACCAACGTATGCCATACACAAAAATAAACTCAAAATGGATAAAGGACTTAAACATAAGATGGGAAACCATAAAAATACTAGAGGAATCCACAGGTAGTGAAATCGCAGACATATGCCAAAGGAATTTCTTCACTGATACTGCTCCCAGGACGTGGAAACTAAAGAGAAAATAAACCAGTGGGATTACATCAAAATAAAAAGTTTCTGCACAGCAAAGGAAACTATCAACAAAACAGCAAGAAAGTCCACTGCATGAGAGAACATATTTGCTAATGTTATCACCGATAAGGGTTTAATCTCTAACATTTACAGGGAGTTCATACAACTAAACAAAAGGAAGATAAACAATCCAATCAAAAAATGGGCAAGGGACCTAAGTAGACACTTTTAAAAAGAGGACATACAGAAGGCCCAGAGACATATGAAAACATGCTCAAAGTCACTAATTATATGAGAGATGCAAATCAAAACAACAATGCGATATCATCTCACACCTGTCAGAATGGCTATCATCAACAAATCAACAAACAACAAGTGTTGGAGGGGATGTGGAGAAAAAGGAACCCTTGTGCACTGCTGGTGGGAATGCAGACTGGTGCAGCCACTGTGGAGAACAGTATGGAGTTTCCTCAAACACTAAAAATGGAGCTTCCATTTGACCCAGTGATCCACTTCTAGGAATATATCCCAAGAAACTAGAAACACCAATTAGAAAGGATATATGCACCCCTATGTTCATAGCAGCACAATTCACCATAGCTAAGATTTGGAAACAGTCTAAGTGCCCATCATCAGATGAGTGGATTAAACAACTTTGTTACATCTACACAATGGAATACTACGCTGTGGTAAAAAAGAAGGAATTCTTTCCATTTGCTACAGCATGGATGAAACTGAAGAGCATCATGCTAAGTGAAATAAACCAGTCAGACAAAGATAAATACCACATGATCTCACTCATTTGTGGAATATAGTGAACAACATAGATTGATGAACAGAGACAGATCCAGAGTCAGAGAAGCACCAATCAGACTGTCAAAACTCAGAGGGAAGGTAGGGGATGGTGGGGGAAGGGGGAGAGATCAACCAAAGGACTTGTATGCATGCATATAAGCCCAACCAATGGACACAGACAACAAGAGGATGAGAGCATGAGTGGGGAGGGGGGATTTTATGGGGGTATGAGGTCACATATGTAATACCTTAGTCAATAAAGAAATTAAAGATAAAAAAGCCTCATCTTGGTCAGGGACAACAATAAATTCCTTTGCTGTGGAGGAGGTAGTAATTTATAGTGTTTCTGTGTCCCAGCAGGGGCAGAAGAGTTTTCCTCCTGGTACTAGTCTAGGGTTCTAGCAACACTCATAAAAAAAAATAAGAATTATTAGAAAGATAAAAACAATGATTATCCATAAATACCAGAGCATATTACTTTTAGGGGGAGATAAGAAAGGAAGGGATAATTATCTGAATTCTTGGAACATGTCAGTCAGCCAAGTCCACTGTCTTCTTTTTTTTCCCCCACTGTCTTCTTGAGGATAACCTGCAGGGGGTATTTCTTGTCACAGGTCACCTTCCACTCAGGCTGGGCATCACTCAGCTAGTGGGCTGCTTTCACCTGGGAGTGGTGGATCCAGTTGTTCAATCTTGCAACCTTGAGGGCTGTGGGGGTGGTTAGTATGACTGGATAGGGTCCTTTCCAAGTTGGTTTAAGGGGCTCCTTTTTCCAACACTTTACCCAAACCTGGTCTCCAGTCTTATGAGGGTGCACAGCCGTTCCTAAAGTGATGGGAAATCAGTTAGTAACCTATCTATGGACTTCAAAGATAGTTTTCCCAAGTCCTTGTAATTACTTCTGAATTTCTAAGTTTCTTGTTTCCCCCAAATGTCCTTTTAGCCAAATTAAGGGAGGGGGTCTGCCATATAGAATTTCAAAGGGAGAGAAACGTACCCTGGCCCTCAGGGCACAACATACCCGCAGGAGTACAAGGGGCAAGAAATCTGTCCAGGGTAAGGTTGTGTCTTGACATAGTTTAGCCATAGCATGCTTGATAGTCCAGTTCATGCACTCTACTTTCCCTGAGTTCTGGGGTCTGTAAGCTGTATGTAAGTTCCATTTAATTCCTAAGGCCGTAGCTACCTGTTGTACCACTTCGGCTACAAAGGCTGGGCCATTATCTGATCCTATGGTTAGAGGCATTCCATACCACGGAATTACGTCCTTCAGCAATGCCTTAGTGACTTATCTTACCTTCTCTGTGTGAGTAGGATATGCCTCAACCCAGCCTGAAAAAGTGCAGATAAAGGCTAGGAGATATTTATTCCCTCTACTAGGCCCTATTTCTGTAAAATCTACCTCTAACTCCTCAAAGGGAGCTTGCCTGCAGCTCTGAACTCCCATCGGTCCTAGAGGACCCTGTTTGGCATTGTTCTGTACACAGAGGAGGCAGCGCTGAGAGACTGAAGCACATAAGGAGGGAAGATGGGCAATTAGGTAGTATCTGCTTAACAAAGTCTCTAGGACAGTCTTCCCTAAACGAATAAGTTCATGCTACTGGAGGACTACCTTATAGGTTAACTGCTCTGGGACATAGATCCTATGAACTGAGTGTCCACCAACCTTCCTTTGTCCTCTTATCCCCTTCTTGCTGGGCCCATTCCTCTTCCTGAGGAGTGTTTTTTCGAGGTTCAGGTAATTCAGGGGCCAACATGATCTTCAACTGTGCTACTTGTTCTTTAGCAGCCAACTTGACTGCTGGGTCGGCACAAAGGTTTCCTTCTGACACTGAATCCTTCCCTTTTTGGTGACCTTTACAGTGTGTTGTGGAGTGCAAGTGACAAAATGACCAGAACTCCAGACTGATTAAAATTTAGAGAGCCTTTATTGGCTGACCAGTGTCCGCTCCTCCACTCAGGAAGCCCAAGAGAGAAGCGGCCCTGACCATCTGCAGAGTCCAATATTTAAAGGGGGTCAACTACATTTGTGTTCAGGTTCCCATAGCAAGCAAAGCCAAGTTACAAAAACTAATTGTGTAGTTTTAGCCAAGCTATTCATCATCCTCCTGTTATTCATTTCTGGGTAACTTAAAGGGAAGGACTATTCTTAATTTTGATCTGTTTGTTCTTTATGGGCCTGTTGCCCAGGAGTGTTGATCTGTTTGTTCTTTGTGGGCCATAGCTCAGGTGTGGGAACTCAGTACCTAGAAACTTTGTAAAGGCTGTCAAGCTGCTGAGGTGGCTAGATAATTAAGCAGGCCTAAAAATTTTCCTACTCTGTAACAAGTGGATAATGGCTATTTCCTTGGGCTCCCAGACCTCTTCTAGTAATTTTAAGATTTCATCCTGTTTTATTATTCCTTTCTCTCCAGTGGTCAGGAGTCCTCTTTCCTTGTATATAGCCCTGTGGATATGCAGGTCGACAAAGGCATAGTGTGAGTCGGTATAAATGTTAGCGTGCTTTTCCTTGCTGAGTTCTAAGGCTCTGACCAGGGCCTGCCCTCTGTGCTGACCATCCTTTGGGCACAGCCTGTGCCTCTACTGTCTCAAAGTCTGATATTACTGCATATCCAGCTTATATTTTCCCTTCATCTAGAAAGCTGCTCCCATACATATAAAATATCAAATCCGGATTCTGCAGAGGCCAGTCTGTTACATCTGGCCAGCTGGAGTAAACCCTGCTCTAGAACTTCTAGGCAATCGTGCTCAGGGGCTCCCTCAGTGATGGGTAAGAAGGTGGCAGGATTAAGAGTTCTCACTGCTTCTAATCATACTCATGGATTTTCACATAAAAGCCCTTGATATTGAGTCATTCGAGCATGAGTTAGCCAGTGCTTCCCCCTAGCTTCCATTAGGGTGACAACAGCATGAGGTACTTTTACATTTCAGTTTTGTTCCAGGGTAAGCTTATCCACCTTTTTGACTAATAGTGCCTTGGCTGCAAGGACCCTGAGACATGGGGGCCACCCGGAGGCAACTTGGTTAATCTGCTTGGAGAGATAGGTTACTGGTCTTTGGCAGGGTCCAAACTCCTGGGTTAGAACTCCTAGGGTTACCCCATTGTTCTCGTGAACGAAGAGGTTAAAGTCTCGTGTCACATCTGGTAGCCCTAATGCTGGGGCCTCAGTGAGCTTTGCCTTTATGATGGTGAAGGCCTTTTCCTGCCTTCACCTGTTGATAGGTGACTTCTCTCTTTTTAAAGCTTCATAGAGAGGCTTAGCTAGATCTGGAAACCCTGGGATCCAAATTTCATAAAACCCTTCTGCTCCCAGGAATTCCTGAATCTGCCACCAGGTGCTGGGGACTGGAATAGCACATATTGCCTGCTTCTTTTCAGTCCCTAGTCTTCGTTTCCCTCAGGTGATTCAGAAACCTAGGAAGTTGACTTCTCTCTGACAGATTTGTGCCTTTTTCTTGGACGCCCTGTAACTTGTTTCAGTTAAGAGTCTAGAGTTTTAGGAGTAAAATGGTACCTGAACAACATGAAGTGACTTTACAGCTGTAAGAAATGTGTGGGGAGAAGTTGTGTGTGAGGAGGAAGAAAGAACATAAAAGCGGATTTGAAAGGTTAAAAAAAAAAAAAAAGAGTCTCAGAAGGGCTTGTGTTCTTTCCCAGCACTGAACTTGCATGGAGCTAACCAATAGGAGGTCATCTACATATTGGAGTAGAACACACCCCATGTCTTGTCCTAGAAATTTGGACAGATCAGATGCTAGCACTCCACTAAAAAGAGTCGGGGAGTTCTTTAACCCATGTGGCAGTCTGGTCTAGGTGAACTGCTCCTTGGCCCCCGTAGTTGGATTTTCCCACTCAAAGGTAAATAGGGGCTGACTGAAAGGTGACAACTGAAGGCAGAAAAAAGCATCTTTAAGATCTAGACATGTAAACCATTCTGCCTCTGATAGAATGAGTCCCAGAAGAGTGTAGGGATTTGTCAGCACCAAATGCAGGGTTATAACAGCCTCATTAACAGCCCACAGGTCCTGCACCAGGTGCTAATCATTAGTCCCAGGCTTTTTGATGGGAAAGAGAGGAGTGTTCCATGGAGATTGACACCATTTAATAAGTCCCAACTGAAGCAGCCAGTCTAAGTGGACCTGAATTCCTAGATGTGTATCCCTTGGAATCGAACACTGGCAGATTTTGACAGGCTTTAAGTCAGTTAGTACCAGGGTGTGGTCCTTGGCCAGGCCAGGGGGATTTCCTTCTGCCAAGAACAGCAGGAATTCTTCCTCTAATTCAGGTTCTAATGGTGAGTCCTTTGACTGTGAGGTATAAAGTCTCCATTCTTCCTCCCTGGGCACTGCTAAGGACAGGATTATTGGAGAGGTCTCCTCACCTAGGTGCAACTGTGCTGAGCCATCTGGGGCAAAGGTGATCACTGCCCCCATCTTGGCCAAAGGGTCTCTACCCATTAGAGGCACTGGAAAATCTGGAAAGTACAAGAATTCATGGGTCACTTGGTGGCAGCCAATTTGGCATCAGCGAGGGCGGCAGAATAGTCTACAGGTCTGGTCACCGGTAGCTCTGATAATGGTGACCTCCTTTCCTGAGAGAGAAGCTACCTTATGAGTGACCACCAAGTGCTCAGTCCCCGTATCAACCATAAAGTTCACAGTCTGGCTCCCAATTTTCATTCTGACCATGGGCTTGTGGGGGCCCAGTTGGAAAGAGCCAAGTCTGTCCTAGTCAGAGTCAGCTGCCACCAGCCCAAAGAGATCTGCCTTAGCAGCTTGGTGGGTTGGATGACTCTGACTTCCCTTTCTGGCAGTTTTCACATTCATTTTTCCAGTGTCCAGATTCCTTGCAACAGGCACACTGATCCTACTTAAAGTTTGTCCTCCTTCCCCTTGGCCAGGGTCCTTGTTGTTTCCCTTTCTTATCTGTCTGAGAGCTTGATTCCTTAATAGCTGCCACTATCAAAGTTGCTTTCTTTTTCAGTCTCTCCTCCGCTTTCTTCTTAGCTGCCCTGTCTCAGTGGATGAAAACCTTTTTTACTATTTCTAGAAGCGTGGTTGCGTTTTCCCCCCACAAATCCTTCGAGCTTCTGTAGCTTTCTCCTTATATTGGGTTGAGCCTGATCTACAAAGGCTGAATTGACCATAGTTTGATTTTCTGGGGCTTCAGGGTCAAAAGGAATGTAGATCTGATATGCCTCACAGAGTCTCTCATAGAAGGCTGCTGGATTTTCATCAGGTTTCTAGAAGACCTCAGAGGTCTTGGCTATATTGGTGGGCTTCTTACCCCCAGACCTTATTCCCTGGAGGAAGGCCAGTTGGTAAGTCTTTAGCCTGGCCCTTCTGTCTTCTGAGTTCAGGTCCCATCTGGGTTCCTCATCTGGGAGGGCCTCCCTGGCCCACCTGTCTGTGTCTAATATCCCGGCCAGGGCCTGGGTCTGGAGCCATTTCTGAGCTTCTGTTACTATTCTCATGCCTTCCTCAGTGTTAAAGAGCATGAGAAGGAGTTGCTTGAAGTCAACCCAGGTGGGCTTATGGGTTTGGAAAATTGACTCTAGGAGGTCTACCATGGCCTGAGGTTTTTCAGAATAGGCAAGAGTGTGATGTTTCCAATTCAGGATATCAGTTGTGGTAAAAGGCTGGTAGTAAAAGACCAATCCCCCTCTTGTAGAGTCCTATTTTCTCCAAGCACTTGAAGGCCCTGAGTCTCCCAGAGAAGCATCTGGAAAGCTGGGGGTTGGTTGGGTCCCTGATCAGTTGACGCCAAGCACTATCCAACTGGCTCTGGGGAGTCTGGTTGGGGAGAGATGGAAGGAGGTGATGTATCTAAACTTCCCTGATGGGGAAAGGATCACTGGGTGCAGCTTCAGGCACACATGGAGGTGGTAAAACTGGCAGGGCTTCCTCAGGGGGTTCCTGCAGAATAAGAGGCTTATTCTCCTTCTGAGGGGCCTGCTTCTCTTCTGATGCCTGTCTCTTTTATCCTGCCACTAAAACCTTACTATGTCCCTTTTTACGTATGAGGAGCCAGATACAAGGTGGCTTGAGATGAGCTATTTCTGGCCACTGATCAATGTAGGGGAACTGGTCAGGATGACTTGGGTCTCCTGTTATAACTCTGAACATTCCTGATTGTGGGGACATCCAATGTACCATCCGCTGGCCATCCTACCCCAAAAGATGGCCAGTCTATTTCACACATCTTTATTAACTTCCAGGGAACTAACTTCACCCCATAGTCCTCAGTAAAACCTTTCTTAAAATTCTTTACCATCTATTCTAAAACAGTGGGTTTGGAGGATATACTTCCCATATTTTCAGTTAAACCATGTAATCCCTCCCAGTTAACAGACACAGGAGAAACACAAGGTAACTTTTGCTACACACAGACTCTTACATTAACATTCACACACCAGTCAGTCTAAGCTTTGACTTCCATCCATGGAAAGTCCCTGAACTGAGGCATATATTTTGCCTAACTGGTGATCAGCCATTTCTTCTGTCTCAAAAGACAGGCCTGAACTCAGACTGGTCCCTTGGGCGAAAACTCACTGGCCAGACATCTGGTTCCAGAAAGGGCTTTTCTGTCTTCCTTGGAGTCCACTGGGGCGTCAGCAGGGGGTCCTGGTTGTACAGGCCTGATGAAGACTTGGACCCAGTAAATTATTGGAGGCATGCCTTCCTGTCTTCAGGGGGGCCTGGACAAATGGACCTAGCTGTTGGCCTTTACCAACAGTTTCTGAATTGGGCAGCGTGACTGGTATTTTCCCGGCCAATGCACCAGATGTTATAGATAAGCTGCCAGGCAGTGCAGGAGAATAATCAGTCAGGCACTCAGAGTCAGAAGAGGAGCCTTTTAATGCCCTAGTGTGGTGACTTAGGGGAATCAACTTCCAAAGTCTGAGCGATTAATATGGATGGAGCTTTCCCTTTATAACCTTAGTTTCTTTGTCCCCCAAATATGGATCAGGCTTCTGGACTTTTTGCAGGCTTTGCAGCTCCCTGTGAGTTGGGATGGGGGAAGTGAGATTACACTCAGAGGCTTGGCCTGTCTGACGCCAGTGCTGCCAACCTGTTCGGGGGTCGTATATGGTTCATGGTTTATGGCCTTTATAAAATGGGAGTATTCTGGGGAACAGGTTCTACAAGGCAGGATGGGCATCACAGCTAAGAATGGAGTTAATTATTGGCTAGTAAGCATGTGCATCAGAATTCAGGTTACTGGCACAGATTCAGATCGCTCTCCCCCCCCCCCCCACCCCCGCCACACACACACACACCAAATGTCTTATTTTCCTTTTCATCCTGCTTGGGTTTCTTTCTTTATTTCTTATAACTTTTTGGTTTGTGGCTACTATGAGCTCCCTATATATTGAGCTATGTTTATACCAGTCTATTTTAAGTTGATAGTCACTTACATTGGACACATTCTAAAATGCCTACCATTTTTACTTGCTTCATCCACATTTATATTTTTGTGATATATTTTATTTCTTTTGTGTATGTGTTTGTGTGTAACTCTTAAATTATTGTTGCAATTAACCACTATCTTTCTACATTTGCCCTTTAACCCTTGAACTAGCTTCATAGTCTGTAGATCCACTGCTTTTTATTATGCTTGCCTTTATTAGTAAGTATTCTTTCTTATATTTTCTTATTCATATATTCAATCTTTTATTGTCTTCTTTAAAAAGTCTTTTTAACATTTTTTTGTAATACTTATTTAGTGGTGATTAACTCTTTTAACATTTTCCTGTTTGGAAGACTTTATCTCTCCTATGATTGTAAATGATACACATTCTGGGTAGAACAATCTTGATTGTAGATATTTGCCTTGCATCAATGAATATTTCATGCCATTCCCTTTTGGCATGTGAAGATTCTGTTGAGAAATCAGCTGACAGTCTTCTGTTGCTATTAAGATTTTTCTCATTCTCTTTAACCTTTGGTATTTTAATTATGGGACCCTTTAAAATAATCTTCTTTGACACTCTTTGTGTTTCTTGGACTTCTGTACCAATTTCCTTCACCAGAATACGGATGTTTCCAATCATTATTTTTTCCAAATAGGTTCTCAATTCCTTGCTATCTCTAGTCTCCTTCTAATACCCCTTTAATGTGAATGTTGGTATGCTTGATGACATTCCAAAAGTCTAGTAAACTATCATATTTTATATATATACTAGCGGCCCAGGGCTCAAAATTCATGCATGGGGGCGGGGGTTCCCTCAGCCAAGCCTGAACCCTTTCCAATCCAGGACCCCTCAGGGGATGTCCCTGGAATCAGGCCTAAACTGGCCGTCGGACATCCTTCTCACAATCCTGGACTGCTGGCTCTTAATTGCTCACCTGCCTGACTACTTGGTCCCTCCCAGTCCACCCCCCCCCACCAGCCTAATCACAACTCACTGCCTCTGCATGCCGGCCTGATTGCCCCTAAATGCCCCCCGGCCCCCACCGGCCTGGTTGCCCCATGCAGCTTACTGTTGAGTCATTTGGTCGTCCCTCACTAACCCTTCTGCTGGTCTGGCCACCCCATGCAGCCTTCTGTTCAGTCGTTTGGTTGTCCCTCACTAACCCCCCTGATGGCATGGTCACCCCACACAGCCTGCTTGTTTAGTCATTTGGTTGTCCCTCACTAACCCCCTCCCCCCTGCTGGCCTGGTCGCCACACACAGCCTGCTTTTTCAGTCATTTGGTCATCCCTCACTAACCCCCTGAAGGCCTGGTTGTAGGCAGCCATCTTGTGAGGGTGTGAGGGTTAATTTGCATATCAACTCTTTATTATATAGGATACTAGTGCCCAGTGCATGGATTCCTGCATATTGAAAGGAAATTAATTAGAATAAATATTTTAATATCGCTATTGGCCCTTTCTCTATAATAGAAGTGTCAACCAAATTCATGATCAACAATGACAGATCAAAACCCATGCATGCAATTGGTGCCAGCTTTATATGCATCATGCAAGCACAAGTCAACTTAGCTATATATATATATATATATATATATATATATATATATATATATATTATAAACTTGCTTAATTAGACCTGCTTTCTGATTTTGCTAAACTTTTCCCAGCCCAGTGAAGCACCCCAACTTCTCTTTCATATAATTGTCAGCAACACAGCAGTAAATATCAACATGAAGCAGATTATTATTGTAGATCACACAGGGAGAACAAAGGGTAAAATATTTAACTGCAGCAGTGTTTGACTATATTCTGCACAGTGAAAAACCTGAAGTCATTTTTAAGTTTCACCGTTTCTTACTTCTTTTCAGTGGGGTCAAGTTTCTAAACTTTCTAAATCTCTGTGTTATGGCTAATGAAAAGAAAATAGGATTCTATTGAGTCTTCTATCTACCCACTGCAGGACTTCTGTGAGAATCAAATGAGATGAGGCATGGGAAAATGCTTCACAGATGTTTGGCTAAACTTTAAAATGTTTTCACCTGGATGGCGGCATAGGTTAACGCCGGAGATTGCTGCCTCGAACAACCACTTCAAAAAACAACTAAAAGATGGAACGGACATCATCCAGAACCACAGGAAGGCTGGCTGAGTGGAAATTCTACAACTAGGAGGAAAGAGAATATCATACCCAGACTCAGAGGAGGCACAATGCTGAAGTGAAATACTAAGGTGCAGAGTGCACGTGGAGCAGGCTGGAGGCGGAGGGCGTGGTTGTTGTTTTCATTTGGGAGGGAGTTTCAGACTCTGAGCTCCAGATCCGGGCGAGTCTCTAGGGACCCAGACTCAAACGGGAGAAGCGGGACTGTCTGGCTTCGGTCGGAACTCGAAGGCAGCTTTCTCTCCGAGGTTTGCAGCGGTTGCTGGGACTCTGTGAGGCAGAGCCCCTAGGGACGGAACTGAGAGCAGCCATAACTGCTCGCTCCGGCCCGCTCTGTAGATCCTTGGGGACCCGCCCCGCCCAAGCCCTGAGCAGAGCCATTTGCTGGATAGCCTCAGGCAAAGGCTAGATTAGCACCACCCTAGATATCCAGCACAGAAGCTCTCCCACTGCAGACACAGCGGACTCTCATAGTCAGTTAGCCTGGAGGTCAAATCACCCCCGGTATTGCCGACAACAATCAAGGCTTAACTGCAACAAGACTGCGCACAAAGACCACTAGGGGGTGCACCAAGAAAGCATAAAAAATGCGGAGACAAAGAAACAGGACAAAACTGTCAATGGAGGATATTGAGTTCAGAACCACACTTTTAAGGTCTCTTAAGAACTGTCTAGAAGCCATCGATAAATGTAGTGAGATCCTCAAGAAATCTAATGAGACCCTCGATGTTATGATAAAGAACCAACTAGAAATTAAGCATACACGGACTGAAATAATGAATACTATACAGACTCCCAACAGCAGACCAGAGGAGCGCAGGAATCAAGGCAAAGATTTGAAATGCGAAGAAGCAAAAAACACCCAACCAGAAAAGCAAAATGAAAAAAGAATCTGAAAATACGAAAATAGTGTAAGGAGCCTCTGGGACAGCTTCAAACGTACCAACATCAGAATTATAGGGGTGCCAGAAGATGAGAGAGAGCAAGATATTGAAAACCTATTTGAAGAAATAATGACAGAAAACTTCCCTTACCTGGTGAGAGAAAAAGACTTACAGGTCCAGGAAGCGCAGAGAACCCCAAACAAAAGGAACCCAAAGAGGACCACACCAAGACACATCATAATTAAAATGCCAAGAGCAAAAGACAAAGAGAGAATCTTAAAAGCAGCAAGAGAAAGAAACTCAGTTACCTACAAGGGCGTACCCATACGACTGTCAGCTGATTTCTCAACAGAAACTTTGCAGGCCAGAAGGGAATGGCAAGAAATATTCAAAGTGATGAATAGCAAGAACCTACAACCAAGATTACTTTATCCAGAAAAGCTATCATTCAGAACTGAAAGTCAGATAAAGAGCTTCACAGATAAGGAAAAGCTAAAGGAGTTCATCACCACCAAACCAGTATTATATGAAATGCTGAAAGGTATCCTTTAAGAAGAGGAATAAGAAGAAAAAGGTAAAGATACAAATTATGAACAACAAACATGCATCTATCAACAAGTGAATCTAAGAATCAAGTGAATAAATAATCTGGTGATCATAATAGAATCAGCGACATAGAAAGGGAATGGACTGACTATTCTTGGAGGGGAAAGGGCTGTGGGAGATGCGGGAAGAGACTGGACAAACATCGTGCACCTATGGATGAGGACAGTGGGTGGGGAGTGAGGGCGGAGGGTGGGGCGAGAACTGGGAGGAGGGATTTATGGGGGGGAAAAAGAGGAACAAATGTAATAATCTGAACAATAAAGACTTAATAAAAAAAAATAAAAATAAATAAAATGTTTTCACCTGGCTATAAAGCAAGTCATGTTCCTGGGTGGAAGAAACTCCAAAGAGGCTAGTCCAAGGGTGGGCAAACTTTTTGACTCGAGGGCCACAATGGGTTCTTAAGCTGGACTGGAGGGCCGGAACAAAAGCATGGATGGAGTGTTTGTGTGAACTAATATAAATTCAAAGTAAACATCATTACATAAAAGGGTATGGTCTTTTTTTTTCAGTTTTATTCATTTCAAATGGGCCTGACTCGGCCTGCGGGCCGTAGTTTGCCCACAGCTGGGCTAGTCTCTAGGGAGAGGAAGCCAGGCATTTTTACTTGACATCATTACCCTGCACCCACAGCAACCGTTTCTGGGCTGGGCTGGGCCATGGGCTGCATTTTGCACCATGTCTCAGCAGCGTTGGCCACAATTTGGTGGTGTATTGCTCCAGGGTGGTGGTGGGGCCTGTGTCCCACTTGGGGAGAGTTGAGTGTTGCTTTGTGGGTCCTAGGTCCACAGTGCCATTTCTTTGTAAATGGATAGTGCATGTTAGGGAAGCTCCTGCATTGAGCATCTGCCCCTTGGTGGTCAGTGAGCATCATAGCGACTGGTCAGTCAGTCGGACACTTAGCATATTAGACTTTTATATATATAGATATTGCTGTTGTGATCGGTTATTTTCTACTACCTGTTTTACAAGATTCAATTGGTTCTCAACTTTCTTAATGCCGTGACCCTTTAATACAGTTCCTCATGTTGTGGTGACCCCCAACCATAAAATTATTTTTGTTGCTATTTCATAACTGTAATTTTGCTACTGTTATGAATTGTAATGTAAATATCTGATACGCAGGGTGTATTTTCATTGCTTGTGACCCACAGGTTGAGAAACGCTGAATTTGATAATAACCTCTATTGTATTATGCATTTCAGTTATTATATTCTTCATTTCTGACTGGTTCTTTTTTATGATTTCTATGTCATTTTTATGTTTCTTTTTATAATTTAAACTCTTTATGTCTCCTTTCCCCCCCATTGACCTCTCTCCTGGCCACTTCCACTCCCAAGCAAATGTCCTCACCCTCCAACTGTCTATGTCCATTGATTATGCTCATATGCATGCATACAAGTCCTTTGGTTGATCTCACATCCTTACCCTCACCAGGGCTTTTGTTTATTGGAAGTTTTGTGATTACTGCTTCAATTTTATCAGTAGTTATCAGCCTATTCAGGTTTTTCTTATTCTTCCTGATTGGCAAATATGTTCTCCCATGCAGTGGGCTCTCTTGTTGTTTTGTTTATGGTTTCCTTTGTTGTATCAATTCATTTATGTGATGTATCACATTTATTGATTTGCTGATATTGTACCATCCTTGCATCCCTGAGATAAATCCTACTTGGTTATGGTGTATGATCTTTCTGATGTAGTGCTGGATCTTATTTGCTAGAATTTTGTTGAGGATTTTGGCATCTATGTTCATGAGGGATATTGGCCTGTATTTCCCTTTCATTGTGTTGTCTTTATCTGGTTTTGGTATTAGGGTAATGCTGGCTTCATAGAAAGAGCTTGGAAGTGTTCCTTCCTCTTGAATTTTTTGGAATAGTCTGAGGAGGATATATTTTATTTATTTTTTATTTTTTGATTATTTTTCCTTCTTTTTTATTGATTGTGTCCTTATCACCCTATTCCTCCCCAGCCCACTCCCATTTATACCCTCACCCCCTGGTGTCTATGTCCATTGGTTATGCTTATATGCATGCATATAAGTCCTTTGGTTGACTGCTATCCCTTACCCTCACCCACCCCTGCCTTCCCTCTGAGGTTTGAGCATCTGATTGGTACTTCTCTGTCTCTGGATCTGTTTTTGTTCATGAGTTTGTGTTGTTCATTATAATCTGTAAATGAATGAGATCATGTGATATTTATCTTTCTCTGACTTCTTTCACTTAGCATAATGTTCTTGAATTTTTTTGAATAGTCTGAGGAAGATATGTTTTAAATCTTCTTTGAATGTTTGGTAAAACTCCCCTGTGAAGTTGTCTGTCCCAGGACTTTTGTTTGCTGGAAGTTTTGTGATTACTGCTTCAATTTCATCAGTAGTTATCAGCCTATTCAGGTTTTTTTTTATTTTTCTTTATTTTTATTTTTTATTTTTATTTTTTATTTTTTATTTTTTTTTTATTATTAGTTAAGGTGTTACAAATGTGTCCTCATCCCCCCCCCATTAACCCCCAACCTCCCCCCCACACACACTCATGCTCCCATCCCCCCTGTTGTCCATGTCCTTTGGTATGGCTTATATACATGTATACAAGTCCTTCGGTTGATCTCTTCCCCTTACCCCCGCCCTCCCCTACTTTCCTTCTGGGGATTGATAGCCTGATTGCTGTTTCTCAGTCTTTGAGTCTGTCCCTTTTCATCAGTCTATGTTGTTCTCTATAATCCACAAATGAGTGAGATCATGTGGTATTTATCTTTCTCTGACTGGCTTATTTCACTTAGCATAATGCTCTCCAGTTCCATCCATGCTGTTGCAAAAGGCAAGAGTTCCTTTTTTTTTACCGCAGCATAGTATTCCATTGTTTATATGTACCACAGTTTTCTAATCCACTCATCTGCTGATGGGCACTTAGGCTGTTTCCAAATCTTAGCTATGGTGAATTGTGCTGCTATGAACATAGGGGTGCAATCCTATTTTTCTTGATTGAGTTTTGGAAGATTATATTTTTCTAGGAATATGTACATTTAATCTAGGCTTTCCAATTTGTTGGAGTAGATTTGTTCATAGTATTTTTTCAATAATTCTTTTCATGTCAGTGGAATTGGTTGTTGCTTCACCTCTTTCATTTCTGATTTTGTTTATTTTGGTCCTCTCTCTTTGTTTCTTGGTGAGCCTGGTTAGAGGTTCATCAATCTTGATTATCCTTTGAAAGAACCAGCTCTTGGTGTTATTGATCTTTTTTTTTTTGTCTTCATGTATTTATTTCCCCTCTGATCATTATTATTTTTTTTTTCATCCTGTTTAATCCAGGCTTTTCTTTTTGTTCTTTTTCTAATTCTTTCAGTTGTCAGGTTACATAATTTATTACCAGTTTTTCATGGTTTTGAGGCCTGTAGAGCTATGAACTTCTCTCTCTGGATTGCATTTGCTGTGTCCCATAAATTTTGGATTGTTGTGATCTCTTTGGTAACCCAATCATTGTTTAATAGAATGCTATTAAGCCTTTAAGTGTTTGACTTTTTCGTTTTTATTGTTGTTGATTTCAAATTATATGCCATTGTGATCTGAGAACATGGTTGATATGATTTCTATCTTCTTGAATTTGAAGAGAATTAGCCTGTATCCTGATATATGGTCTGTCTTTGAAAATGTCCCATGTGCACTTGAGAAGAATGTGCATTTTATTATTTTCAGGTGAAATGTACTGAAGATGTCAATTCCTTCTGATCTAGTGCTTCATTTAGGATTGTTGTTTCTTTGTTGATTTTTTTTGTCTAATATATTTATCCAGTGGTGTAAACAGGGTATTAAAGTCCCCTACTCTAGTTGTATTGCTGTCAATATCTCCCTTGGTATCTTCCAGTTTTTTTTAATGTATTTGGGTGCACCTGTATTGGGTGCATATATTTTTTCCAGAATTATATTTTATTGGATAAATCCATTTAGTGTTATGAAGTGGCATTCATTATTTCTTGTTATGGCCTTCACTTTGAGGTTTATTATTTCAGATGTAAGTATTGTTACCCCAGCTTTTTTTTTCATTTCTGTTTTCCTGAAAAATATTTTTCCATCCCTTCATTTTTGTGTAAGTCCTTTGTTCTGAGTTGGGTCTCTTGTAGACAGCATATATATGGGTCATGTTTTCTTATCCATTCAGTCACCCTATGTCTTTTGATTGGAGCATTTAATTCATTTACATTTCAGATTATTATTGATAGGTACTTGTTTCATGTCATTTTTATTCTTTATATACATGTTCCTTCTTTCCTGTCTTTTTCTTCTTTTTACAACAGTATCTTTAGCATTTCATGGATTGTTATCTGGGTGGTAATAAACTCCCTTAGCCTTTTTTATTTATTTTTTTGTCTACAAAGCTCATGATTTCACCTTCAATTTTGATTGATAGCTTTGCTGGATAGAGTATGTTTGGATTCAGTCCCTTGATTTTCATCAATTTGTATATTTCATTACCTTCCCTATTTACCTGATGCATTTCTGTTGAGAAATCAGTTGATAGTCTAATGGGAGATCCCTTGTAGTTAAGTTTCTGTCTCTCTCTTCCAGTGCTTAAAGCTCATTCTTTATCATTAATATTTGCCATTGTAATTACGATGTGTCTTGGTGTGAGTCTTTTGGGGTTCATCTTTTTTGGGATTTTCTGTGTCTGTGTGACTTTTTCTTCCCCAAGTCAGCAAAGTTTTCTGTCATTATTTCTTCAAGTATGTTTTCTATTCCTTGCTCCTCTTCTTGACCTTCTGGAACCCCAGATGTTTCTTCATTTCATGTTGTCTCAAAGCCCCCTTAAACTCTCCTCCTGCTTTTAACATTTTTTCTCCAATTGCTGTTTTGATTGGGTGTGTTTTACTTCCTTGTCTTCTAACTTACTGACTCAGTCCTCTGCTTCTTGTAGTCTACTGTTGAAACCTTCTAATTTGTTTTTTAGGTATATAATTTTTCATTCCCTCTTGAATCTTACATATGTTGTTGATTTTCTAATCTAGCTGGTTTAGGAACTTTATGATCCTTACACTGAAGTCTTTTTCTTACATATTGCTTGCCTCCATTTCATTTAGTTCTTATTCTGGTGATTCCTCTTTTTTTTTCCCCTTGGGGGATTGTTTCTTTGTGTCCCCATTGTAGCTGTCTCTTTCTGGCTCTGGGCACCCTGCTTGGGCTTTGAGAGGTTGAAGACCCTCTCAGGCCAATGGTATGGAAATCATTAGCCCAGAGGCTGAGTCAGCCTTGAGTCTCTCACTTTTGTTGTCTCTGCTCTGATTTGTATCCTCTTCTCCCATGAATCTGGTCACTCAGTTGTCCACTTACAATGTTCGGGGTGGAAGGAGAATGTGCACAGTTCCCTGGTGTGCAACTCCCTGTGAGAACCTAGAACCCTCTGGCATGCAGTTTGCTGCGCAGCCCCAGCACCTATGGCAGGGTAACACCCTTTGTGCCTCTGCAGCATATTGGCAGTGTGGTCCTGTGTCCCCCGGTTGGGCATACCAGCTTGCTCTCAGTCACTCTGGCAGCACTCTCTTGTGTCCCAGAATTGGGTGTGTGCTGGGTTGCTCCGGGTAGCCCCTACAGGACTGTCTCAGGGGCCTGGGTGAAATGGTTGCGGGTTGCTCTGGGTTGCACAGTCAGAGCTCTCCTGTGGCTCAGAGTGGGGAAAAAGCTGGTTTACTCCAGGTCCTCCAGCAGCAAGTCCCTGGGTTCAGGTTGGAGCAGGCACAGAGTGCTCTGGATCACACAGTCCTTCTTTCTTGTGGCCCGAATTGAGGTATACACTGGGTTGCTCCAGTTCTCCCCTCCTTGATGTGGAGTGGGGGCAGGTTGCTCTGAGTTGCACAATCAGAGCTCTCCTGTGGCCCTGAGTGAGGCATGTACTGGTTTGCTCTGGTTCACCCCTCCAGGGGCCTGAATGAAGTTGGCATGTTTTGCTCTGGGTTGCACCATATATGCTCTCCTATAGCCTGGAGTGAGGGCACATGATGGGTTGTTCTGGGTCACCCCAACAGGTTTTGTCCTGGTGCCCAGGGTGGAACAGGCACAGGTTGCTCTGGATTGCACAGTCCATGATCCCCTGTGTCCCAGAGAGGGGTGCACACTGTGTTGCTCCAGGTCCTCTTGGCAGCAGGTCCCAGGGCTTGAGTTGGAGCAGGCACCAGGTGGCTCCAGGTCAGGCTATCAGCACAGTTCTGGGGTCCAGGGTGGGGCACAGTGTTCTCCCTGGCTTGCACTCACTGCAGAGTCCTCGAGCCGGATCCTGGGACTCTGGTTCTTGATGGCCTGTGAGGAGGCCTGGTGCAGAAGGTCACTCTGGTGAATGCTCCCTTCAGAAATCTGGGAGCCTGCTGGGAGGTATGGCACCAGTAACTGCAGAGGCACAGTGGTGGTTCCACATCAGTTATGGCTGGAAAGTGGCATTCTCTAGGTGGCCTCTGCCCTTCTTTATTGAAAACTGTCTCCTCAGCTATCTCTAATTTGTTATTTCAAGTTGGATGTTCTCCAATTTAGTTGCTTTTCTGGCCTGACCCCAGGAGGTGCATGGCACTTCTTCCTATTTGGCCGCCATTTTCTCCCTCTCAACAGTATTCTTCTATGTGTCATATTCTTTGTTGAAGTTCTAAGTTCATCTACTCTTCTCTTAATTTCATTGAACATCCTTATAACCAGTGTTATGAAGTCTGTATCTGGTAGATTGTCTCCATTTCAATGAGGGTTTTTTTCTGAAATTTTGTCCTGTTCTTTTACTTGGGACATGTTTCTTTGTCTCCTCATTTTTGTTGACTCTTAAGTTTGTTTCTATTTATTAAATAGATCTGTTACATCTCTTGATCTTGACAGAGTTGCTTTATGCAGAAAGTGTCCTCTGGGGTCCAGTTGCTGTCCATCTGGTCACCTCAGGTGGGTGAAGCAGGGGTATCCTCTGTGTGAGTTGTGTCCCCTTATGTTGTAGGTTAATAGCTTTGGAATATCAGTTGGTGAGGTTGACCCTCAAGTGAACTGGTTGTGAAGGCTTTTCATCACTGGAGCAGATGATCTTTTGTGTTGGGTCTAACTTCACAGCAGAAATTGCTTTAGCATGGCTCTGGTGCTAGCCAAACTTCCCTTATAGGTGTTTCATTTGTGTAGCTAGTCGGGTGATGGTCTACTGGGTTTTGAAGCTGGCTTTTGCTGCTTCTAGACCTTCTCGGGATGTGTTGTATTGTAGTATAAGTTCAATTGCCACTTGTGTCAGGCTTAGAGCTTCTTAGTAGGAGGTACAAAGTGATATGTGCCTTGCTTCTTATTGCATCTGTCTTGGAGGCTCTTGGGAGCAACTATGCTGTAAAACTAAGCTGGCTGCCACTTATGCCTGGCTTGATACCCTTTGGAAAGCACCATGATATGAGCTAAGGCCAGCTGCTACAAGTGTCTGACTTGTGGCTGTTTAATGTAAACTCATTCCAGGTCAAGACTGGCCACCACTTATACCAAGCTTGGGGCCAAGTGATGGGATTTATAATTCAAGCTGAGTCTGGTGGCCATTTGTGTTGAACTTTGTGCTGCTTAGCGAGAGCTATAAGACATACGGAAACTGGACATTACTTGTTTTTGGTTTCTGGACCTTTGAGAGATTTTGGTAAAACCTGCAGCACGAGCCAAGGAAGGCTGCTTGTATGGAGAAGCTACTAGAATAGGCTAGGTTCATGTGGTTGAATTGGTTTGGGCTGGGTCTCAGGAAAACATCAGGGTGGGGCAAACAGTTTTAGCCAGGTTAACAGAGGGCCAGACTTCCAGGATGATGGGGTTGGAGGGGAGTTCAACAAAAAGACAATGGTTCCTGCTAGTATTTCCATCCCTGGAGTGAGTTACTCCAACTACTGCCTTCCATTCCTAGCCCTGAAATTATTAAATTTAGTCTCCCCTCATATGTCCCTAGAAGTTTTCAAGATGTTGCCCCTGAACAGAACTTAGAGTTAGGGAGTCTATTCACTGACCCTTAAGACCTGTACATGCCCTTAGTACTTCTCACAAGAAACCCATGCTGTTTTCACATCCAGATATTATGGAGAGTTCTCTTCCCAGGACTGGTGACCTGAGTTAGGTAGCACAATGTGTGCTGAGACCCCTTGCATCTCCTGGGGGGACCTCTACACCCAAGATGTTTTTCCAGATTTTAAATGCCAAACTGTGCATGTGAGACCTGCCTGTTCTGCATCTCTGCCCCTCCTACCAGTTTTAACATGGCTTTATTATACTCTACATTATGGGAATTCCATTCAGTTAATCAGGTATTTCTCAATGATGGTGGTTCTATGATCAAGTGGTAATTTTGATGTAGTTATCTGAGGATGCAAGCACAGTTTACTTTGTCATCCTGTGTGGAGCTAGCTCACTGGGGACTCATAATTCTCTTTCTCCAGCTTTACAATTTTTCAAACCATTTCTCACTTTCTTGCATATTTTATAATTCTTTTGCTTATTGTTTTCCAAATTCCCCATTGAAAAGTTGACTCTATGAGGGATAGAGATTTTTTTGCTGCTTCATTCACTTCTGTATGTCTAGTATCTACAATGTGCTCTCAATATAAGTTGTTAAGTGAAAGAATGAAGATTAGATAAAATAACAATTGGGAGTTCCTTGTTTATAGGAAATTATCATCTTAAGAATTCTCACTTCATTTTATAGGCTGAGTTGGGAAGAATAAGTAGCTTAAATATCTATTTTTCTCCTTGGCGTATTTTCACAAATATTTCCCATCCACTTTACCACATGCCAAGGTGAGTGTGACATTTCTAGGTGCAAAGTTGGTGACCATGTCCAAAGGGAATTCTGCAAGCTTGTTAGGAGGTCAGTACAAGGTGTCAGGCTAGACCTGTATCTTCCTTCCCTGGATGATGAAATCCTTGCATGGGTGACGTAGAAATTGCTCTGCTCTTTCCTTGTGTAAAAATAAACACCCATATCAGAAGATGGCTGCCGATGGTAAGGCAGACTTCAAGATAGTGTGTGAGTGAAAGAACGAAAGGAGAGGGTGTGGACGTATGGGAGAGTGTAAATTTGTAGGTGAGTGATAGCTATACTGCAGGGGACTGGTGGAGATTGCTGGATCGGGTTCCCCTAAATGGGCAGCGTCCACTGCTACTAAAATCTTTCCCAGAGTGGCCGGCTCTGCCACAGATACTCCACCATCTTGAAGGGGAGAGTGTCTGTTATTGAGAGCATATACATCCAGGGACCCTGCAGTTACAACACCCAGGGACCAGCTATGAAACCAGGAATATTGGATCTCAAGCAGTGCGAATACATGGACTCAGACAATCCCTGCTCCTCCTCATGGAAAGGAGAGAGAGAGCTACATAACCAGACACCCAGAGAAGAGAGATCACGGGGAGACAAAGAAACAGCCTGTATATGAAAGAAAAGGAGGCATCACCAGAAAAGGAAGTAAATGAAAAGGAGCCAAGCAATATGTCAGAGAAAGAATGGTCATAAGGTGGCTGAAAAGAATGGAAGACAAATTCAAACTGAGCAAGGAATAGAAAACCTGTTTAAAAAAATAATGACAGAAAACTTCCCTGATATATGGAAGAAAAAACTCACACAAATCCAAGAAGCTTACAGAGTCCCAAACAAAATGAATCCCAAAGGACCAACGCCAAGGCACATTATAATTAAATTGGCAACAACCAATGACAAAGTAAGAATCGTAAAAGTGTCCAGAGAGAGACAGAAAGTTACCTACAAAGGATCCCCCATCAGACTAGCGACTGATTTCTCAACAGAAACACATCAGGCAAGAGGGGAATGGAATGTAATATACAAAGACATGCAAAGTAAGGGTCTGAATCCAAGAATACTGTACCCAGCAAGGCTATCAATAAAAATTGAGGGTGAAATCAGAAGCTTCACAGACAAAAAAGGACTAAGGTGCCAGGAGCCGGTCCATGCTCGCTGTTTCAAGGGACCTGGCATATATGGCATACTGTTCTTAATATGTTTGCTCACCTTCTTGGCACTATGTGTTTTAACCAAGGTCTCTGAGAAAGGTTGTTTCCCCAGGTAGGGATTTTCCCCTGAAGTTAGGGAGGGAATAAAACCTCTTAACTAGTGCCAGGTGGGTAATTAATCACTTTAACTACGAACAATCATGCTTAAGCTACATAATCTTTACTCCCTGGAATGGAGATAAGAAACGCCCTAACCTTTGTAATAGAGATTGATAGGATTGAATCAACTGGTATAAATACAGATGTAATAAGACAGTAAGACACAGAACTTAGAATACAGAACTTAGAACACAGAACTGAGAGACAGAACCTAGAGACAGAACCTACACAGAACATTCTCTAGAGACAGAAGAACTTCGCTGGAGAGAACATGGCAAAAGATCCTGGACAGAAACTGGCCTCAGAACCTAGAGACAGAACCTAGCGAGAGAACATGGCAAAAGATCCTGGACTGAACCAGGCAAGAAATTGGCAAGAGAACCTGGCTACTGAACCTGCCTGGAGAACCTAGCAAGAGAACATGGACACAGAACCTGGCTGGAGAACCTGGAGAACCTGGCTGGAGAACCTAGCAAGAGAACATGGACACAGAACCTGGCTGGAGATCCTAACCAGAACTTCGCTGGAGATCCTGACCAGAACTTGGCTAGAGATCATGGCTAGGCTGCTGATCAATTGAACACTGTTTCCGTGTCATTCCTTCTTCGCCGACTCCGTCTATGCCTTTGGGGACCCCTGGACCTGCTGGGGCATGACCCCGGCACTAAGGGATTTTATTACCACCAAACCAGCAATGCAAGAAATGCTAAAGGGTCTGCTGTAACAAGAAGAAATAAGAAACGAAGAAGGAACACAGCGGTAAAGAATAAAAATGGTGACAAAAAAGTACTTATCAATAATAGCTTGAAATGTTAATGGATTAAATGCCCCAATTAAAAGACATAGGGTAGAGAGAAAAACCAAAATGACAGCATAGGTAAACACCGGAGATTGCTGCTTAGCACAACCACTTCAAGAATACAACTAAAAGACAGAACGGACATGATCCAGAACCACAGGAAAGCTGGCTGAGTGGAAATTCTACAACTAGAAGGAAAGAGAAAAACATACCGAGACTCAGAGGAGCTGCGGTGTGGAAGTAAAGTACAGAGGTACAGAGGCACACTCAGATAAGGCTGGTGGCTAAGGACACGGCTCTCTTTTTCAATTGGTAGGGAGTTTCAAGCTCTGAGCTCCAATTCCAGGCGAGTCTCTGGGAACCCAGACTCATACGGGCGAAAATGGACTGTCTGGCATCGGTTGGAACTCAAGGGCAGCTGGGACACTGAGAAGTGGAGCCTCGGAGGGCAGCCATAGCTGCTTGCTCTGCCCTGTTGATCCCCTGGGACACCCGCCCTGCCCAAGCTGTGCACCGGCTTTTGCATATGAAAGCCCTGGCCCTTTGAAATCTCAAAATTACCTAACAAACTTGCAGCTGGCCCAAGGCCCCATGGCAAATTGCATTGCTTAACAGCTGAGCTCCTGCTGGGTAGCCTCAGGAAGAGGCTAAATTAGCACCTCCTTAAAGATACAGGAGCCAGTGTTCCTGGTGGTCAGAGTGGGACCATCCAGATTGCAGCTCCTCAGATCCATAAAGGACACACTCAGGGGGCAGACTCAGTGAGCACCAAAGCTCCACTGAAGCAAGTCTTGCCCCAGAGGGGTGTTTCCAGCACAGAAGTTCTCCCACTGCAGACACAGCTGATTCTCACAGCGAATTGGCCTGGAAGTCAATTCCTCCCAGTGATACCTACAACAATCAAGGCTTAACTACACCGAGACTGTGCAAAAAGCCCACAAGGGGGTGCACCAAGAGTGTCCACCTCAGGTAATTGGGGAGTCTGAGCCACTGGGCCCTATAGGACACCTAATACAGAAAGCCACTCTATCAACACAGGGAAGCATAGTAAATGCGGAGACACAGAAACAGGACACAAATGACAGAAATGGAGGAAAGCAAACTACTGGATATAGAGTTCAAAACCACGCTTTTAAGGTTTTTCAAGATCTTTCTAGAAACCTCCCATAAATTTAGTAAGACCCTCAAAAAGTCTGGTGAGATCGCCGATAAATGTAGTGAGACCCTCAAGAAATCTAGTGAGGCCCTCGAGGTTATGAAAAAGGACCAACTAGAAATTAAGCATATACTGACTGAAATAAAGGATATTATGCAGAGTTCTAACAGAAGACTAGAGGATGGAAAGAATCAAGTCAATGATTTGAAATATGAAGAAGCAAAAAACACCCAACCGGAAAAGCAAAATGAAAAAAGAATCCGAAAATACGAAGATAGTGTAAGGAGCCTCTGGGACAGCTTCAAGCGTACCAACATCCGAATTATAGGGGTGCCAGAAGAAGAGAGAGAGCAAGATATTGATAACCTATTTGAAGAAATAATGACAGAAAACTTCCCCTACTTGGTGAAAGAAATAGACTTACAAGTCCAGAAAGTGCAGAGAAACCCAAACAAAAGGAATCCGATGAGGACCACACCAAGACACATCATAATTAAAATGCCAAGAGCAAAAGACAAAGAATGAATCTTTTTTTAAAATATATTTTATTGATTTTTCACAGAGAGGAAGGGAGTGAGATAGAGAGTTAGAAACATCGATGAGAGGGAAACAACGATCAGCTGCCTCCCGCACATCTCCCACTGGGGATGTGCACGCAACCCAGGCACATGCCCTTGACCGGAATTGAACCCGGGACCTCTCAGTCCACAGGCCCATGCTCTATCCACTGAGCCAAACCGGTTTCGGCGACAAAGAACGAATCTTAAAAGCAGCAAGAGAAAGACAGTTACCTACAAGGGAGTACCCATACGAATGTCAGCTGATTTCTCAACAGAAACTTTGCAGGCCAGAAGGGAGTAGCAAGAAATATTCAAAGTGATGAATGCCAAGAACCTACAACCAAGATTACTTTATCCAGCAAAGCTATCATTCAGAATTGAAGGTCAGATAAAGAGCTTCACAGATAAAAAAAAAGCTAAAGGGGTTCATCATCACTAAACCAGTATTATATGAAATGCTGAAAGGTATCCTTTAAGAAGCAGAAGAAGCAGAAAAAGGTAAAGATACAAATTATGAACAACAAATACGCATCTTTCAACAAGTGAATCTAAGAATCAAGTGAATAAATAATCTGATGAACAGAATGAACTGGTGATTATAATAAAATGAGGGGCATAGAAAGGGAGTGGAATGACTATTCTTGAGGGGGGAAACGGGTGTGGGGGATGCGGGAAGAGAGTGGACAAAAATCGTGCACCTGTGGATGAGGGCAGTGGGGGGGTTGAGGGCTGAGGGTGGGGTGAGAACTGGGTGGAGGGGAGCTATGGGGGAAAAAAAAGAGGAACAACTGCAATAATTTGAACAATAAAGATTTAACTTTTAAAAAAAGACATAGGGTAGCTGAGTGGATAAGAAAACATGACCCATATATCTGCTGTCTATAGGAAACCCACCTTAGAAAAAAGGACTCATACAGACTGATGGTGAAGGGATGGAAAAAGATTTTTCAGGCGAATGGAAATGAAAAAAAAAAAAAAGCTGGGATAGCAATACTTATATCAGACAAATTAGATCTCACTGTGAAGGACATAACAAGAGATAAGGAAGACCACTTCATAATACTAAAGGGAGCAATCCAACAAGACAATATAACTCCCAGACCTCTGAGCCCAGAGGGATAGTGGGAGACAGCTTGGCACACAGCCGCGTCTCTTGGGACAGGCACAGCCCCTGACTGTGGAAAGGAGATCTGCGGGATTGTTGGAGCCGGGGGATTTGAGATCTGGGTTCCGTAATTATGGAGGACTGAGCCTAAAAGGGGCAGCCTGAAGCTCTGACCAGACCATGCAGTGCCGGTAAAAGAGGAGCTTACAGAGACTCAGCCTTCCCCGTTTCTGTGGCCGGCGTTTGTTTGTTTGTTTTCACTGAACCCTGTTCATAGTACATTTCGGGTACAGACACCTGTGCTGAAGAGCGGGAGAAGGTGAGGACAGGACGAGTGGAATCTGGGGAGAGGCTGGGGAGAGAGAGGGGGGCCAGGAGAAGTGGCAGCAAATTGAGTGCTGAGTCACCCCTGAGCCCAGGAACTGTGCAGCCATTTTCTCCTAAAGTTATAACCCCAACCCTCCTTCCAGCCCCCAGGCAAGGAATACAGCCACACCCAGATTTCACCCTGAATGAGATGAAGGATTAAAATAATCTGATTAGTCCCTGGGAGTTAACAGGGTCTGATCTATAGAGGGGCTTTCAGTCCCAGCAATGACAACAACAACAACAACAACAACAACAAGTCACAGACATTCCAGAAAACTGGGATCTTAAGCCAGCCAAAGGAATGACATTTTAATTTTTCATTATTATTTTATCATTATTTTGTTAGATTTTTTTTTGGCTTTTCTCTTTGTTCTCTTTTTGTTTGTTTGTTTGTTTGTTCCTTTATTTCCTACTTCTTTTCACATTATTTTTTCAACCACATGAGCAGCAGACACATGAGCGGCACACTCTTGTCCAGGGAGCATCAGCCCCGTGAGCAGCCTGCCTTGAGCCTAAGAGCAGCAGCCTCATTTGGCCTGCCCCTGTCCAAGGAGCAGCAGCTGTGTGAGCGCCCGCTTACCCATCCAAGAAGGAGCAACCACGTGAGCAGTCTGACCTGTCCGAGGAGGAGCAGCCACATGAGCAGTCTTCCTACGCCTGAGGAGCGGCAGCCCTGCGCATCCTGCCCCCATCCAAGGAGCAGCAGCTGCGCACACCCTGCACTAGTCCGAGGAGGAGCAGCTGCACAAGCATCTTGCCCTCATCCAAGCAGCAGCAGCCGCACGAGCAGCCTGCCTAATCCGAGGAGCAGCAGTTCTGCGAGCGGCCCGGCCCTATTCAAAGAGCAGCAGCAGCCCACCCCGGTCTGAGGAGCAGCAGCCACACAAGCTGACCACCAACATCCGAGGAGCAGCAGCCCTGTGCAGCACGCACCGGTCCCTCTGAGGAGCAGAACTACAACAGCCTGCACCTGTCCGATGAGCAGCAGCCAGGTGAGTGGCATGTCCCTGTGCAAGGAGGAGCAGCCACACGTGCAGCTCACTCCCGTCCAAAGAGCAGCAGCCTTGCAAGCAGCCCACCCCCGTCTGAGGAGGAACAGACTTGCAATCAACCTGTCCAAGTCCTAAGAGCAGTAGCCCCACAGGCAGCCCACCACTTCAGAGGAACAACAGCAGCATGCAGCCAGCCCCCAGCCAAGGATCAGCAGCCATGTGAGAAGTCCTCCCCAGTTCAAGGAGTAGCAGCTGCGTGTGTAGCCCACCCCCATCTAATAAAAAGCAGCCTCGTGATCAGCACACCCTCTGTCTGAGGAACAGCAGCTGTGTGTGAAGCCTCCCCCCACAAGACAAAGTAGCCACCACAGATGTGAACAGCATCCACCAGAGGAGCTGCTGCCAACTGAGGAGCAGCTGGTACCACAACCGCCCGAGGAGCAACCACAGCCCGAGAAGCCATTGCCACCCAAGGAGCAGCTCCTGAATGACTCAACATTTAGATATGTAGGTGAAATCAAACATGGGTAGACAAAGAAACCCCCAAAGGAAATAAAAGGAGGACTCACCAGAAAAACATCTAAGGGAAACAGAGGCATTCAGCTTTACAGAAAAAGAATTCAGATTAAGGGTCCTAGAATGCATAAACTGGATGGAGGAAAAATCAACAACTTATGTAAGAATCAAAAAGAAATGGAAGAAAAAATCAACAAATTATGTAAGAACCAAGAAGAAATGAAGAGTGATATAGCTGCAATAAAAAACACCATTGAAACTTTCAACAGTAGACTAGGAGAAGCGGAGGACCAAATTAGCGAATTAGAAGACAGGGAAGCAAAACACACCCAAACTGAACTGCAATTGGAGAAAAAAAGTAAAAGACAGGAAGAGAGCCTAAGGTAGCTATGGGACAACATGAAACAAAACAACATAAGAATAATAGGGGTGCCAGAACAACAGAAAGAGGAACAAGGGTTAGAAAACCAATTTGAAGAAAATAACATCAGAAAACTTCCCTGAAGTGGGGAAGAAAAAAGTCACACAAGCCCAGAGAGTCCCAAATAAGGTGAACCTGAAAAGACCCACAAGAAGACACACCACAAATACCATGGCAAATGTTCAGGACAAAGAGAGAATCTTAAAGGCTGAAAGAGTGAGATGGAAAGTTACATACAAGGGATCTCCCATTAGATTATCAAATGATTTCTCAACAGAAACACATCAGGCCAGAAAAAAATGGACGTAAATTTAAAAGGGATGCAAAGCAAAGGAATGAATCCAAGAATACTCTATCCAGCAAGGCTATCATTCAAAATTGAAGGTTATATAAGAGGATTCACAGAAAAAAAAAAAAAAAAAAGGCTAAGGGATTTTATCACCACCAAGCCAGCAATGCAAGAAATGCTAAAGGGACTGTTGTAAAAAGAACAAATAAAAAGCTCAGAAAGAAAACAGGAAAAAAAATAGAAATGGCTACAAACAAGTACCTTTCAATAATAACTTTAAACGTAAATGGACTAAATCTTCCAATCAAAAGACATCGAGTGGCTGAATGGATAAAAATCCATAACCTATATATTTGCTGTCTACAAGAGACACACCTTAGAATAAGGGACTTACACAGACTGAAAGTGAAGAAATGGAAAAATATCTTTCAGACAAAAGGAAATGAAAAAAAAAGCTGGGGTAGCAATACTTATATCTGACAATATAGACCGCAAAGTGAAAGCCATAACAAGAGATAAGGAAAGCCACTTCATAGTACTAAAGGAATTGATACAACAAGAGGATATAACCCTGATAAACATAGATGCACCCAATGCAGGAGCACCCAAATACGTAAAAAACTCTTGTAAGATATCAAGGGAGAGATCGACAACAATACAATTGTAGTAGGGGACTTTAATACACCACTGACATCACTGGATAAATCCTCTAGACAAACAATCAGCAAAGAAACAGCAATCCTAAATGACTCACTAGATCAGATGGACTTAATTGAAATCTTCAGAACATTGCACCCCAAAGCCACGGAATATACGTTGTTCTCAAGTGCTCATGGGACATTTTCAAAAATAGACCACATATTGGGTCACAAACAAAGTCTCTCCAAATTCAAGAAGACTGCTATCATACCAAGCATTCTCTTAGACCACAATGGCAAAATATTAGAAATAAACTACAATAAAAACAACCCAAACTACTCAAACACTTGGAAGCTGAATAGCATGTTATTAAATATTGATTGAGTTACCAATGAGATCAAAGGAGAAATTAAAATATCCTGGAAATTAATGAAAATGAAAACACAACAATCCAAAACGTATGGGACACAATGAAAGCAGTCCTGAGAGGGAAGTTTATTGCTCTACAAGCCGATTTAAAAAAATAAGAAAAAATGGTAGTAAATCATCTAACTCTACATCTCAAAGTATTAGAAAGAGAGCAACAAGAAAAGCAAAGAGTGAGCAGAAGGTAGGAGACAATAAAGATTAGAAGAGAAATAAATGACATAGAGACCAAAAAAATAATACATAAAATCAAGGAAAGCAGAGAGGAGAAGATGGCGACGATATAGGCCGACGAGTCCAAGGTCGTGTCCCGGAGCAAATGGAGTGTGCAGCTGAAACTAATAACACCCAGCCCGAATTGGCGAAATTGCTCAGCTGGTGAGACAGTTTGCAGCCGGGAAGGGCAGAACTCCCCTGGAAAGGTAAAAAAAAAACAAACAGGGATTTGGGCAGGAAAGTTTGCCAGACCTCTGAGCCCAGAGGGTCAGAGGAAGCCCTCGTGGCAGACAGCCGAGTCCCTTGGGACAGGCACAGCCCCTGACGGGGGAACGGAGATCCGCGGGATTCCTGGCACTGCCAGGGGATTTGAGAGCTGGGTTCTGTGATCACGGAGGACTGAGCCTAAAGGGGGCAGCCTGAAGAGCTGACCAGACCATGCAGTGCCGGTAAGAGAAGAGCTTACAGGAACCAAGCCTTCCCCGTCTCCGCGGCCGGCGTTTGTTTGTTTGTTCTCACTGAATCCTGTTCATGGGACATTTTGGATATAGACACTCACCTGTGCTGAAGAGAGGGAGAGTGTGCGGAGGAGTGGAATCTGGGGAGAGACTGAGGAGAGAAGGGGGGCCGGGAGAGGTGGCAGCGAATTGAGTGCTGAGACACCCCTGAGCCCAGGACTGGGGCAGCCATTCTCTCCGGAGAGAGAGACTCCTCCCCCCAGCTCCCAGGCAAGGAGCACAGCCACACCCAGATTCCACCCTGAACGAGATCAAGGATTAAAATAATCTGATCAGTCCCTGGGAGTTAACAGGGTCTGGCCTATAGAGGGATTTTCAATCCCAGCAACACCACAGAGCAGGTAACTATTAAGGAACCAGCTCTGGATAGTTGACCTCTCCAAATCACTTTTAAGTGCGATAGAGATGCCATATCGCCTCAGAGGCCAACCCCAGAACACTGCCACCCAGAGGCTGAGCCAGAAACTGACTCTTTGCTAAACACAAAATAAGGCAGTCTGGGAAACAAATACGGTCTGCTTTAAAATAAGGACTGTGGTTTACAACACAGAGGAACAGTGTATCGCAGGGAAACTCAACACTCTCCTGAATACCTGGCAGGACTAAAGGCGAGCCAGACTGAAGAATAGAAGAACTGAAGGACCTTCATTACTGCAATTTTTTTTTCTTTTTTCACCTTTTAACTAAGAAACCATTTCTTTTCTTTTTTTCATTCTTTTTTTTTCTTTTTTCTTTTTTTTCTTTCTTTCTTCTTCTTTTTCCATCACCTGATTTTACCCTTTTAATTACTACCTTCTTATATTTAACCAGTATTACTACTGCTACCATTTTATCATTTTTTAAAGTGCCATTTTATTTTCTCTTTATTTTATTTTGGGATTAGTGTACTCCATTCTATTTTCATCATTATATTATTGGTTGTTTCTAGTTTGCATCCATCTCCAGGGAGCTGTTGCTGGAAATGTTGGGATTAGTGGCGGTTCTATAGGAGTATTCTCCTCATATAAAAAGTCTCTTCCCCTCTTCCACTTCATTCTCTCTTTTCGCTCTTTTTTTTCTGTTCTTTTCTCGCTTTTATTTCCCCCCCTCCTTTTTCCCAATTTCATTTTTGCACTCCTTTTTTGGTCCATACTTTTCGTTTCTTTTTTCTCTTTTATCTTCCTTCTTCCTTATCCCCTAATTCTCTTAATTTGGGCGGTCACCTTTATTTGGGGTTATTAATATCGTGAATATATTTGTGTTTAGTGCCTGGTACGTGGTGCCTTGTTGTGTTGTATTTTGTGCCTTTAAATCAACGCAGCAGATCCAAGCAACAGCAGCCTCCTGAGCACCACACCCTCTGCTGAGGAACAGCAGCTGTACGTGAAACCTCCCCCCACTAGCCAGAAGAGCCACCACAGCTGTGAACAGCACCCACCAGAGGAGCTGCTGGAACTGAAGAGCAGCTGCTACCGCAACTGCCCGAAGAGCAACCACAGACCAAGGAGTCACTGCCACCCAGGGAGGAGCCACTGAACGACTCAACGTCTAGATATGTCAGTGAGATCAAACATGGGTAGGCAAAGAAACCCCCAAAGGAAAGAGAAGGAGGACTCTCCAGAAAAGCAGCTAAGTAATACAGAGGCATGCAACATGACAGAAAAAGAATTCAGAATAAGGGTCTTAGAGTGCATAAACCGGATGGAGGAAAAAATTGATAACCTCTGCAAGAAGCAAGAAGAAGCAGATGAAAAAATCAATAACATATGGAAGAAGCTAGAAGAAACAGATGAAACAATCAACAACTTAAGTAAGACCCAAGAAGAAATGAAGTGATATAGCTGCAATGAAAAACAACATTGAAAGTATCAACAGTAGACTAGGAGAAGCGGAGGACTGAATTAGTGAATTAGAAGACAAGGAAGCAAAACACACCCAAAATGTACCGCAATTGGAGAAAAAAATATTAAAAGACAGGAGGAGAGCCTAAGGGAGCTTTGGGACAACATGAAATGAAACAACATATGAATAATAGGGGTGCCAGAACAACAGAAAGATGAACAAGGATTAGAAAACCTATTAGAAGAAATAATATCAGAAAACTTCCCTGAGGTGGGGAAGAAAAAAGTCACACAAGCCCAGAGAGTCCCAAACAAGGTGAACCTGAAAAGACCCACACCAAGACACATCTTAATTACCATGGCAAATGTTCAGGACAAAGAGAGAATCTTACAGGCTGCAAGAGAGAGACGGAAAGTTACATACAAGGGAGCTCCCATTAGATTATCAAATGATTTCTCAACAGAAACACATCAGGACAGAAAAGAATGGATGGAAATTTACAAAGTGATGCAAAGCAAAGGACTGAATGCAAGAATACTCTATCCAGCAAGGCTATCATTCAAACTTGAAGGGGAAATAAGAAGCTTCACAGACAAAAAAAGGCTAAGGGAGTTTATCACCACCAAGCCAGCAATGCAAGGAATGCTAATGGGACTGGTATAAAAATAAGAAATAAAAAGCTCAGAAAGAAAACAGCCACACAAAAAAAGAAATGGCTACAAACAAATACCTTTAAATAATAACTTTAAACATAAATGGACTAAATGCTCCAACCAAAAGATATCGAGTGGCTGAATGGATAAAAAAACATGACCCATACATCTGCTGTCTACAAGAAACCCACCTCATTAGAAGGGACACACACAGACTGAAAGTGAAAGGATGGAAAAATATCTTTCAGGAAAATGGAAAGGAAAAGAAAGCTGGGGTAGCAATACTTATATCGGACAAAATAGACCTCAAAGTGAAGGCCATAACAAGAGATAAGGAAGGCCACTTCATAATACTAAAGGGATCAATACAACAAGAAGATATAATCCTGGTAAACATATATGCACCCAATGCAGGAGCACCCAAATTCATAAAAAAACTCCTGGAAGATATCAAAGGAGACATCGACAACAATACAATCATAGTAGGGGACTTTAATACACCACTGACAGCACTGGATAAGTCCTCTAGACAAATAATCAGCAAAGATACAGCAATCCTAAATGACTCACTAGATCAGATGGACTTAATAGACATCTTCAGAACACTTCACCCGAAAGCCAGGGAATATACATTCTACTCAAATGCTCATAGGACATATTCAAAAATAGACCACATATTGGGTCACAAGCAAACTATCCCCAAATTCAAGAAAATTGAAATCATAAAAAGCGTCTTCGCAGACCACGATGGCATAATATTAGAAATAAACTACAATAAAAACAACCCAAAATACTCAAACACCTGGAAGCTGAATAGCATGCTATTAAATATTGATTGGGTTACCAATGAAATCAAAGAAGAAATTCGAAACATCCTG
The DNA here is from genome assembly GCF_014108235.1 of Myotis myotis. Lineage (NCBI taxonomy): Eukaryota > Metazoa > Chordata > Mammalia > Chiroptera > Vespertilionidae > Myotis > Myotis myotis. Next base: position 86,921,818 of record NW_023416346.1, read on the forward strand.
GAAACTAATGACAATGAACACAACAATCCAAAACCTATGGGACACAATGAAAGCAATCCTGAGAGGGAAGTTTATAGCTCTACAGGCCTATCTCAACAAACAAGAAAAAATGGTAGTAAATCATCTAACTCTACAACTCAAAGAATTAGAAAGAGAGCAACAAGAAAACCCCAGAGTGAGCAGAAGGAAGGAGATAATAAAGATTAGAGCAGAAATAAATGACATAGAGACCAAAAAAACAATACAGAAAATCAATGAAACCAAGAGCTGGTTCTTTGAAAGGATAAACAAGATTGACAAACCTCTAGCCAGACTCACCAAGAAGCAAAGAGAGAGGACCCAAATAAACAAAATCAGAAACGATAGAGGCAAAATAACAACAGACCCCACAGAAATACAAATGATTGTTAAAAAATACTATGGACAGCTCTACTCCAACAAACTAGACAACCTGGAGGAAATGGACAAATTCCTAGAAAAATACAACATTCCAAAACTCAATCAGGAAGAATCTAAAAATCTCAACAGGCCAATAACTATGGAAGAAATTGAAGAAGTCATCAAAAAGCTTCCAGCAAACAAAAGCCCAGGACCAGACGGCTTCACAGGGGAGTTTTACCAAACATTCAAGGAAGAACTAAAACCTATCCTCCTCAGACTACTACAAAAAATTCAAGAGGAAGGAACACTTCCAAGCTCATTCTATGAAGCCAGCATCACCCTAATACCAAAACCAGGTAAAGACAACACAATGAAAGAGAATTACAGGCCAATATCCCTCATGAACATAGATGCCAAAATCCTCAACAAAATCCTAGCAAATCGGATCCAGCAGTACATCAGAAAGATCATACACCATGACCAAGTAGGATTTATCCCAGGGATGCAAGGATGGTACAATATCCGCAAATCAATAAACGTGATACATCACATAAACAAATTGAAAGAAAAAAACCACATGGTCATATCAATTGATGCAGAAAAAGCATTTGACAAAATTCAACACCCATTTTTGATAAAAACTCTCAGCAAGGTGGGAGTAGAAGGATCATACCTCAACATAATAAAAGCCATATATGACAGGCCCACAGCCAGCATCATACTCAATGGACAAAAACTAACACCATTTCCCCTAAGAACAGGAACAAGACAGGGATGCCCCCTCTCACCACTCCTGTTCAACATAGTACTGGAAGTGTTAGCCATTGCAATTCGGCAAGAAGAAGAAATAAAAGGCATCCAAATTGGAAAAGAGGAAGTAAAACTGTCCTTATTTGCAGACGACATGATATTATACATACAAAACCCTAGAGACTCCATCAAAAAGCTACTGGACTTAATACATGAATTTGGCAATGTAGCAGGATACAAAATTAACCCCAAGAAATCCGAGGCATTTCTATACACCAATAATGATCTTTCAGAAAGAGAGATTATAAAAACAATCCCGTTTACCATCGCACCAAAAAAATTAAGCTACCTAGGAATAAACTTAACTAAAGAGGTAAAAGACCTCTACTCAGAAAACTACAGGACGTTGAAAAAAGATATAGAGGAAGACATAAACAGATGGAAGAACATACCGTGTTCATGGATTGGTAGAATCAACATCATTAAAATGTCCATACTACCCAAAGCAATCTATAAATTCAACGCACTTCCCATTAAAATACCAACGGCATACTTCAGAGATCTAGAACGAACTCTCCAAAAATTCATCTGGAATAAAAAAAGACCTCGAATAGCTGCAGCAATCCTGAAAAAGACCAAAGTAGGTGGGATCTCAATACCAGATATCAAGATGTATTACAAAGCCACTGTTCTCAAAACTGCCTGGTACTGGCACAAGAATAGGCATATAGATCAATGGAATAGAATAGAGAGCCCAGAAATCGGCCCGAACCAATATGCTCAATTAATATTTGACAAAGGAGGCAAGAACATACAATGGAGCCAAGATAGTCTCTTCAATAAATGGTGCTGGGAAAATTGGACAGATATATGCAAGAAAATGAAACTAGACCACCAACTTACACCATACACAAAAATAAACTCAAAATGGATAAAGGACTTAAATGTACGACAGGAAACTATAAAAATTCTAGAAGAATCCAAAGGCAACAAAATCTCAGACATATGCCGAAGCAATTTCTTCACTGATACAGCTCCTAGGGCACTTGAAACTAAAGAGAAAATGAACAAATGGGACTACATCAAAATAAAAAGCTTCTGCACAGCAAAAGAAACCATCAACAAAACAACGAGAAAACCCACTGTGTGGGAAAACATATTTGCCAATGTCATATCCGATAAGGGCCTAATCTCCAAAATTTATAGGGAACTCATACAACTTAACAAAAGGAAGATAAACAATCCAATCAAAAAATGGGCAAAGGACCTAAATAGACACCTTTCAAAAGAGGACATTCAGAAAGCCAAGAGACATATGAAAACATGCTCAAAGTCACTAATCATCTGAGAGATGCAAATCAAAAGAACAATGAGGTGCCATCTCACACCTGTCAGACTGGCTATCATCAACAAATCAACAAACAACAAGTGCTGGAGAGGATGTGGAGAAAAAGGAACACTTGTGCACTGCTGGTGGGAATGCAGACTGGTGCAGCCACTATGGAAGACAGTATGGAGTTTCCTTAAAAAACTAAAAATGGAACTCCCATTTGACCCTGTGATCCCACTTCTAGGAATATATCCCAAGAAACCAGAAACACCAATCAGAAAGGATATATGCACCCCTATGTTCATAGCAGCACAATTCACCATAGCTAAGATCTGGAAACAGCCTAAGTGCCCATCAGTAGATGAATGGATTAGAAAACTGTGGTACATCTACACGATGGAATACTATGCTGCTCTAAAAAGGAAGGAACTCTTACCATTTGCAACGGCATGGATGGAACTGGAGAGCATTATGCTAAGTGAAATAAGCCAGTCAATGAAGGAAAAATACCACATGATCTCACTCATTCATGGATAATAGAGACCATTATAAACTCTTGAACAATAATAGATACAGAGGCAGAGCAGCCTCAAACAGATTGTCAAACTGCAGCAGGAAGGCCGGGGAGGGTTGGGGGGCAGGAGGTAGGGGGGTAAGAGATCAACTAAAGGACTTGTATGCATGCATAGAAGCATAACCAGTGGACATAAGACATTGGGGGATAGGGGAGGCTAGGGGACTGTCTAGGGCGGGGGGATAAAATGGACACATATGTAATACCCTTTGTAATACTTTAAGCAATAAAAAAAATAAATAAATAAATAAAAAAAAAGAAGAAATAATATCAGAAAACTTCCCTGAGGTGGGGAAGAAAAAAGTCACACAAGCCCAGAGAGTCCCAAACAAGGTGAACCTGAAAAGACCCACACCAAGACACATCTTAATTACCATGGCAAATGTTCAGGACAAAGAGAGAATCTTACAGGCTGCAAGAGAGAGACGGAAAGTTACATACAAGGGAGCTCCCATTAGATTATCAAATGATTTCTCAACAGAAACACAAAAGGACAGAAAAGAATGGATGGAAATTTACAAAGTGATGCAAAGCAAAGGACTGAATGCAAGAATACTCTATCCAGCAAGGCTATCATTCAAACTTGAAGGGGAAATAAGAAGCTTCACAGACAAAAAAAGGCTAAGGGAGTTTATCACCACCAAGCCAGCAATGCAAGGAATGCTAATGGGACTGGTATAAAAATAAGAAATAAAAAGCTCAGAAAGAAAACAGCCACACAAAAAAAGAAATGGCTACAAACAAATACCTTTAAATAATAACTTTAAACATAAATGGACTAAATGCTCCAACCAAAAGATATCGAGTGGCTGAATGGATAAAAAAACATGACCCATACATCTGCTGTCTACAAGAAACCCACCTCATTAGAAGGGACACACACAGACTGAAAGTGAAAGGATGGAAAAATATCTTTCAGGAAAATGGAAAGGAAAAGAAAGCTGGGGTAGCAATACTTATATCGGACAAAATAGACCTCAAAGTGAAGGCCATAACAAGAGATAAGGAAGGTCACTTCATAATACTAAAGGGATCAATACAACAAGAAGATATAACCCTGGTAAACATATATGCACCCAATGCAGGAGCACCCAAATTCATAAAAAAACTCCTGGAAGATTTCAAAGGAGAGATCGACAACAATACAATCATAGTAGGGGACTTTAATACACCACTGACAGCACTGGATAAGTCCTCTAGACAAACAATCAGCAAAGATACAGCAATCCTAAATGACTCACTGGATCAGATGGACTTAATAGACATCTTCAGAACACTTCACCCCAAAGACAGGGAATATACATTCTACTCAAACGCTCATAAGACATATTCAAACATAGACCATATATTGGGTCACAAGCAAAGTATCCCCAAATTCAAGAGGATTGAAATCATAAAAAGCATCTTCGCAGACCACGATGGCATAATATTAGAAATAAACTACAATAAAAACAACCCAAAATACTCAAACACCTGGAAGCTGAATAGCATGCTATTAAATATTGATTGGGTTACCAATGAGATCAAAGAAAAAATTAAAAACATACTGGAAACTAATGACAATGAAAACACAACAATCCAAAACCTATGGGACACAATGAAAGCAGTCCTGGGAGGGAAGTTTATAGCTCTACAGGCCTATATCAAAAAAACAAGAAAAAATGGTAGTAAATCACCTAACTCTACAACTCAAAGAATTAGAAAGAGAGCAACAAGAAAACACTAGAGTGAGCAGAAGGAAGGATATAATAAAGATTAGAGCCGAAATAAATGACATAGAGACCAAAAAAACAATACAGAAAATCAATGAAACTAAGAGCTGGTTCTTTGAAAGGATAAACAAGATTGACAAACCTCTAGCCAGACTCACCAGGATGCAAAGAGAGAGGAACCAAATAAACAAAATCAGAAACGATAGAGGCGAAATAACAACAGACCCCACAGAAATACAAATGATTGTTAAAAAATACTATGGACAGCTCAACTCCAACAAACTAGACAACCTGGAGGAAATGGAGAAATTCCTAGAAAAATACAACATTCCAAAACTCAATCAGGAAGAATCTAATAATCTCAACAGACCCACATAAATATGGAAGAAATTGAAGCAGTCATCAAAAAGCTATCATCAAATAAAAGCCCAGGACCAGACGGCTTCACAGGGGAGTTTTACCAAACATTCCAGGAAGAACAAAAACCTATCCTCCTCAGACTACTACAAAAAATGCAAGAGGAAGGAGCACTTCCAAGCTCATTCTATGAAGCCAGCATCACCCTAACACCAAAACCAGGTAAAGACAACACAATGAAAGAGAATTACAGGCCAATATCCCTCATGAATATAGATGCCAAAATCCTCAACAAAATCTTAGCAATTCGGATCCAGCAGTACATCAGAAAGATCATACACCATGAACAAATAGGATTTATCCCAGGGATGCATGGATGGTACAATATCAGCAAATCAATAAATGTGATACATCACATAAACAAATTGAAAGAAAAAAAATACATGGTCATATCAATTGATGCAGAAAAAGCATTTGACAAAATTCAACACCAATTTTTGATAAAAGCTCTCAGTAAGACGGGAGTAGAAGGATCATACCTCAACATCATAAAAGCCATATATGACAGGCCCACAGCCAGCATCATACTCAATGGACAAAAACTAACACCACTTCCCCTAAGAACAGGAACAAGACAGGGATGTCCCCTCTCACCACTCCTGTTCAACATAGTACTGGAAGTGTTAGCCATTGCAATTTGGCAAGAAGAAGAAATAAAAGGCATCCAAATTGGAAAAGAGGAAGGAAAAAATGTCCTTATTTGCAGATGACATGATACAATACGTACAAACCCTAGAGACTCCATAAAAAAGCTACTAAACATAATACATGAATTTGGCAATGTAGCAGGATACAAAATTAACCACAAGAAATCTGAGGCATTTCTATACACCAATAGTGAACTTTCATAAAGAGAGATTATAAAAACAACCCCGTTTACCATCGCACAAAAAAATTAAGCTACTAGGAATAAACTTAACTAAAGAGGTAACAGACCTCTACTCAGAAAACTACAGGACGTTGAAAAAGACATAGAGGAAGACATAAACAGATGGAAGAACATACGTGTTCATGGATTGGTAGAATAACATCATTAAAATGTCCACACTACCCAAAGCAATCTATAAATTCCACTCACTTCCTATTAAAATACCAACAGCATACTTCATAGATCTAGAACGAACTCTGCAAAAATTCATCTGGAATAAAAAAAGACCCCGAATAGCTGCAG
>NW_023416346.1:86928165-87266706 GCF_014108235.1 Myotis myotis
ACTTAACAAAAGGAAGATAAACAATCCAATCAAAAATGGGCAAAGGACCTAAATAGACACCTTTCAAAAGAGGACATTCAGAAAGCCAAGAGACATATGAAAACATGCTCAAAGTCACTAATCATCTGAGAGATGCAAATCAAAAGAACAATGAGGTGCCATCTCACACCTGTCAGACTGGCTATCATCAACAAATCAACAAACAACAAGTGCTGGAGAGGATGTGGAGAAAAAGGAACACTTGTGCACTGCTGGTGGGAATGCAGACTGGTGCAGCCACTATGGAAGACAGTATGGAGTTTCCTTAAAAAACTAAAAATGGAACTCCCATTTGACCCTGTGATCCCACTTCTAGGAATATATCCCAAGAAACCAGAAACACCAATCAGAAAGGATATATGCACCCCTATGTTCATAGCAGCACAATTCACCATAGCTAAGATCTGGAAACAGCCTAAGTGCCCATCAGTAGATGAATGGATTAGAAAACTGTGGTACATCTACACGATGGAATACTATGCTGCTCTAAAAAGGAAGGAACTCTTACCATTTGCAACGTCATGGATGGAACTGGAGAGCATTATGCTAAGTGAAATAAGCCAGTCAGTGAAGGAAAAATACCACATGATCTCACTCATTCATGGATAATAGAGACCATTATAAACTCTTGAACAATAATAGATACAGAGGCAGAGCAGCCTCAAACAGATTGTCAAACTGCAGCAGGAAGGCCGGGGAGGGTTGGGGGGCAGGAGGTAGGGGGGTAAGAGATCAACTAAAGGACTTGTATGCATGCATAGAAGCATAACCAGTGGACATAAGACATTGGGGGATAGGGGAGGCTAGGGGACTGTCTAGGGCGGGGGGATAAAATGGACACATATGTAATACCCTTTGTAATACTTTAAGCAATAAAAAAAATAAATAAATAAATAAAAAAAAAGAAGAAATAATATCAGAAAACTTCCCTGAGGTGGGGAAGAAAAAAGTCACACAAGCCCAGAGAGTCCCAAACAAGGTGAACCTGAAAAGACCCACACCAAGACACATCTTAATTACCATGGCAAATGTTCAGGACAAAGAGAGAATCTTACAGGCTGCAAGAGAGAGACGGAAAGTTACATACAAGGGAGCTCCCATTAGATTATCAAATGATTTCTCAACAGAAACACATCAGGACAGAAAAGAATGGATGGAAATTTACAAAGTGATGCAAAGCAAAGGACTGAATGCAGGAATACTCTATCCAGCAAGGCTATCATTCAAACTTGAAGGGGAAATAAGAAGCTTCACAGACAAAAAAAGGCTAAGGGAGTTTATCACCACCAAGCCAGCAATGCAAGGAATGCTAATGGGACTGGTATAAAAATAAGAAATAAAAAGCTCAGAAAGAAAACAGCCACACAAAAAAAGAAATGGCTACAAACAAATACCTTTAAATAATAACTTTAAACATAAATGGACTAAATGCTCCAACCAAAAGATATCGAGTGGCTGAATGGATAAAAAAACATGACCCATACATCTGCTGTCTACAAGAAACCCACCTCATTAGAAGGGACACACACAGACTGAAAGTGAAAGGATGGAAAAATATCTTTCAGGAAAATGGAAAGGAAAAGAAAGCTGGGGTAGCAATACTTATATCGGACAAAATAGACCTCAAAGTGAAGGCCATAACAAGAGATAAGGAAGGTCACTTCATAATACTAAAGGGATCAATACAACAAGAAGATATAACCCTGGTAAACATATATGCACCCAATGCAGGAGCACCCAAATTCATAAAAAAACTCCTGGAAGATTTCAAAGGAGAGATCGACAACAATACAATCATAGTAGGGGACTTTAATACACCACTGACAGCACTGGATAAGTCCTCTAGACAAACAATCAGCAAAGATACAGCAATCCTAAATGACTCACTGGATCAGATGGACTTAATAGACATCTTCAGAACACTTCACCCCAAAGACAGGGAATATACATTCTACTCAAACGCTCATAAGACATATTCAAACATAGACCATATATTGGGTCACAAGCAAAGTATCCCCAAATTCAAGAGGATTGAAATCATAAAAAGCATCTTCGCAGACCACGATGGCATAATATTAGAAATAAACTACAATAAAAACAACCCAAAATACTCAAACACCTGGAAGCTGAATAGCATGCTATTAAATATTGATTGGGTTACCAATGAGATCAAAGAAAAAATTAAAAACATACTGGAAACTAATGACAATGAAAACACAACAATCCAAAACCTATGGGACACAATGAAAGCAGTCCTGGGAGGGAAGTTTATAGCTCTACAGGCCTATATCAAAAAAACAAGAAAAAATGGTAGTAAATCACCTAACTCTACAACTCAAAGAATTAGAAAGAGAGCAACAAGAAAACACTAGAGTGAGCAGAAGGAAGGATATAATAAAGATTAGAGCCGAAATAAATGACATAGAGACCAAAAAAACGATACAGAAAATCAATGAAACTAAGAGCTGGTTCTTTGAAAGGATAAACAAGATTGACAAACCTCTAGCCAGACTCACCAGGATGCAAAGAGAGAGGAACCAAATAAACAAAATCAGAAACGATAGAGGCGAAATAACAACAGACCCCACAGAAATACAAATGATTGTTAAAAAATACTATGGACAGCTCAACTCCAACAAACTAGACAACCTGGAGGAAATGGAGAAATTCCTAGAAAAATACAACATTCCAAAACTCAATCAGGAAGAATCTAATAATCTCAACAGACCCACATAAATATGGAAGAAATTGAAGCAGTCATCAAAAAGCTATCATCAAATAAAAGCCCAGGACCAGACGGCTTCACAGGGGAGTTTTACCAAACATTCCAGGAAGAACAAAAACCTATCCTCCTCAGACTACTACAAAAAATGCAAGAGGAAGGAGCACTTCCAAGCTCATTCTATGAAGCCAGCATCACCCTAACACCAAAACCAGGTAAAGACAACACAATGAAAGAGAATTACAGGCCAATATCCCTCATGAATATAGATGCCAAAATCCTCAACAAAATCTTAGCAATTCGGATCCAGCAGTACATCAGAAAGATCATACACCATGAACAAATAGGATTTATCCCAGGGATGCATGGATGGTACAATATCCGCAAATCAATAAATGTGATACATCACATAAACAAATTGAAAGAAAAAAAATACATGGTCATATCAATTGATGCAGAAAAAGCATTTGACAAAATTCAACACCAATTTTTGATAAAAGCTCTCAGTAAGACGGGAGTAGAAGGATCATACCTCAACATCATAAAAGCCATATATGACAGGCCCACAGCCAGCATCATACTCAATGGACAAAAACTAACACCACTTCCCCTAAGAACAGGAACAAGACAGGGATGTCCCCTCTCACCACTCCTGTTCAACATAGTACTGGAAGTGTTAGCCATTGCAATTTGGCAAGAAGAAGAAATAAAAGGCATCCAAATTGGAAAAGAGGAAGGAAAAATGTCCTTATTTGCAGATGACATGATACAATACGTACAAAACCCTAGAGACTCCATAAAAAAGCTACTAAACATAATACATGAATTTGGCAATGTAGCAGGATACAAAATTAACCACAAGAAATCTGAGGCATTTCTATACACCAATAGTGAACTTTCATAAAGAGAGATTATAAAAACAATCCCGTTTACCATCGCACCAAAAAAATTAAGCTACCTAGGAATAAACTTAACTAAAGAGGTAACAGACCTCTACTCAGAAAACTACAGGACGTTGAAAAAGACATAGAGGAAGACATAAACAGATGGAAGAACATACCGTGTTCATGGATTGGTAGAATCAACATCATTAAAATGTCCACACTACCCAAAGCAATCTATAAATTCCACTCACTTCCTATTAAAATACCAACAGCATACTTCATAGATCTAGAACGAACTCTGCAAAAATTCATCTGGAATAAAAAAAAGACCCCGAATAGCTGCAGCAATCCTGAAAAAGAACAAAGTAGGTGAGATCTCAATACCAGATATCAAGGTGTATTAAAAACCCACTGTTCTCAAAACAGCCTGGTACTGGCACAAGAATAGGCATATAGATCAGTGGAATAGAATAGAGAGCCCAGAAATCGGCCCGAACCAATATGCTCAAGTAATATTTGACAAAGGAAGCAAGAACATACAATGGAGCCAAGATAGTCTCTTCAATAAATGGTGTTGGGGAAATTGGACAGATATATGCAAGAAAATGAAACTCGATCACCAAGTTACACCATACACAAAAAATAAACTCAAAATGGATAAAGGACTTAAATGTACGACGGGAATCCATAAAAATTCTAGAAGAATCCAAAGGCAACAAAATCTCAGACATATGCCGAAGCAATTTCTTCACTGATACAGCTCCTAGGGCACTTGAAACTAAAGGGAAAATGAACAAGTGGGACTACATCAAAATAAAAAGCTTCTGCACAGCAAAAGAAACCATCAACATAACAACGAGAAAACCCACTGTGTGGGAAAATATATTTGCCAATGTCATATCTGATAAGGGCCTAATCTCCAAAATTTATAGGGAACTAATACAACTTAACAAAAGGAAGATAAACAATCCAATCAAAAAATGGGCAAAGGACCTAAATAAACACCTTTCAAAAGCGGGCATTCAGAAAGCCAAGAGACATATGAAAACATGCTCAAAGTCACTAATCATCTGAGAGATGCAAATCAAAAGAACAATGAGGTGCCATCTCACACCTGTCAGACTGGCTATCATCAACAAATCAACAAATGACAAGTGCTGGAGAGGATGTGGAGAAAAAGGAACACTTGTGCACTGCTGGTGGGAATGCAGACTGGTGCAGCCACTATGGAAGACAGTATGGAGTTTCCTCAAAAAACTGAAAATGGAACTCCCATTTGACCCTGTGAACCCACTTTTAGGAATATACCCCAAGAAACCAGAAACACCAATCAGAAAGGATATGTGCACCCATATGTTCATAGCAGCACAATTCACCATAGCTAAGATCTGGAAACAGCCTAAGTGCCCATCAGTAGATGAATGGATTAGAAAACTGTGGTACATCTACACGATGGAATACTCTGCGGCTCTGAAAAGGAAGGAACTCTTACCATTTGCAACAGCATGGATGGAACTGGAGAGCATTATGCTAAGTGAAATAAGCCAGTCAATGAAGGAAAAATACCACATGATCTCACTCATTCATGGATAATAGAGACCATTATAAACTTTTGAACAATAATAGATACAGAGGCAGAGCTGCCTCAAACAGATTGTCAAACTGCAGCAGGAAGGCCAGGGAGGGTTGGGTTATAGGAGGTAGGGGGTAAGAGATCAACCAAAGGACTTGTATGCATGCATATAAGCATAACCAATGGACATAAGACACTGGGGGATAGGGGAGGCTAGGGTACTGTCTAGGGTGGAGGGAAAAATGGACACATATGCAATACCCTTTGTAATACTTTAAGCAATAAAATTTAAAAAAAAGTAAAAAAAAAAAATCAAGGAAACCAAGAGCTGGTTCTTTCAAAGGATAAACAAGATTGACAAACCTCTAGCCAGACTCACCAAGAAGCAAAGAGAGAGGACCCAAATAAACAAAATCAGAAACGATAGAGGCAAAATAACAACAGACCCCACAGAAATACAAATGATTGTTAAAAAATACTATGGACAACTCTACTCCAACAAACTAGACAACCTGGAGGAAATGGACATATTCTTAAAAAAATTCAACATTCCAAAAATCAATCAAGAAGAATTCAAAACTCTCAATAGGCCCATAACTATGGAAGAAATTGAAGCAGTCATCAAAAAGCTTCCAGCAAACAAAAGCCCAGGACCAGACGGCTTCACAGGGGAGTTTTACCAAACATTCAAGGAAGAACTAAAACCTATCCTCCTCAGACTACTAAAAAAAAATTCAAGAGGAAGGGACACATCCCAGCTCATTCTTTGGAGCCAGCATCACCCTAACCCCAATACCAGAGAAAGACAACATAATGAAAGAGAATTACAGGCCAATATCCCTCATGAATATTGATGCCAAAATCCTCAACAAAGTCTTAGCAAATCGGATCCAGCAGTACATCAGAAAGATCATACACCATGACCAAGTAGGATTTATCCCAGGAATGCAAGGACGGTACAATATCCGCAAATCAATAAACGTGATACATCACATAAACAAATTGAAATAAAAAAACCACCTAGTCATATGAACTGATGCAGAAAAAGCATTTGACAAAATCCAACACCCATTTTTGATAAAAACTCTCAGCAAGGTGGGAGTAGAAGGATCATTCCTCAACATAATAAAAGCCATATATGAAAAACCCACAGCCAACATCATACTCAATGGACAAAAACTAACACATTTCCCATAAGAAAAGGAACAAGACAGGGATGCTCACTCTCACCACTCCTGTTCAACATAGTACTGGAAGTATTAGCCATTGCAATTAGACAAGAAGAAGAAATAAAAAGCATCCAAATTGGAAAAGATGAAATAAAACTGTCCTCATTTGCAGATGACATGATATTATACATAAAAAACCCTAAATACTCCATCAAAAAGCTATTAGACTTAATAAAAGAATTTGGCAATGTAGCAGGATACAAAATTAACGCCATAAAATCTATGGCATTTCTATACACCAATAGTGAACTTACAGAAAGGGAGATTTAAAAAACAATCCCATTTACCATCACACCAAAAAAATTAAGCTACCTAGGAATAAACTTAACTAAAGATGTAAAAGACCTCTACTCAGAAAACTACAGAAGGTTGAAAAAAGGGACAGAGGAAGACATAAACAGATGGAAGAACATACCATGTTCTTGGATTGGTAGAATCGACATTATTAAAATGTCCATTCTACCCAAAGCAATCTATAAATTCAATGCACTTTCCATTAAAATACCAATGGCATATTTAATAGACCTAGAACGAACTCTCCAAAAATTCATCTGGAAAAAAAAAAAAGACCACGAAATGAGTGGATAAGAAAACATGACCCATATATCTGCTGTCTACAGGAAACCCACCTCAGAAAAAAAGACGCACACAGACTGATGGTGAAGGGATGGAAAAAGGCTTTTCAGGCCAATGGAAGTGAAAAAAAAGTTGGGGTAGCAATACTTATATCTGACAAATTAGATCTCAAAGAGAAGGACATAAAAAGAGATCAAGAAGGCCACTTCATAATAATAAAGGGAGCAGTCCAACGAGAAGAAATAACTCTGGTAAATATATATGCACCCAATATAGGAGCACCCAAATACGTAAGAAATCTTCTGGAGGAGATCAAGGGAGAGATTCACAGCAATACAATCATAGTAGGGGACCTTAACACCCCATTATCACCTCTGGACAAATCCTCTAAACAGAAACTCAGCAAATAAACATCAATCCTAAATGACTCACTAGATCAGATGGAATTAATTGACATCTTCAGAACATTTCACCCCAAAGCCACAGAATATACAGTCTCCTCAGGTGCACATTTGTCATCTTCAACGATAGACCATATATTGGGTCACAGACAGAGTCTCTTCAAATTCAAGAAAATTGAAATCATATCAAGCATCTTCTCAGACAACAAAGGCATAAAACTGGAAATCAACTACAACAAAAACAATCCAAAAAAATCAAACACATGGAGACTAAATAGCATGCTATTAAACAACGACTGGGTTACCAGTGAGATCAAAGAAGAAAAAAAAACATCATGGCAACAAATGACAATGAAAACACAACAAACCAAAACCTATGGGACACAGCGAAAGCAGTCTTGAGAGGGAAGTTCATAGCTCTACAAGCCTACTGCAAGAAACAAGAAACAATGAGAATAAATGACCTAACTCTAAAACTCGAAGAGTTAGAAAGAGCAACAAAAAAGGCCCACTGTAAGCAGAAGGAAGGAAATAACAAAGATGAGAGTGGAGATAAACGACATAGAGACCAAAAAAAAAAAAAAAAAAAAACAATACAAAAGATCAACAAAACCAAGAGCTGGTTCTTTGAAAGGATAAACAAGATTGATACACCTCTAGCCAGGATCACCAAGAAACAAAGAGAGAGGACCCAAATAAACAAAATCAGAAATGAAAGAGGAGAAATAACAACAGACCTCATAGAAATACAAAGGATTGTTAGAAAATACTATGAACAGCTCTACTCCAACACACTAGACAACCTGGAGGAAATGGACATATTCCTAGAAAAATACAACCTTCCAAAACTTAACCAGGAAGAATCTAAAAATATCAATAGGCCAATAACTATGGAGGAAATCGAAGCAGTAATCAAAAAGCTTCCAGCAAACAAAAGCGCGGGGCCAGATGGCTTCACAGGGGAGTTGTACCAAACATTCAAGGAAGAACTAAAACCTATCCTCCTCAGACTATGTCAAAAGATCCAAGAGGAAGGAACACTTCCCAGCTCATTCTATGAAGCCAACATTACCCTAATCCCAAAACGAGATAAAGACAATACAATGAAAGAGAACTATATGCCAATATCCCTCATGAACATAGATGCCAAAATCCTCAACAAAATCCTAGCAAATTGGATCGATCAGTACATCAGAAAGATCATACACCATGACCAAGTAGGATTTATCCCAGGGATGCAAGGATGGTACAATATCTGCAAATCAATAAATGTGACACATCACATAAACAAATTGAGAGAAAAAAAACACATAGTCATATCAATTGATGCGGAGAAAGCATTTGAAAAAATCCAACACACTTTCTTGATAAAAACTCTCAGCAAGATAGGAATTGAGGGATCATACCTCAACATAATAAAAGCCATATATGACAAACCCATAGCCAACATCATATTCAATGGGAAAAAACTAAAATCATTCCCCCTAAAAACAGGAACAAGACAGGGATGCCCCCTCTCACCACTCCTGTTCAACATAGTACTGGAAGTACTAGCCATTGTGATCAGGCACGAAGAAGAAATAAAAGGCATCCAGATTGGAAAAGAAGAAGTAAAACTGTCCTTATTTGCAGATGACATGATACTGTACATACACAACCCTAAAGACTCCATCAAAAAATTATTAGACTTAATAAATGAATTCGGCAATGTAGCAGGATACAAAATTAATGCTAAAAATCCATGGCATTTCTTTACACCAATAGTGAACTTACAGAAAGTGAAAGTACAGAAGCAATCCCATTTACCATTGCACCAAAAAAATTAAAATACCTAGGAATAAACTTAACTAAGAAGGTAAAAGACTTATATGCTAAAAACTACAGGACACTGAAAAAAGAGATAGAGGAAGACATAAACAGATAGAAGAATATACCGTGTTCATGGATTGGTAGAATCAACATCATCAAAATGTCCATACTACCCAAAGCAATTTATAGATTCAATGCAATCCCCATTAAATTACCAAAGGCATATTTCACAAATCTAGAACGAACATTCCAAAAATTCATCTGGAATAAAAAAAGACCCCGAATAGCTGCAGCAATCCTGAGAAAGAACAAAGTAGGTGGGATCTCAATACCAGATATCAAACTGTATTACAAAGCCACTGTTCTTAAAACAGCTTGGTACTGGCACAAGAACAGACATATAGATCAATGGAATAGAATAGAGACCCCAGAAATCGACCCAAACCACTATGCCCAATTAATATTCGACAAAGGAGGCAAGAGCATACAATGGAGTCAAGACAGTCTTTTCAATAAATGGTGTTGGGAAAATTGGACAGATACATGCCAAAGGATGAAACTAGATCACCAACTCACACCATACACAAAAATAAACTCAAAATGGATAAAAGACTTAAACGTAAGACGGGAAACCATTAAAATACTAGAGGAATCCACAGGCAGCGAAATCGCAAACATATGCCAAAGAAATTTCTTCTCTGATAATGCTCCTCGGGCAATGGAAACTAAAGAGAAAATAAACAAATGGGACTACATCAAAATAAAAAGCTTTTGCACAGCAAAGGAAACCATCAACCAAACAACAAGAAAACCCACTACATGGGAGAACATATTTGCCAATGATACCACTGATAAGGGTTTAATTTCCAACATTTACAGGGATCTCATGAAACTTAACAAAAGGAAGATAAACAATCCAATAAAAAAATGGGCAACGGACCTAGATAGACATTTTTTGAAAGAGGACATACAGAAGGCCGAAAGACATATGAAAACCTGCTCAAAGTCAGTAATTATACAAGAGATGCAAATCAAAACGAAAATGCGTTATCATCTCACACCTGTCAGAATGGCTATCATCAACAAATCAACAAACAACAAGTGTTGGAGAGGATGTGGAGAAAAAGGAACGTTCTGCACTGCTGGTGGGAATGCAGACTGGTGCAGCAACTGTGGAGAACAGTATGGAGCTACCTCAGAAGACTGAAAATGGAACTCCCATTTGACCCAGTGATCCCACTACTTGGAATATATCCCAAGAAACCAGAAACGCCAATCAGAAAGGATATATGCACCCCTATGTTCATAGCAGCACAATTCACCATAGCTAAGATTTGGAAACAGCCTAAGTGCCCATCAGCAGATGAGTGGATTAGAAAACTGTGGTACATATACACAATGGAATACTATGCTGCAGTAAAAAAAAAAGGAACTCTTGCCTTTTGCAACAGCATGGATGGAACTGGAGAGCATTATGCTAAGTGAAATAAGCCAGTCAGAGAAAGATAAATACCACATGATCTCACTCATTTGTGGATTATAGAGAACAACATAGACTGATGAAAAGGGACAGACCCAAAGACTGAGAAACAGCAATCAGGCTATCAATCCCCAGAAGGAGAGTAGGGGAGGGCGGGGGTAAGGGGAAGAGATCAACCCAAGGACTTGTATACATGTATATAAGCCAAACCAATGGACATGGACAACAGGGGGATGGGAGCATGAGTTTGTGTGTGGGGGTGAGGTTGGGGGTTAATGGGGGGGGATGAGGACGTATTTGTAACACCTTAACTAATAATTAAAAAAAAATGTTAAAAAAATAATAAAATAAAAAAGAAAGAAAAAAAAGGAAAAAAAGATAAATATAAAAGTACAAATAATAAATAAGCCTTTATTACAGGCTTATTTAAAAAGTACAAATAATAAATAAGCCTTTATTACAGCTGCTAAAAAAAAAAGACCCTGAATAGCTTCAGCGATCCTGAGAAAGAACAAAGTAGGTGGGATCTCAATACCAGGTATCAAGCAGTATTACAAAGCCCCTGCTCTCAAAACTGCCTGGTACTGGCACCAGAACAGACATATAGATCAATGGCATAGAATAGAGAGCCCAGAAATAGGCCCGAACCAATAAGCTCAATTAATATTTGACAATGGAGGCAAGAACATACAATCGAGCCACGGTAGCCTGTTCAATAAATGGTGTTGGGAAAATTGGACAGATATATGCAAGAAAATGAAGCTAGACCACCAACTTACACCATACACAAAAATAAACTCAAAATGGATAAAGACTTAAATGTACGACGGGAAACCATAAAAATTCTAGAAGAATTCAAAGGGAACAAAATCTCAGACATATGCCGAAGAAATTTCTTCACTGATATAGCTCCTAGGGCACTTGAAACTAAGGAGGAAATCAACAAATGGGACGACATCAAAATAAAAAGCTTGTGCACAGCAAAAGAAACCATCAACAATACAACAAGGAAGCCCACTGATTGGGAAAACATATTTGCCAATGTCATATCTTATAAGGGCCTAATCTCCAATATTTATGGGAACTCATAAAACTTAACAAAAGGAAGATAAACAATCCAATCAAAAAATGGGCAAAGGATCTAAATAGGGCATTCAAAAAGTCAAGAGACATATAAAAACATGCTCAAAGTCACTAATCCTCTGAGAGATGCAAATCAAAACAACAATGAGGTGCCATCTCACACCTGTCAGAATAGTTATCATCAACAAATGAACAAACGACAAGTGCTGGAGAGGATGTGGAGAAAAAGGAACACTCGTGCACTGCTGGTGGGAATGCAGACTGGTGCAGCCACTTTGGAAGACAGTATGGAGTTTCCTCAAAAAACTACAAATGGAACTCCCATTTGACCCTGTGATCCCACTTCTAGGAATATATCCCAAGAAACCAGAAACACCAATCAGAAAGGATATATGCACCCATATGTTCATAGCAGCACAATTCACCATAGCTAAGATTTGGAAACAGCCAAAGTGCCCATCACTAGATGAATGGATTAGAAAACTGGGGTATATCTACACGATGGAATATTATGCTGCTGTAAAAAAGAAGGAACTCTTACCATTTGCAACAGCATGGATGGAACTGGAGAGCATTATGCTAAGTGAAATAAGCCAGTTAATCAAGGAAAAATAACACATGATCTCACTCATTCATGGATAATAGAGACTATTATAAACTTATGAACAATAATAGATACAGAGGCAGAGCTTCCTCAAACTGATTGTCAATCTGCAGCGGGAAGGCCGGGGAGGGTTGGGGGGCAGGACGGAGTGGGTAAGAGATCAACCAAAGGACTTGCATGCATTCATATAAGCATAACCAATGGACATAAGACACTGGGGGTTAGGGAGGCCAGGGGATTGTCAAGGGCAGGAAAAAAAAGGCGTCATATATAATACTGTTGGTAATACTTTAAGGAAAAACACAATTTTAAAAAAAAGAAATATACCATTGTGATTTTAATAGGGATTTGCATTGAATCTGTATACTTCCTTGAATAGTATGGACATTTGAACAATATTAATTTTTCCAATCTATAAGCACAGAATATCTTTACATTTATTTGTGTCTTCTTTTATTAAAATGTCTTATAGTGTTTTTTAGTTAAATCTTTATTGTTCAGATTATTACATTTGTTCCACTTTTTCCCCCCATAACTCCCCTCCCCCCTGTTTCCACCCCACCCTCCGCCCTCGCTCCCCACCCACTGTCCTCATCCATAGGTGCACGATTTTTGTTCAGTCTCTTCCCGCATCTCCCACACCCCTTTCCCCCCCCAAGAATAGTCAGTCCATTCCCTTTCTATGTCCCTGATTCTATTATAATCACCAGTTCATTCTGTTCATCAGATGATTTATTGACTTGATTCTTAGATTCACTTGTAGATAGATGCGTATTTGTCGTTCATAATTTGTATCTTTACCTTTTTCTTCTTCCTCCTCTTCTTAAAGGATACCTTTCAGCATTTCATGTAGTACTGGGTGGTGGTGATGAACTCCTTTGCTTTTCCTTATCTGTGAAGCTCTTTATCTGACCTTCAATTCTGAATGATAGCTTTGCTGGATAAAGTAATCTTGGTTGTAGGTTCTTGCTATTCATCACTATCAATATTTCTTGTCACTCCCTTCTGGATTGCAAAGTTTCTGTTGAGAAATAAGCTGACAGTCGTATGGGTATTACTTTGTAGGTAACTGAGTTTCTTTCTCTTGCTGCTTTTAAGATTCTCTCTTTGTCTTTTGCTCTTGGCATTTTAATTATGATGTGTCTTGGTGTGGTCCTCTTTGGGTTCCTTTTGTTTGGGGTTCTCTGCGCTTCCTGGACCTGTAAGTCTTTTTCTCTCACCAGGTAGGGGAAGTTTTCTGTCATTATTTTTTTAAATAGGTTTTCAATATCTTGCTCTCTCTCATCTTCTGGCACCCCTATAATTCTGATGTTGGTACGTTTGAAGCTGTCCCAGAGGCTCCTTACACTATCTTCGTATTTTTGGATTCTTTTTTCATTTTGCTTTTCTGGTTGGTTGGGTGTTTTTTGCTTCTTCGCATTTCAAATCTTTGCCTTGATTCTTGCGCTCCTCTGGTCTGCTGTTGGGAGTCTGTATAATATTCTTCATTTCAGTCAGTGTATGCTTAATTTCTAGTTGATCCTTTATCACTACATCGAGGGTCTCATTATATTTCTTGTACATCTCATTAACTTTATCAGCAGTCTCTATAAGACTCTTGAAAGACCTAAAAAGTGTGGTTTTGAATTCTATATCCAGCAGCCTGCTTTCCTCCAGTTCTGTCATTTGTGTCCTGTTTTAGTCTTGGCATTTTTTATGCTTCCCTGTGTCAATAAAGTGGCTTTCTGTGGTAAGTGTGCCAATTACCTGAGGTAGACACTCTTGGTGCACCCCCTTGTGGTCTTTGTGAGCAGTCTTGTTGTAGCTAAGCCTTGATTGTTGTAGGTAACACTGAGAGGGATTTGACCTCCAGGCCAACTGGCTGTGAGAATCAGCTGTATCTGCAGTGAGAGAACTTCTGTCCTCTATGGAGGTGTTAATCTAGCCTTTGCCTGAGGTTATCCCGCAAATGCCTTTGTGCAGGGCTTGGGCAGGGCGGGTCTCACAGGATCAACAGGGCAGGTGGAGCTAGCATTTATGGTTGTTCTCAGTCCCATCCCCAGAATCTCTGCCTCTCTGTGTCCCAGCAACCGCTGCAAACCTCGGAGAGAAAGCTACCCTTGAGTTCCGACCAATGCCAGACAGTCCCTCTTCTCCCATTTGAGTCTGGGTCCCTAGAGACTCACCCAGAACTGGAGCTTAAAGCCTGAGACTCCCTCCTGGTTGAAACAGACAGCCGCGCCCTCACCCGCCAGCCCGCTCTGCCCACCTCCACACCTTAGTATTTCATTTCTGCACTGCACCTGTTCTGAGTCTCGGTATGCCTTTCTCTTTCCTCCTAGTTGTGGAATTTCCACTCAGCCAGCCTTCCTGTTGTTCTGGGTGATGTCTGTTCCGTCTTTTAGTTGTATTTTTGAAGTGGTTGTGCAAGGCAGCAATCTCCGGTGTTTACCTATGCCACCATCTTGTTTTCTCCCAATGTCTTATAGTTTTCAGTAAAATAATAATAATAATAATAATAATAATAACCTTGAACATAAATGGACTGAATGCTCCAATCAAAAGACATGGAGTGGCTGAATGGATAAGAAAGCATAACCAATATATATGCTGTTTGCAGGAGAAACACCTCAGAATGAGGGCCACATACAGACTGAGAGTGAAGGGATGGAAAAATATCCTTCAGGCAAATGGAAATGAAAAAAAGCTTGGGTAGCAACACTTATATTGGACAAAATAGACATTAAAGTTAAGGCCATAAAAAGAGATAAGGAAGGCCTCTTCATAACACTAAAGTGATCAATACAACAAGAAGACATAACTCTGGTAAACATATATTCACCCAACACAGAGGCACCTAAATATATGAAAACATTTCTGGAAGAAATCAAGGGAGAGATTGACAACAATACAATTAGACTAGGGGATTTTAGTAACCTATTGACATCACTGGATAAATCTTTTGGCCAAAAAATCAGCAAAGAAACAGAAGTCCTAACTAACTCACTAGATCAGAAAGATTTAATTGACATCATCAGAACATTTCACTCCAAAGCTAGGAAATAATCATTCTTCTCAAGTCCACATGGGAAGTTTTCAAAAAAAGACCACATATTGGGTCACAAGCAAATTTTCTCCAAATTCAAGAAGACTGATATCATATCAAGCATCTTCTCAGAACACAATGGCCTTTAAGTCAACGCAGGAGAGAGAGAGATACACAGCCAGAAACCCTGAGAGGAGAGATCATGGGAAGACAAAGAAACAGCCTGAATACAAAAGAAAGGAGGAATCACCAGAAAAGGAAGTAAATGAAATGGATACAAGCAATATGACAGAGAAATAATTCATAGCAATGGTCATTAATTCGCAGAAAAGGATGGAAGACAAAGTCAACAATATATATAAGAACCAAGAGGAAATAAAGAAGAACTAAGAATAAATGAAAAATGACATTGCTGCAATAAAGAACTCAAAAGAAAGCATCAACAGTAGACTAGAAGAAGCAGAGGACTGCATCAGTGAGCTAAAAGACAAGGTAGGAAAAAATACCCAAGCAGAGCAGCATCTAAAAAAATATTTAGAAACAGGAGGAGAGCCTAAGGGAACTCTGGGACAATATGAAATGAAACAACAATCTCATAATAGGGGTGCCAGAAGAAGAGGAAACTGAGCAAGGAATAGAAAACCTGTTTGAAGAAATAATAACAGAAAACTTCCCTGATATTGGGAAGAAAACACTCACACAAGTCCATGAAGCTCACAGAGTCCCAAACATGATGAACCACAAAAGATCAACACCAGGACACATTATAATTAAGTTGGCAAATACTAACGACAAAGTAAGAATATTAAAAGCATCCAGAGAGAGACAGAAAGTTACCTATGAAGGATCCCCCATCAGACTAGTGACTTATTTTTCAACAGAAACACATCAGGCAAGAAGGGAATAAAATGAAATATACAAAGTCAGGCAAAGCAAGAGTCCAAATCCAAGAATACTGCAGCCAGCAAGGCTATGAATAAAAATTGAGAGTGAATTCAGGAGCTTCACAGACAATAAAAGGACTAAGGGAGTTTATTACCAACAAACCAGCAATGCAAGATATGGTAAGGGTCTGCTATAAAAAGAGGAAATAGGAAAAAGGAACACAGGCATAAGGAACAAAAATGGCAACCAACAAGTGCCAATCAATAATAACTTTAAATGTAAATGGATTAAATGCCCCAATTAAAAGACATTAGAGTGGCTGAGTGGATAAGAAAACATGACCCATATATCACTTGTCTACAGGAAACCAACTTTAGGACAAAGGAGTCACACAGACTAGGTGAAGGGAAGGAAAAATGATTTTCAGATGAATGGAAATTAAAAAAAGCTGGGATAGCAATACTTATATCTGACAAATTATACCTCAAAGTGAAGGCCATAACAAGAGATAAGGAAGGCCACTTCATAATACTAAGTACAGCAATTCAAAAAGAAGATAAAACTTTGGTAAACATATATGCACACAATACAGGAGCACCCAAATACATTAAAAAAACAAAAAAACAAACAAACAAAAAAAACTTCTGGAGGATACCAAGGGAGAGATTGACAGCAATACAATCATAGTAAGGGACTTTAATACCCCACTAACATCAATGGAAAAATCCTCTAAACAAAAAATAAGCGAAGAAACATCAATCCTAAATGACTCACTAGATCAGATGGAATTAATAAACATTTTCAGAACATTCCACCCCAAAGCCACAGAATATACATTCTTCTCAAGTGAACATGTGTCATTTTCAAAGATAGACCACATATTGTGGCACAGGCAAAGTCTCTTAAAATTCAAGAATATAGAAATCATATCAAGCATTATCTCAGATCACAATGGCATAATACTAGAAATCAACTACAATAAAAACAATCAAAAACATAAAACAGCTGGAGGATAAATAGCATACTTTAAAACATTGATTGGGTTATCAAAGTGATCAAAGAAGAAATAAAAAGCATCAAGGCAACAAATGACAATGAAAAAACATCTTCAGAACACTTCACCCCAAAGCCACGGAATATACATTCCACTCAGATGCTCATGGGACAGATTCAAAAATAGACACATATTGGGCCACAAGCAAAGTCTCCCCAAATTCATGAAGATTGAAATCATACCAAGCATCTTCTCAGACCACAAGGGCATAATATTAGAAATAAACTACTATAAAAACAACCCTAAATACTCTAACACCTGGAACCTGAATAGCATATTAATAAATGTTGATTGGGTCACCAATGAGATCAAATAAGAAATTAAAAACATCCTGTAAAATAATGATAATGAAAACACAACGATCCAAAACCTATGGGACACAATGAAAGCAGTCCTGAGAGGGAAGTTTATAGCTCTACAGGCCTATCTCGAAAAAACAAGAAAAAATGATAGTAAATCATCTAACTCTACAACTCAAAGAATTAGAAACAGAGCAACAAGAAAACCTCAGAGTGAGCAGAAGGAAGGAGATAATAAAGATTAGAGCCGAAATAAATGACATAGAGACCAAAAAAACAATACAGAAAATCAATGAAACCAAGAGCTGGTTCTTTGAAAGGATAAACAAGATTGACAAACCTCTAGCCTGGCTTACCAAGAAGCAAAGAGAGAGGACCCAAATAAACAAAATCAGAAACGATAGAGGCAAAAAAACAACAGACCCCACAGAAATACAAATGATTGTTAAAAAATACTATGGACAGCTCAACTCCAACAAACTAGACAACCTGGAGGAAATGGACAAATTCCTAGAAAAATACAACATTCCAAAACTCAATCAGGAAGAATCTAAAAATCTCAATAGGCCAATAACTATGGAAGAAATTGACGCAGTCATCAAAAAGCTTCCAGCAAATATATGCACAGGACCAGATGGCTTCACAGGGGAGTTTTACCAAACATTCCAGGAAGAACTAAAACCTATCCTCCTCAGACTACTACAAAAAATTCAAGAGGAAGGAACACTTCCAAGCTCTTTCTATGAAGCCAGCATCACCCTAATACCAAAACCAGGTAAAGACAACTCAATGAAAGAGAATTACAGGCCAATATCTCTGATGAACATAGATGCCAAAATCCTCAACAAAATCTTAGCAAATTGGATCTAGCAGTACATCAGAAAGATCATGCACCATGACTAAGTAGGATTTATCCCAGGGATGCAAGGATGGTACAATATCTGCAAATCAATAAACGTGATACATCACATAAACAAATTGAAAGAAAAAAACCACATGGTCATATCAATTGATGCAGAAAAAGTATTTGAGAAAATCCAACACCCTTTTTTAATAAAAACTCTCAGCAAGGTGGGAGTAGAAGGATCATATCTCAACATAATAAAAGCCATATATGACAAACCCACAGCCAACATCATACTCAAAGGACAAAAACTAACACCACTTCCCCTAAGAACAGGAACAAGACAGGGATGCCCACTCTCACCACTCCTGTTCAACATAGTGCTGGAAGTATTAGCCATTGCAATTAGACAAGAAGAAGAAATAAAAGGCATCCAAATTGGAAAAGAGGAAGTAAAATTGTCCTTATTTGCAGACGACATGATATTATACATACAAAAACCTAGAGACTCCATCAAAAAGCTATTAGACTTAATAAAAGAATTTGGCAATGTAGCAGGATACAAAATTAACCCCAAGAAATCTGAGGCATTTCTATACACCAATACTGAACTTTCAGAAATAGAGATTATAAAAACAATCCCATTTACCATCGCACCAAAAAAATTAAGATACCTAGGAATAAACATAACTAAAGAGGTAAATGACCTCTACTCAGAAAACAACAGGATGTTGAAAAAAGAGATAGAGGAAGATATAAACAGATGGAAGAACATACCGTGTTCATGGATTGGTAGAATCAACATCATTAATATGTCCAAACTACCTAAGGCAATCTATAAATTCAATGCATTGCCCATTAAAATACCAATGGCATACTTCACAGATCTAGAACGAACTCTCCAAAAATTCATCTGGAATAAAAAAAGACCCCGAATAGATGCAGCAATCCTGAGAAAGAACAAAGTAGGTGGGATCTCAATACCAGATATCAAGCTGTATTACAAAGCCACTGTTCTCAAAACTGCCTGGTACTGGCACCAGAACAGACATATAGATCAATGGCATAGAATAGAGAGCCCAGAAATTGGCCCGAACCAATATGCTCAAGTAATATTTGACAAAGGAAGCAATAACATACAATTGAGCCAAGATAGTCTCTTCAATAAATGGTGTTGGGAAAATTGGACAGATATATGCAAGAAAATGAAACTCGATCACCAAGTTACACCATACACAAAAATAAACTCAAAATGGATAAAGGACTTAAATGTACGACGGGAATCCATAAAAATTCTAGAAGAATCCAAAGGCAACAAAATCTCAGACATATGCCGAAGCAATTTCTTCACTGATATAGCTCCTAGGGCACTTGAAACCGAAGAGAAAATGAACAAATGGGACTATATCAAAATAAAAAGCTTCTGCACAGCAATAGAAACAATCAACAGAACAATAAGAAATCCCACTGCCTGGGAAAACATATTTGCCAATGTCATATCAGATAAGGGCCTAATCTCCAAAATTTATAGGGAACTCATACAACTTAACAAAAGGAAGATAAATGATCCAATCAAAAAATGGGCAAAGGACCTAAATAGACACTTTTCAAAAGAGGACATCCAGAAAGCTAAGAGACATATGGAAACATGCTCAAAGTCACTAATCATCCGAGAGATGCAAATCAAAACAACAATGAGGTGCCATCTCACATCTGTCAGACTGGCTATCATCAACAAATCAACAAACTACAAGTGCTGGAGAAGATGTGGAGAAAAAGGAACACTCGTGCACTGCTGGTGGGAATGTAGACTGGTGCAGCCACTATGGAAGACAGTATAGAGTTTCCTCAAAAAACTGAAAATGGAACTCCCATTTGACCCTGTGATCCCACTACTAGGAATATATCCCAAGAAAACATAAACACCAATCAGAAAGGATATATGCACCCATATGTTCATAGCAGCACAATTCCCCATTGCTAAGATCTGGAAACAGCCTTAGTGCCCATCAGTAGATGAATGGATTAGAAAACTGTGGTACATCTACACGATGGAATACTATGCTGCTGTCAAAAAGAAGGGACTCTTACCATTTGCAACGGCATGGATGGAACTGGAGAGCATTATGCTAAGTGAAATAAGCCAGTCAATGAAGGAAAAATAC
The DNA here is from genome assembly GCF_014108235.1 of Myotis myotis. Lineage (NCBI taxonomy): Eukaryota > Metazoa > Chordata > Mammalia > Chiroptera > Vespertilionidae > Myotis > Myotis myotis. The sequence goes on from NW_023416346.1 coordinate 86,948,838, forward strand.
CACATGATCTCACTCATTCGTAGTTAATAGAGACCGTTATAAACTTTTGAACAATAATAGATACAGAGGCAGACTTGTCTCAAACAGATTGTCAAACTGCATCAGGAAGGCCTGGTAGGGTTGGAGGGCAGGAGGGAGGGGGCTAATAGATCAACCAAAGGACTTGTATGCATGCATATAAGCATAATCAATGGACATAAGACACTGGGGGGTAGGGGAGGCCAGGGGATTTTCAAGGGCTGGGAAAAAAAAGGGCACATATGTAATACCCTTTTTAATACTTTAAGCAATAAAAAAAATAAAGCACAAAAGATCTTAATTAAGATGAAAAAAAAAGGAAGAACATACATGTTCATGTATTGGCAGAATCAACTCCATTAAAATGTCCATACTACCTAAAGCAATCTACAGATTCAATGCAATTCCCTTTAAAACACTAATGGCATATTTCAAAGATCTAGAAAAAACTTTCCAAAAATTCATCTGGAATTAATAAAGGTTCCAAATAGCCACAGCAATCCTGAGAATGAAGAGCAAAGTCCGAAGGATCACATTACAAGTTATCAAACTATATTACCAAGCCACAGTTCTCAAAACTGCCTGATACTCGCACAAGAACAGACACATAGACCAATGGAACAGTACAGAGAACCCAAAAATCAACCCAAGCCATTATCCTCAATTAATAATTGACAAAGGAGGCAAGAGCATACAGTGGAGTCAAGACAGTCTCTTCAAAAAATGGTGCTGGGAAATTTGGTCAGAAACATGCAAAAAAATTAAACTAGATCACCAACTTACACCATACACAAAAACAAACTCAAAATGGCTAAATTACTTGAACATAATAATGAAAAACCATGAAAATACTACAAGACACCATAGGCAGCAAAATAGCAGACATATGTCGTAGCAATATCTTTACACACACAGCTCCTAGGACAAGGGAGACTAAGGAGAAAATAAACAAATGGGTCTACATAAAAATAAAATGCTTCATCACTTTGAATATTTCTTGCCAGTCTCTTCTGGCCTGCATGGTTTCTGTTGAGAAATCAGCTGACAGTCGTATGGGTACTCCCTTGTAGGTAACTGACTGTCTTTCTCTTGCTGCTTTTAATATTCTCTCTTTATCTTTTGCTCAAGATTACTTTATCCAGCAAAGCTATCATTCAGAATAGAAGGTCAGATAAAGAGCTTCACGGATAAGAAAAAGCTAAAGGAGTTCATCACCACCAAACCAGCATTATATGAAATGCTGAAAGGTATTCTTTAAGAAGAGGAAGAAGAAAAAGGAACTCTTACCATTTGCCACAGCATGGATGGAACTTGAGAGCAGATAAATACCACAGGATCTCACTCATTTGTGGAATATAATGAACAACATAAGCTGATGAACAAGGACTGATCCAGAGACGGAGAGGCATTGATTGGACTGTCGGGACTTGGAGGGAAGGTAGGGGAGGGTGGGGGTAAGGGGGAAAGATCAACCAAAGGACTTATATGCAAGCATATAGGCCTAACCAATGGACATGGACAACGGGGGGGTGAGGGCATGAGCGGGGGTGGGGGGGGTGGGGGGTAGAGGGTAATGTGGGGACAAGGACACATATGTCCTTAAGATATGTAATATCTTAATCAATAAAAAATATATTAAAAAAAATAAATAAAATGCTTCTGCACAGCAAAGGAAACCACCAACAAAACAGCAAGAAAGCCCACTGCATGGGATAATATATTTGCCAATGATATTTTTGATAAGGGCTTAATCTCCAAAATTTACAGAGAACTCATACAACTTAAGAAAAGTAATATAAATGATCCAATCAAAAAATGGGCAATTGATCTAAATAGACACTTATCGAAAGAGGACATACAGAAGACCCAGAGACATATGAAAACATGCTCAAAGTCATTAATTATCTGAGAGATGCAAATCAAAATGACAATGTGGTACCATCTCACACCTGTCCAAATGGCTATCATCAACAAATCAACAAACGGCAAGTGCTGGCGAGGATGTGAAGAAAAAGGAGCCCTAGTGCACTGCTGGTGGGAATGCAGACTGGTGCAGCCACTGTGGAAGACAGTATGGAGTTGCCTCAAAAACACAAAAATGGAAATCCCATTTGTCCCAGTAATCCCACTTCTAGGACTATATCCCATGAAACCAGAAATAGCAATCAGAAAGGATATATGCACCCCTACGTTCATAGCAGCACAATTTACAATTTCTAAGATTTGGAAACAGCCTAAGTGCCCATCAGCATATGAGTGGATTAAAAAACTGTGGTACATCTACACAATGGAATACTATGCCACTATAAAATGGAAGGAACTTTTACCATTTGCAACAGCATGGTTGGAACTGGAGAACATTATGCTAAGTGGAATAAGCCAGTCAGAGAAAGATAAATATCACATGATCTCACTCATATGTGGGATATAATGATTAACATAATTTGATGAACAAGAATAGATCCAGAGACAAATGGTAAGGGAGGGGAAGGGTTAGAGAACAACCAAAGAATTTGTATGCATGCATATTAGCATATCCAATGGACACAGGCACTGAGGTGGTGGGGGCTCACCTGGGGTGGGAATGAGTGGGGGCATCAATTGGGGGAAAAGAATACAAATGTAAAACTTTATACAGTAATAATAATAATAATAATAATAATAATAATAACAACAACAACAATGTATTAGTGCTGAAAAAAATAGGAGACATTTGTCCTTGCAATATCTTTACTGATGCAGCTCCTAGGACAATGGAAACTAAGGAGAAAATAAACAAATGGGACTACATCAAAATAAAAAGCTTCTGCACAGCAAAATAAACCATCAAAAAAACAACAAGAAAGCCCACTGCATGGGAGAACATATTTTCCAATGCTATCACCAATAAGGGTTTAATCTCCAACATTTACAAGGCATTCATGCAACTTAACAAAAGGAAGGTAAACAATCAAAAATGACCAAAGGTCCTAAATAGACACTTTTTGAAAGAGAACATACAGAAGGACAAGAGACATATGAAAATGTGCTCAAAGTCACTAATCATCTGAGAGACGTAAATCAAAATAATAATGCATTAAACAGATTGTCAAACTACAGCAGGAAGTCTCGGAGGGTTGGGGGGGTGGGTAAGAGATCAATCAACCAAAGGACTTGTATGCATGCATATAAGCATAACCAATGGACACAAGACACTGGGGGGTAGGGGAGGCTGGGAGAAGGTCAAGGGGAAAAAAAGGAGACAAATGTACTTCTCTTTGTAATATTTTAAGCAAAAAAAAAGTTAAAAAAAATAAAGAAAAAAATAAGTTAAAAAAATAACAATCAGGTACCATCTCACACCTGTCAGAATGGCGATCATCAACAAATTAACAAATGACAACTGCTGGAGAGGATGGGGAGAAAAGGGAACCCTCATACACTGCTGGTGGGAATGCAGACTGGTGCAGCCACTGTGGAGAACAATATGGAGTTTCCTCGAAAAATTAAAAATGAAACTCTCATTTGTCCCAGTAATCCCACTTCTAGGAATATATCCCAAGAAAACAGAAACACAAATCAGAAAGGATATATGCACCCCTATGTTCATAGCAGCACAATTTACAATAGCTAAGATTTAGAAACAGCCTAAGTGCCCATCAGCAGATGAGTGGATTAGACCAGGAAATGACTCATGCAGTAATTGAATTGTTTCTCGGGCTATATGTCATGTGGCACCGTCTTGTTGAAACCACATATCGTCCACAGCAATATCTTGCAATTTAGGTACAAAAAACTGGATTATCATGTCGCGATAGCGAGCATCATTAAATTCAAATCTTGCGTCAATTTTGGGACACTCTTTATTAATCCAAATATGGTTGGGGAATTCTTAAATTCTTTTGACAACATAGTCCAACTGCATTGGAGTATGGCTTTAGTTTCTTGGTCCTGCCATTCAATGGCAAATAATATTTGAGCCTGGTCATCTATTGGGGTGCAGAAAAATGTCCTTCAACTCTAGGACAGAAAATCATTTGCTATCCCTAGGCACCATAGTCAACAAAGTGTAATGGTTGGGCACCATGGGATGAATGTCCTGGTCAACAACATTTATGGCCCTAAGATCCTGTACAAATCAGTGTTCAGCAGAGTAAGGCTTTTGGACTGACAAAATGAGGTATTATAGGGAAACTCACTTAGTCAAATTAATTATAATTTTAAGAATATCTGCAATATTGGTCCAATTCCCACTAAAGCTTCCTTTTAAGGGGGTATTATTTCTTCTGTGGAACCTGCATCCCTTATTTCATGTTAATTTTTATGGGTTGGATATTCACTGCCCTACATGGGGTTCCCTTGGCCCAAATGGCTCAGTCAACCTGCTTGTATATTTTGGGTGGGAAGAGTTCGCCTCTGGGTCCTCCCAGGAAAGTCAGGAGCACCTAGAGATGGAAAGCATGTTCCAGCAGAACTTCTAAACATAATTGCTGCTTCTCAGGGGAAAAAGTTATTGTGTATGCAATTTACAAAGTAAATCTTGGCTCAACCATGGAATGGGGGCAGTCTGGCATACAGAAAAAACTATGCGTCAGTTTTTTATCCCCAAGCTGTCATTCTAGAGGTTGAAGGAACACCTGTTTTTGTAATTGCCCCTTGGACGCTCCAGTAACCAACACTGCAGCTAAAATTTTGGTTAGTTTTGTATTTAGCACTGAGTATGTAGCTTCCATATACTGTCAATTGTACTGGGGGCTCCTGTGGGGAGATAGTAATAGGTCAGGAGGTATCTAGGGGAGCCTCTGGGCCTCCTCATTTGTCATCATATTTGTCATTTCTTTCTAAGATTTCTCAGCAAGGGTTTTTATTTTTTAATTTTAAAGGCAGTGTTTATTCAAATACATTTCATTTTCAAAATTGAGCTATTAGTTCTTAAAATTTGTATACATTTTTGGGACACCTTGTAATTTACAGTTACTTTGTTCTTCCAGTCCAGTTTAGAAGTATGAAATATGTCCAGTCTATTAGGTGCATTTTGGTGTGGGGTGTTGCACAGGAAATGGGAAACTACCTGATGGTGGTAATTACTGTTTTATGTTTGCCTTTTTTCATTAAAAATCTTTTCCAATTCATGCTCTATTTTTTTTCAAGAGTTCCCTTTAGGTATAATATTGCATTTTACAGAATGCAATCTACTTATTTCTTTTTTATTTTAAATATATGTTTATTGTTGACAGTATTACAGATATCTCCCTCCCCTCTTTACCCCCTCCTCCAAGCCTCTATCGCTCCCCCCCCCCGCCCAGTTCTTAACTACCCTATTGCCTGTGTCCATGGACTATGCATATCCTATCTAATAATAGAGAAACATGGTAATTAACTGTAACTTCGCTACCCTTCCCATTGGCTAATCAGCAAGATATGCAAATTAACTGCCAGCCAAGATGTTGGCCTGCAGCCAGGCAGCTGAAGCGAACATGAGGCTTGCTTGCTCCAGTGACGGAGGAAGCCAAGGTTCCCCGCCTGTCGCAGCCCAGCTCTGAGCTCCAGATGCAACAATGTTGCAATTATAGAACCTAAACAAACCCCAGGTATCTGCTTTCAGCCAGCGGGGCCTCAGAGCTTAGAGCGGCCAGTGATGGCAACAGAGTTTGAATTATAGAATCTAAACAAACCCAGATACCTGCTTTCAGCTGGCAACGGCCTCAGAGCTGGAGCTGGCTCTCAGCTCCAGTGACAGCCATAGAAGGTAAATAAATCCCAGAATAAAAAGAAAAGGAGAGGCTGGGAGCTTCAGCCACCCACCAGCCTGAAAACATCCCTCAGCCCCTCACCCAGACTGGCCAGGAACCCCAGTGGGGACCCCCACCCTGAAGGGGGTGTGACCAGCTGCAAACAGCCATCATCCCTTCATCCAGGCTGGCCAGGTACCCAAGCGGGACCCCCACCCTGATCCGGGACACCCTTCAGGGCAAACCAGCAGGCCCCCACCCATGCACCAGACCTCTATCCTATATAGTAAAAGGGTAATATGCAAACTAACCCTAACAGCAGAGGACTGGGAATGACTGATCACTATGACACACACTGACCACCAGGGGGCAGACGCTCAATGCAGGAGCTGCCCTCTAGTGGTCAGGGTGCTCTCACATGGGAGGAGCTCTGCTCAGCCACAAGCCAGGCTGATGGCTGCCAGTACAGTGGTGGTGGTGGGAGCCACTCCTGCCTCCTCAGCAGCTCTAAGGATGTCTGACTGCAGTTTAGGCCTGCTCCCCGCTGGCAAGTGGACATCCCCCAAGGGCTGCCAGGCTGCCAGAGGGGTGTCTGATTGCCATTTTAGGCCCGATCCCCCGGGGAGAAGGCCTAAGCCAGCAGGTGGTCATCCCCTGAGGTGTCCCAGACTGCGAGAGGGCACAGGCCAGGCTGAGGGACCCCCCCTTCCTCCCCGAGTACACAAATTTTTGTGCACCAGGCCTCTAGTAATTATATAAGTTCTTTGGTTTATCTCTTCTCATCCCCCTAACCCCACATCGAGGTATGTCAGTTTGTTCTGTGCCTCCATGTTTTGGGTCTTATTTTATTGGTCAATTCTTTTTGTTCATTACATTCCAGAAGTAAGTGAGATCATGTGATTTGTGTCTTTCTCAGATTGGCTTATTTCACTTTGCATAATATTTTTCAGGTCCATTCATGCTGTCCCAAAGAGATCCTTCTTTTTTTACAGCTGCATAGTATTCCATAGTGTAAATTTCCCACAGCTGGCAAGGGTTTTAATTTTTTTGTGTTTTTCTTCTTAAGTTCTGAGCAGTCTTTTCTCCAATTGCCTTCCTCTTTGCAATAGGCACACTGATTGGCATCTAGTGGTGCCTTTCCTTTTACTTTTAGGTCCCCCTTCTCCTTCTAACTTTCTTGCACTATTTTTAAGAAAATGGTGGCCTGCTTTAATTTCCTTGTTTCCTGGGCATGGCTATGTCCACCAATGCCCCGTGTAAACGTTGGAGCTTCCTTCTGATATCCAGGGCACTTTGCCAAATAAAAGTCATGTTTACCATCTTGATATTTTCTGGTACATGTGGGTCAGCATTAGTGTACTTTTGTTAGGCCTGATAGATCAGAAAGACTTTTGCTTGGTTGTTTTTTGGTTTTTTTTTTTTTTTTTGGTCTGTTTTTTTGTTTGTTTTTGAGCAGCCAGTATCATATTCAGGCTCTTTTGTTTAGGCACCCTTTTCTTAAACCCTTCCAACATTTTCCTTTTCTAATGTTCTAGGAAGGCTAGGTTCCCATTATAGAATCATACATCTGAAACCTATATAAATATTTAATCAATGTCACCTCAAGAAATTCAATAAAAATGTAAAAAAGAAGCAGATTTCTTTTGGTAATTATGAATGGCAAAGCTTCTTTATCAGGAGATAAGTCATTACATAGGAAAGGCTGTGGAGCATCTGACAGAATCTTCTGAGTGGAAAAGGATAGTTACTTTTCTCTATCTGGATGCTATAATTATAATACTTTAGCTTAAGTCCCCATTAGATATATTGGCCTAATCATACCAATGGTGATGCTTGTAAGTCTCTGTCCTTTAAACTGTCCTGGACAGTCTCTTCCATCCTGTGTATAGACAGTTGGTTTTCTGCACCCAACTTCAGGACTCTCCATTTGTAACTATCAATCATATGTTCCAGTTCAATCACTTATTTTAGCCTGTTGGCATATTTTTAGGGCCTAGTTCTGTGGGATGAAATATACCCCTGCTTTTTTATAGCTTTCAAATTTTAGCAATAATCTCCTCTCCTATCTCTATGTAAGACTGTTTTGCTATTTTGTTGAGACATCCAGTACTTCATTCATTCTTTCAGAAGCATAAAGAGCACCTTCTCCAGGTGCTCCAAGAGACAGCACTCAAGGCCGGTGATAAAGAAATGACTTTGATCAGGGGGCACCAGCATAAACTTAGCTGAGAAATCAGCTTCAAGGCAACCTCTTCCTCAGCCTAGCTGTGTCTCTGTCAGAGAGAAGCTCAAACATTAGCTGGATCATTCAGCAGTAGATAGAGTAAGATTTCCAGATGGGTTCCTGGGATCATGCATGCTCTGGGATGTCAGGGCAGGCAAGGTAATACCAGCACACCAACATCATACTTCTGATGGCTCAGGACTTGTCAGATCCAATGGGTCTCCAGTCAGCTATGTCTAAGATCCCTTCTCTATCTTAGAAGGGCTAGCCTAACTCCAGGTGTATCCCTGAGCGCTCAGATTCTTTTATTTCTCTTTAAAACCAGCCTTATCTATGACACTGTTAGACAAAATACTGATTGCATCAAGGGATGTTGTATCACTGCCACCTTATTTTTAGCTCCCTAAACAGTTTATTTAATTTCATGTTATACCTTAGTTTATTTTAAAATTTTTGAAGTATTTAAAATATAACATTGTGTAAATTTAAGATATACAGCATCTTAATTTTATATATTTATGTATTATAATTTGGCTGCACTTTTTAATTTTTTTCTTTATTGATTATTACATATGTGTCCTTGTTGCCCCATTGCCCCCCCCAACCCCCCACTCATGCCCTCAACCCTTGTTGTCTGTGTCCATTTCTTAGGCTTATATGCATGCATACAAGTCCTTTGGTTGATCTCTCCACCTTAACCCCACCCTCTCCTACCTTCCCTCTGAGGTTTGATGGTCTGATCGTTGCTTCTCTGTCTCAGAATCTGTTTTTGTTCATCAGTTTATGTTGTTCATTATATTCCATAAGATATGAGTGAGATCATGTGATATTTATCTTTCTCTGACTGGCTTATTTCACTTAGCATAATGCTCTAGAGTTCCAACCATGCTATTTCAAATGGTAAGGATTCCTTTTTTTTAATCATAGCATAGTATTCCATTGTATAGATGTACCACAGTTTTTAATCCACTCATCTGCTGATGGGCATTTAGGCTGTTTCCAAATCTTAGCTAGGGTGAATTGTTCCACTATGAACATAGGGGTGCATATATCCTTTCTGATTGCTGTCTCTATTTTCTTGGGATGTATTCCTAGAAGTGGGATTACTGGGTCAAATGGAAGTTCCATTTTTAAGTTTTTGAGGCAACTCCATACTGTCTTCAACAGTGGCTGCACCAGTCTGCATTCCCACCAGCAGTGCATGAAGGTTCCTTTTTCTCCACATCCTCGCCAGCACTTGTCATCTGTTGAGTGTTGATGATCACCATTCTGACAGGTGTGAGATATCTCATTGTTGTTTTGATTTGCATCTCTCTGATGATTAGTGACTATGAACTTGTTTTCATATGTCTCTGGGCCTTCTGTATGTCCTCTTTCAATAAGTGTCTATTTTAGATCCTTTTCCCATTTTTTGATTGGGCTATTTATCTTCCTGTTGTTAAGTTGTATGAGTTCTCTGTAAATTTTGGAGATTAAACCCTTAACAGAAATGTCATTGGCAAATATGTTTTCCCATGCAGTGATTTTTCTTGTTGTTTTGTTGATGGTTTCTTTTGCTATGCAGAAGATTTTTATTATAATGTAGTCTCATTTGTTTATTTTCTCCTTAGTCTCCCTTGCTCTAGAAGCTGTGTCTGTAAAGATATTGCTGAGACATATGTCTGCTATTTTGCTGCCTATGGAGTCTTGTAGTATTTTTTATGGTTTCCAGTTCTTATGTTCAAGTAATTTAGCCATTTTGAGTTTGTTTTTGTGTATGGTGAAAGTTGGTGTTCTAGTTTCATTTTTTTGCATGTATCTGTCCAAATTTCCCAGCAGCATTTATTAAAGAGACTGTCTTGACTCCATTGTATGCTCTTGCCTCCTTTGTCAAATATTAATTGAGCATAATGGCTTGGGTCGATTTCTGGGTTCTCTGTCCTGGTCCATTGGTCTTTATGTCTGTTCTTGTGCCAGCACCAGGCAGTTTTGAGAACCGTAGCTTTGTAATATAGCTTGCTATCTGGTATTGTGATCCCTCTAACTTTGTTCTTCTTTCTCAGGGTTGCTGTGGCTATTCGGGGTCTTTTTTAATTCCAGATGAATTTTTGGAGTTTGTTCTAGATCTTTGAAATATGCCATTGGTATTTTAATGGGGATTGCATTGAATCTGTAGATTGCTTTGGGTAGTATGGATATTTTAATGATGTGAATTCTACCAATCCATGAACATGGTATGTTCTTCCATTAGTTTATGTCTTACTCTCTCTCTTTTTTCAATGTCGTGAAGTTTTCCAAGTACAGGTCTTTTAAGTCCTTAGTTAAGTTTATTCCTAGGTATCTTAATTTTTTTGGTGCAATATTAAATGGGATTTTTTTTTTTCATTTCTCTTTCTGTGAGTCCATTATCTACAGTATAAAAGGCCAGGGGCTGTCACTACCTAAATGACCAGATGGACAATCTGTCACCAGGAAGTGCATGGAACACCTCTAGTTCCCTTCCCCGCGGCCCACAGGCACCTATCACAGTTACGTTGGTGGCTGGAGGGCCTGTGGGGCAGTGGTGAGGGGCAGGGGGCAGTGGGCATGGTGAGGTCATTAGTCTCTGACATGGGGCCAGGCCGGAGGCCTAACAACCTCACCACTGCCTCTGTGGCTGGGGATCAGGCTCAGAGATAGGCCCGGAGAGAGAGGCAGGTCCTGATCCACAGTTACCATGGCAGTTGCAGATCAGGCCCGAAGATAGGCCCGGAGATAGGCATGGAGACACTGACTGGCATAGATCAATCAGAGCCAAATGTGGGTGAACTGTGAGAAGCCAATGGCTGCCTAGGAGATGGAGTTTTTGACCCTGACTGGCTTAGAAACTGACCAATCTGAACCTAATCTTGGTGAACTCTGAAGGCAGAACCTAATGTGGGGGCTGAGGAGGGGTTTTAAGGGCAACAGCTGTTTGGTGTAAGGTGTAAGAAAGCAGTTCAATTTTTTAATAATCAGGTTGGCAATATAGTGCATATGGCTGGCTATCAGTCCAGCTATAGGGATTATGTATTTTTGTCTGCCAAGAACATCTCCTCATGCTGAAAAAGGCTCCCCCCCCCCAATTAAGCAATCCTATCCTATATAATCTATCTATACCAATAAAAGGGTAATATGGTAATTAGTCCGGGTCGACCAGCCAACTTCCAGACATCTAGTTCCTTCCATACAAAGCAATGGTGGTGGGGACCAAGGCAGAGGCAGTTAGTGGTGATCAGGCTGGCAGGAGAGGGCAACTTGGGGAGAGATCAGGCCGGCAGGGGGTTAGGGGAAATCAGGCTGGCAGAGGGGGGAAGTTGGGGGCAACCAGGCCAGCAGGGGAGGACAGTTGAGGAAGAGATCAGGCCGGCAGGGGAAGGCAGTTGGGGCCAACCAGGCCTGCAGGGGAGGGCAGTTGGGGGCAACCAGGCTAGCAGGGGAGGGCCGTTGGAGGTGAACTGGCCAGCAGGGGAGGGCAGTTGAGGTGATCAGGCTGGCAGGAGAGAGCAGTTGTGGGTGATCAGGCCATCAGGGGAGCAGTTAGGGGAAATTGACTCAGCAGGGGTGGGCAGTTGGGGGAAATTGGGCCAGCAGGCATGTGAGCGATTAGGAGCCAGCAGTCCCGGATTGTGAGAGGGGTGTCCGACTGCTGGGCCTAAACCAGAAGTAGGACATTTCACAAGGGGTCCCCAATTAGAGGGGGTGCAGGCTGGGCTGAGGGGACCACTTGACCCCTGTGCATGAATTTTATGCACTTGGCCTCTAGTTGGTGTATAAAAAGGCCATAGATTTCTGGATGTTAATTTTGTATCCTGCTACATTGCCAAATTCATTTATTAGGTCTAGTAGCTTTTTGATGGAGTCTTTAGGGTTTTCTATGTATTGTATCATGTCATCTGCGTACAAGGAGAGTTTTACTTCTTCTTTTCCAATTTGGATGCCTTTTATTTCCTCTTCTTGTCTGATCACTATGGCTAGCACTTCTAGTACTATATTGAACAGGAGTGGTGATAGTGGGCATCCCTGACTTGTTCCTGTTCTTAGGGGAATTGGATTTAGTTTTTGCCCATTGAGTATGATGTTGGCTGTAGGGTTGGCATGTAGGGCTTTTATTATGTTGGTGTCTGATCCCTCTATTCCCACTTTGCTGAGAGTTTTTATCAAGAAAGGGTGTTGTATTTTACCAAATGCTTCTTCTGCATTGATTGATATGATTATGTAATTTTTATCTCTCAGTTTGTTTATGTGATATATCATATTTATTGATTTGTGAGTACTGTACCATCATTGCATCCCCAGAATAAATCCCATTTGGTCATGGTGTATGATCTTTCTTGAGTCTGCAGGCCAACGCTCTATCCACTGAGCAAAACCAGTTAGGGCCTGATCTTTCTAATGTACTGCTAGATCCGATTTGTTAGAATTTTTTTTGAGGATTTTAGAATCTATGTTCATCATAGATATTGGCCTGTAATTTTATTTTTTGTGGTGCCTTTATCTGGTTTTGGGATTAGGGTAATGCTGGCTTCATAGAAAGACCTTGGAAGTGTGCCTTCCTCTTGAATTTTTTGTAATAGTCTGTGGAGGTTAGGTTTTAGTTCTTCTTTGAATGCTTGGTAGAACTCCCCTGAAAAGCTGTCTAGACCAAGGCTTTAGTTTGTTGGAAGATTTTTGATCGCTGCTTCAATTTCCTTGGTAGTTATCAGCCTATTCAGGTTTTGTTATTCTTCTTGATTGAGTTTTGGGAGCTTTTATTTTTCTCAGAGTATGTCCATTTCATCTAGGTTGTCCATTTTGTTGGAATACAGTTGTTCATAGTATTTTTTCATAATTGTCTGTATTTATGTGAGATCATTTGTTACTTCACCTCTTTCATTTATGATTTTATTTGGGCCCTCTCTCTTTGCTTCTTGGTAAGTCTTGGCTAAAGGTTCATCAATCTTGTTTATCCTTTCAGGAAATCAGCTCTTGGTTTTGTTGATCTTTTGTGTTGTTTTTTCAGTCTCTATGTCATTTATCTTTGCTTTGACCTTTATTATTTCCTTCCTTATGCTTACGCTGGGCTTTTCTTGTTGCTCTCTTTCTAACTCTTTGAGCTGTAGGGTTAGATAATTTATTACCATTGTTTCTTTTGTTTTTTGAGATAGGCCTGTAGAGCTATGAACTTCTCTCTCAAGACTGTGCACACTGTGTCCCATAGATTTTGGATTGTTGTGTTTTCATTGTCATTTGCTGCTATAATACTTTTTATTAATTCTTTGATCCCTTTGGTAAACCAATCATTGTTTATTAGCATGCTATTTAGCCTCCAGGTGTTTGATTTTTTAAAAATTGTTTTTATTGTAGTTGACTTCTATTATTATGCCATTGTAATCTGAGAAGATGCTTGGTATGATTTCTATTTTCTTGAATTTGAAGAGACTTTTCCTGTGTCCCAATATGTGGTCTATCTTAGAAAAAGACCCATGTGCACTTGAGAAGAATGTATATTCTGTGGCTTTGTGGTGAAGTGTTCTGTAGATGTCAATTAATTCCATCTGATCTAGTGAGTCATTTAGGATTGATGTTTCTTTGCTTATTTTTTTTGTTGTTTTTTTTGTTTGTTTGTTTAGAGGATTTGTCCAGTGGTGTTAGTGGGGTATTAAAGTCCCCTACTATGATTGTATTGCTGCCAATATCTCCCTTGATATCCTCCAGAATTTTTTTATGTATTTGGGTGCTCCTGTATTGGGTGTATATATGTTTACCAGAGTTATATCTTCTTGTTGAATTGCTCCCTTTAGTATTATGAAGTGGCCTTCCTTATCTTTGTTATGGCCTTCACTTTGAGGTCTAATTTGTCTGATATAAGTATTGCTACCCCAGCTTTTTTTCATTTCCATTGCCTGAAAAACATTTTTTCCATCCCTTCACTTTCAGTCTGTGTGAGTCCTTTGTTTTGAGGTGGGTTTCCTGTATACAGCTGATATATGGGTCATGTTTTCTTATCCACTCAGCTACCCTATGTCTTTTGATTGGGGCATTTAATCCATTGACATTTTAAGTTATTATTGATAGGTACTTGTTTGTTGCCATTTTTGTTCTTTATGCCTGTGTTCCTTCTTCCCTTCCTATTTCCTCTTTTTACAGCAGACCCTTTTGCATTCCTTGAATTGCTGGTTTGATGGTAATAAACTCCCTTAGTCCTTTTTTTGTCTGTGAAGCTTCTGATTTCACCCTCAATTTTGATTGATAGCCTTGCTGGGTACAGTATTCTTGGATTCAGACCCTTCCTTTGCAAGACTTTGTATATTTCATTCCATTCCCTTCTTGCCTGATGTGTTTTTGTTTAGAAATCAGTCATCATTCTGATGGGGGGTCTTTTGTAGGTAACTTTCTGTCTCTCTCTGGCATCCTTTAAAATTCTTACTTTGTCGTTGGTGTTTGACAGTTTAATTATAATGTGTCTTGGTGTTGGTCTTTTCAGGTTCATCTAGTTTGCAATGCTGTGAGCTTCTTGGATTTGTGTGAGTTTTTTTTCTTCCCTATATCAGGAGCGTTTTCTGTTATTATTTCTTTAAACAGGTTTTCTATTCCTTGTTCAGTTTCCTCCCTTTTTAGCACCCTATTATGCAGATGCTGTTTTGTTTCATGTTGTCCCAAAGTTCCCTTAGGGTCTGCACCTGTTTTTTTTAGTGTTTTATTTTTCTAGAGGCTGCTCTGCTTGGGTATTTTTTCCTACATTGTCTTCTAGCTCACTGATGTTATCCTCCACTTCTTCTAGTCTACTTTTGATGCTTTTTATTGAGTTCTTTATTTCAGCGATGCAATTTTTCATTTCTTCTTGGTTCTTCTTCATTTCCTTTTGGTTCTTACACATGTTGTTGAATTTGTCTTCCATCCTTTTCATCGACCTTATGACCATTGCTGTGAATTCTTTCTTTGACATATTGTTGCCTCTATTTCATTTACTTCCTTTTCCGGTGTTTCCTCCTTTTCTTTTGTATGTGGGCTGTTTCTTTGTCTCTCCATGATTTCTCCTCTCAGGGTCTTTGGGTGTGTATCTCTCTCTCTCCTGCATTGACTTAAAGGCACAAAATACAACACAAGAACACACAATACACAGGTCACCAAACACAAATGTATTCGCAATACTAACATTTCCAAATAAAGGTGACCACCAGAGAAAAGATAGTTAGGGGATAGAAAAGAGTGAAAAAAATGATATTGAGAAAGGAAGAAAATGTAAGAGAGGAAAGAAAGAGAAGAAAAAAGAAGGGGGGATATATATGTATATGGGAAGAAAACTCCAATAACACAACAACTAATCCAAAAAATGCAAAGAACAACCACCTAGAGATGAATGCAAACTACAAACAACAACTAATCCAAAATATGTAAACTATAAACCCCCAAACAACAAACACCCAGGCAAATCTGAGGAAGCAGAGCTTATTTCCAGAAAGTAAGGTCAAGAAATTGAATGAATGGGGAAATAACCACAATTCAGTATAGGGGAGGTGTATAGAGAATGAGTGTATAAGAAGAAAACTAAAAAACTAAATACAAAAAAAGAACATATATATATATATATATATATATATATATATATATATATATATATATAACTTATATATCCTATATAATAAAAGGCTAATATGCAAATAGAGTGAACAGAGGGATAACCGATTGCTATGATGTGCACTGACCACCAGGGGGTGCACACAGAACATGGCAGGCATCGGCAGCAGGTGGCAGAGTGAGGAACATAGTGGGCATCAGCCTCAGTGAGAAGATGGAGCAGGTGAGGGGGGGCACCAGACCAAGGCAGGGTGCCGATCACTGTCATTGGGATGAGCCTCAGGTGGTTACTGAAAATTCTTTGTTCCTGTGCTGAAGTCCTGCCTGGTGCTTGCACCTGCTGCTGACACCAGCCCCAGCCCCAATCGCCCCTCAGGGCTTCTCCACCTCCCTCTCCTCCTGAGGGGTCATCAGGGCAGCAGTCACTGCTCACACCCACTGACAGCGCTGGCCCGGCCCTGCTCACACCTGCTGCTGGAAGGGAAGAAGGAACCAGCCCCCAGTCTCCTGCCCCAATCATTCAGTGCTGTCAGCAGGTGGGAGTGGAGGCAATGGGATTGGAGGTGCCAGCAGACAGAAGACTGGGGGCTGTGGCAGGAGAGGCCAGGCAGGGGCATAGAGGATGGGCCAAGACCTGCCCCTGTGCCCAACACAGCCTCAAAGCCCACAGTTCCTTTCAAGGTGCACGAATTCATGCACTGGGTCCCTAGTGTGTGTGTGTGTGTACAAAATAAAATTTATATATAAATATAAATATATATATATATATATATATATATACATATATATAACTTGTCCCCTTTTTAAATCTATCTATGTATTCCTTTAATATTAGAAAAGGAGAATAGAGAGTCGATAGGCCTGAGTTTGTGATTGCAATTAGTTAAGTTATTAGTAGGAGAAGAGAACAAGCGAGGAGATAAAAACAGAAGTAAAAAAAGAAAACAAGACAAAAAAACAAACAAGCAATAAAAACCAAACTAATCAACAGTCAAACAAATAGCAAGAAGACTGATAGGAAAAAAAGGAGAAAAATAAGGAAGAAAAATAAAATTTGGATAGTGAAGAAAGAGAAGAGAGAACTGTGTATGGACTTGGAGCAGGGGAGCAGAAATTAGATATATGAGTAAGATCAATTTTTAACAGGGAGTAAAGAGAAAGGATAGAGAAAAACTAAAGCAGGAACAGGGTAAGAGAAACAGGATAAAAGGGGAAAGTGAAGAAGAGAGCAGTGGCATAAAGGAAAAATTGAGATAGAGTAAAATAATTCTAAAATAAAAATAAAAATAGAATGTACAATACTAATTCCAAAATAAAACAAAATAAAGAAAAAATAACATAAAACTTAAAAAGGTAAAATAATAGTAATACTAATAATAATTAAATATAAAAATGTAATAAAAAATGTAAAATCAAGTGAGGAAAAAATTAGTTTCTCAAGTGAAAGATAAAAAATAAAAATGTGAAGTAGTGAAGGACATTCACTTCCTCTACTGTTCTGCTTGGCAGGTCTGTTTCCTGTCAGGTAGACAGCACTGTGTTGAAGTTCCCTGCACTCCACCTCTCCTCTGTGTCATAAGCCACACACTGTTTTCAAGCAGTTGGGATCTCTTTGTGTTTCAGCCTGCTTTTAGTTGTATTTATACAAGATTCAATTTCTGATACAACCCTTGGGTGGCAGTGTTTCTGTATTGATATCCAGTGCTGAAAGTCCCTTTCCCTTCCCAGTGTTTAGATTGCTTTCCCTGCAGCACTCAATACTGGGTAGGGGGATAGACTGCCATAGAGCTGGTTTTCTGCTCCTCCCTCCCCACTCTGAACTTCAGGTTCCACAAAAACAGCTTTTCCCTGCAGTCTCAGTGAGTGTTTTTTAATTGGAAGATCCTATGTATTGGACTTAGCAATCAAAAGCAATGATTTAAAAAGAAAAATAAGGAAAAAAAAGCCACAAGACACGTGCAGACTCGCGACTTTTCCCCCTGGCACTATGCAGCCAGTATACTGGTAGAACTTCAGGCTGCCTTTCTGGGCCCAGCCGTGCTGTGGGTTAATTTCTATAGTCCCTTTCTGCCAGTATCCCTATGGACCTCCTTCCACATTTGAGGGCTACACTAACCCCATCAGCTGCAGATTTTGTGGGGCACAGTCTTCCTCTGAGACTTCAGTTCCCACTTCACGTGTTTTGCACGCATTTTGCTCGTATTTCTTCTGCCAGCCTGGATCCCAGATCTCACCTTTCCTTAGATGATATCTGGCCTGTGTTTAATTCACCAGTTCCGGGTGGATATTAATTGATTCAGGTGTTCCTTCTCTCTGCTCTGTGAGAAGGTGCAGTGCTCATCCCATGTATTCGTGCCATTTTGTCTCCTTATGGACAGACTTTCTAGGCACCCGTGGTCAGAGAGGCTGGAGTCTTGATGTTCCTGGGTTCACAGCTGAGGCAGCTCATCTCTGGGGGTTGTAGATGTAGGGTCCCAGGAGGTATCTGAGATCCCTGATTGAAGGCAGGGCTGGGCTTCCAATGACCGCCACTCTCCCCTTCAAGATGGTGTGGGCTCCACGGCAGAGCCGGCTGATCTGGGAGAGATTTCAGCAGCAGTAGAGGCTGCCCAGACAGGAGATCCTGGTCCGGCAGTCCCCAACAATTCCTTGTAATATAACTGTCCCTCACTCACAAATACAGACATTCCCCACACATCTATCCACTCTGCTTTTGGTCTTTCACTAACACACTATCTTGCAACTTGCAGTCCCATTGGCAACCATCTTTGAGACTCCCCATCTTCTCTATTGATTCATCCATTGATGGGCACTTTGGTTGTTTCCATATCTTAGCTATTGTGAATAATACTATAATAAACATGGGAGTGCATACATCTATTTGATATACTATCTTTATTTCCTTTGATATAAACCCAGAAGTGAGATTTCTGGATCATATGGCAAAACTACTTTTAATTTTTTTATGAAACTCCACATTGTTTCCATAGTGGCTGTATCAGTTTACATTCTCACCAACACTATAGAAGGGTTCCTTTTTCTCCACATCCTTGTGAACATTTTTTATATGTTGTCTTCTTGATGACAGCCATTCTAAGTGCAAGGTAAACAAAGGTGCTCACATACAGATGGAAAAGGCACTATTTTTTAGGACCATCCAGAAAAAAAAATCAGAGGTTAGAAACCAAGACCAAAACTTTCTAATAAAACCATGGTAAGATTCTAGATACAAAGTACCTTCTCTACTCCTATTTTATAGACTAGAGGCCCATTGCAGGAAGATTCCTTCAAGAATAGGGCTTCCTCAGGCCTATTCCTGCAAGAATAGGGTTTCCTGAGACCAGAGAGAAGCAGAGAATGGAGTGAAGCCCATCGAGGCGGGCTCCACTCCCTTCTCCACTGCCTTGCTCCCTCCCTTCGCTGCTTTGCCTTCGGCTCCCTCCTGTCTCCACTGCCTCAGCTCCCTCCCTACCCCACTGCCTCAGCTCCTTCGCTTCCCCGCCGCCTCGGCTCCCTCCCTTGTCTGACACTTCCCTCCCTACTGTGTCCACTGCCTCAGCTCCGTTCCTGTCTCTGCTACCTCTGATCCATTCCCTTCTCCGCCACTTGGCTCTCTTCTGCAGTGCTTGGCTATCTTCTACACTGTCTTCAGTCTTCGCTGGGAGCCTGTGTATGCAAATTAACCACCAACTTTGTTGGGTTAATTTGCATACTCCTCTGATTGGCTGGTGGACATAACAAAGGTACAGTCAATTAGCATCTTTGTCTTTTATTAGTGTAGATTACCAACTTCTATTTACCTAAAAAAATTACCAAGAGACCACTCAAATATCAAAAGGAAACTAGCGTTAATGGAAATATGGAAAATGTACACTCTTGTATTTTATTGGGTAGAGTGTAAATTGATGCATTCTTTCTGGAAAGCAAAATTGACTCAGCAGTTTCATCTCTAAAAACTGAATCTAAAAAGACAAATAGCAACAAAATGAAAAGGGAAACCATTGTATAAGAGAACATATTTGTCGAGGATACATCTGATAAGGAGTTAATATTCAAAATATAGAAATTATTTATATGACTCAACACCAGAAAGACAAACAACCCAATTAAAAAATGGGTGAAGGACCTAAATAGACACTTCTTCAAAGGGGATATACAGATGGCCAATACACATATGAAAAAATGCTCAACATCACTAATCATAGAGAGATGAAAATTAAACCTCCAATGAGGTATCACCTCACACTTGTCAGAATGTCTACCATCAACTTATCAAAAAGCAACAAGTACTTGAGAGGATGCAAAGAAAAGGGACCCCTTGTGCACTGTTGGTGGGAATGCAGACTGGCACAGACACTGTGGAAAACAGTATGGAGTTTCCACAAAAAAATTAAAATGGAACTGCCCTTTGACCCAGCAATTTTACTTCTGGGTATAGAGCCTAAAAAACAAAAACACTAATTTGAAAGAATTTATGCACTCCTATGTTCATTGCAGCGTTATTTAAAATAGCCAAGATCTGGAAACAACCCAAGTTGCCATCAGTAGATCAGTGGGTAAAAGAGCTGTGGTACATTTCTTCCATGGAATATACAAAGCAATAAAAATGAAGAAATGTTTACCTTTTGAAACAGCATACAGGACCTGGAGATTATTATGTTAAGTGAAATAAGCCAGTCAGAGAAAGGCAGATACCATATGATCTCACTTATATGTGGAATCTAATTTATAAAATAAACTGATGAACAAAATAGAAATAGAGGCATGGATACATGAAACAGACTGAAAGTTGTCAGAGGGGAGGAGTTTTAGGGGACTGAATGAAAGAAGGTGAATTCATGCACAGGTGGGGTCCCTTGGCCTGGCTAGTGATTGAGGCCTATTGGGGGGCTGGCCAGTTGGGGAGCTTGGGGGATGGGCCCCAGGACGTTGCAAGCTTAGTAACGTCCCTTAGAGTTTAGGAGAATCATGCCTGTGGGAGAAGAAGCAGCGTCCTTTGTTTTGAGTCTTTTATTTCTATCTTACAGGTTGGAATCTTAGGGGAGGTGCCAGGGGAGGGTTTCAACAGAACATTCATTTGTTCTAGGTGTGCTCCTTCAGGGTCGTGGTCTTCACTTACTGATCAGTGTCAGGGCAGGGGATCATTAATCATTGCAACTGGTCCTGGTCTCACCCACCTGGTTGGATTTGCTGCTTTTGTGGGTCTGAGCTGAAATACAAATGGGACCCGGATATTATCTCTAGAGAGTTGACTTTCTGTATCTGCTGTAAATTGTCCTATCAGTTTGTATAGTTACCTCAGTTTCTGTATTTCATTTGTTCTGGCTTATTGGACTGTCTCAACAGGTCCTGGGATATAGTAAGTCTCTGATGCTATATTATCAACTGAAGTTCCTTGATGTTGCAACTCATCAGGTCTCTGAGCATTCTCTGTGATTAGGACATTAGTGTTAAAGCCAATAATATGTATTGGGAGAGATGATGAAGACTTTTTGCCTCCCTATGGACAATCAAAGAAAATATCAAAGACCAATGTAAAGAATAGCTCCGGCAAGTATGTCTGGAGTCACTAAATGAGTGCACTCATATAGAATTAAGAATGGAGTCCTTACAAATATTATCAGTAGTTTGCCATAACCCGTTCTCTCCCCAAACCTACCTTAGTATCCTGTTCAATAATTTCACCAATTGACTTGTTGAATAACTGGAGAATGTGCCAATCAAAATCACACATGTCACAAAACTATAAAAGGGGCATGCCAAATAATAAGAGGAAGGCATCCACAATCCAATAAGTGGGTGCGTAGACTGGGGTTCGGGTTTACAGCTAACAAGATGCATTAACTTATTCAAGTGCAAAGTCCTGAAGTTCATCTACAAAATCCTCCATGGAAGTCTAGTAGACAATAAATAGTGTCATAATACAAATCTTGCAATGAGCCATAGAACTAGTGGGGGAAAGAAACAAGGAGAAAGAAAACTATGGCCCAGTGTGGTAAATGCTACCACAGGGAACTATATCCAGGTGGAAAGATTGAGGGAATATCAGGGATATGGTACTACACAATATACAAAAATCTTTGCCTTCATGTAGCTTACATTCCAGTAGAGGGAGACAGATGATAAACACAAAAATGGTATATATCAAGTATGTTATGCTATAACATAAACCACAGAAAAGGCTGAGATGTGTGAGAGTAGGAGTGTAATTTTAATATGGTGCAATCTTTTGAGAAGGTGATATTTCAATAAAGACCTGAAGAAAGTTAGGAAGTGAGTCACATAAAATATCTGGAGGCAGAGAGTTACAGGCAGACTGAGTAACAAATACAAGGCCTGAAGCAGAGTAGTCAATTATTCACTTTATGTAAATTTATTTTTCTTCCCCACTTGCTTTGTGTCAGGAAGTGGGGAGGCAGAAATGAAGCAGATTAGTTCCTAGCTCTCTAGGAGCCCCAAGTTTAGTAACAACAATAATAAAAGCAACAAATAATCATAGCTACCATTAACACTGCTCTTACTATGTGAAAACACTTTTTTAATTTATTTTATTTTTTACATCACCTTTTATCCATTCTATGCCCTCTACCACTTCCACCTTCACCCCCGCAATCACCACACTGTTGTCCATTTCCATGAGTTTTCTCCCTACTTTTTTGTTCAATTTCTCACCCCCCATTTCACCCCCAGAACTGTCTGCCTGCTCTCTGTCTATGAGTCTGGCTCTGTTTCGCTTGGTAGTTAATTAAATTCCATATATGAATGAAATTACATGGTACTTGTCTTTCTCTGACTGGCTTATTTCACTTAGCATGCTGTCACAAATAGTAACATTTTTTTCCTTTTTACAGCAGAGTAGTATTCCATTGTGTTAATGTACCACAGCTTTTTTATCCATTCATCTACTGATGGACACTTGGGTTGTTACCAGATCTTGGATGTCTGCACTAATAAAAGACAAATATGCTAATTGACTGTACCTTTGCTATGCCCCAAGCCAAGCCTAACAGCCAAACAGAGTGACTATATGCAAATTACCCCAACCAAGATGGCGGCCAGCAGCCACAGAGCTGGAATAGGCAGGAGGCTTGGTTGCCTGGGAGATGGAGGAAGCCAAGCTTCCCGCCTGCTCTGAGCCGGCTGTGGTCTTCGCTCATGGCGACAAAGTTTCAATTATAGAAGACAAATAAATCTCAGATACCTGCTTCCAGCCAGCCTCCACTGGGAGCTTGGGTGGCTGGGGGCTGTTGCCAGCCTGCAAACAGCCATTAGTCCCTCACCCAGGCTGGCCAGGCACACCAGCCGGGATTCCCACCCTGAAGGGGGCTGTGGCCAGCCTGCAAAGAGCCATCAGCCACTCACCCAGGCTAGCCACACCCTCATGGGATGAGGGTCCCCGCTGGGGGGCTTGGCCAGCCTGAAAACTGTCATCAACCACTCACCCAGACTGGCCAGGCACCTCGGCAGGACCCCCTCACCCTGAAGGGGGTATGGCCAGCCTAAAATGGCCCTCAGGCCCTCACCCAGGCTGACCAGGCACCTCACGGGGAACCCCTACCCTGAAGAGGCTGTGGCCAGCTTGAAAACAGCCATCAGCCCCTCACCCAGGCTGGCCAGGCACTCTTATATAATAAAAGGGTAATATGCAAATTGACCCTAACAGCAGAATGACTGGAAATGACTGGTCACTATGACACACACTGAACACCAGGGGGAAGATGCTCAATGCAGGAGCTTCCCCCTGGTGGTCAATGCAGGAGGAGCTCTGCTCAGCCACAAGCCAGGCAGCGGTGTTGGTGGGAGCCTCTCCCGCCTCCTTAGCAGTGCTAAGGATGTCTGACTGCAGCTTAGGCCTGCTCCCTGCTGGCAAGTGGACATCCCAGGAGGGCTCCCGGGCTGCTAGAGGGATGTTTGGCTGCCAGCTTAGGCCCAAACCCAAAGGGAGGGGGCCTAAGCCAGCAGATGGTCTTCCCCTGAGGGGTCCCAGACTGCGAGAAGGCACAGGCTAGGCTGATGGACCCCCCCTCCCCCATGGTGCACACATTTTTGTGCACTGGGCCTCAAGTTGTTAATAACACTGCAATGAACATAGGGGTACATATATTTTTTTGAAATAGTGTTTCAAGTATCTTTGGATAAATTCCTGGAATAAGAGTCACTGGGTCATAAGGCAGCTCCATTTTTAATTTTTTGAGGAAACTCCATACTGTTTTCCACAGTGGCTACACCAATCTGCATTCCCTCCAACAGTGAACTAGGACTCCCTTTTAACCACATCCTTGCCAATACTTGTTTTTTGTTTATTTATTGATGATAGCAATTCTGACAGATGTGAGGTGATATCTCATTACAATTTTAATTTGTATTTCTGTGATGATTAATTACTTTGAGCATCCTTTCATATGTCTATTGGTCATCTACTAGTATATGTTCTCTCTAGAGAAGTGTTTATTCAGGTCTTTTCCCCATTTTTATTTATTTATTCATTTATTATTTATTTATTCATTTCTCATCCGAGGATATTGTTTCATTGATTTTTACTGAGAGTGGAAGGGAGGGGGGAGAGCCAGAAGAGAAATATTGATGTGAGAGAGACACATCAATTGACTGCCTTCTGTACGGGCACTGAACTGGGATTGGGAATTGAAACTGCAACCAAAGTATGTGCCTTTGACTGGAATCAAACCTGGGACCCTTCAGTCCAAGGGTCAACACTTTATCCTCGGAGCCAAACTGGATAGGTCTTGCCCACTTTTTAATTGAATTATTTGGTGTGTGGGGTTTTTTTTGTTTTTTGGTGTTGAGATTTAAAGTTGTTTCTAAATTTTGCATATTAACCCCTTATTAGATGCATCATTGGTAAATATGTTCTCCAATTCAGTGGTTTGTCTTAATTTTGTTGATGGTTTCCTTTGCTGTGCAAAAACTTCGTAGTTTGATGTAGTCCATTTATTTATTTTTTCGTTTGTTTCTCTTGCCTGAGGAGATATATCTGAAAAAAACATATTGCTACAGGAAATGTCCAAGATTTTACTGCTTATGTTTTCTTCTAGGATTTTTGTGGTGTTGAGACTAACATTGAAGTATTTAATACATTTTGAGTTTATTCTTCTGTGTGGTGTAAGAAGGTGGATTCACATATCCGTTCTGATTGGTGTTTCTGGTTTCTTGGGATATATTCCTAGAAGTGGGATCACTGGGTCAAATGGGAGTTCCATTTTTAGTTTTTTGAGGAAATTCCATACTGTCTTTCATAGTGGCTGCACCAGTCTGCATTCTCATCAGCAGTGCACGAGTGTTCCTTTTTCTCTGCATTCTCGCCAGCACTTGTCGTTTGTTGATTTGTTGATGATAGCCATTCTGACAGGTGTGAGATGGTACTTCATTGTTGTTTTGATTTCCATCTCTCAGATGATTAGTGACTTTGAGCATGTTTTCATATATCTCTTGGCTTTCCGAACGTCCTCTATTGAAAAGTGTCTATTGAGGTCCTTTGCCAATTTTTTAATTGGATTGTTTATCTTCCTTCTGTTAAGTTGTATGAGTTCCCTATAAATGTTGGAGATTAAACCCTTATCAGTGATAACATTAGCAAATATGTTTTCCCATGAAGTGGGCTTTCTTGTTGTTTTGTTGATGGTTTCTTTTGCTGTGCAGAAGCTTTTTATTTTGATGTAGTCCCACTTGTTTATTTTCTTTTTAGTTTACAATGCCTTAGGAGCAGTATCAGTGAAGAAATTGCTTCGGCATATGTCTGAGATTTTGTTGCCTTTGGATTCCTCTAGTATTTTTATGGTTTCCTGTCTTACATTTAAGTCCTTTATCCATTTTGAGTTTATTTTTGTGAATGGTGTATGTTGGTGGTCTAGTTTCCTTTTTTTTGCATGTATCTGTCCAATTTTCCCACCACCATTTAATGAATAGACTGTCTTGACTCCATTGTATGTCATTGCTTCCTTTGTCAAATATTAATTGAGCATATTGGTTTGGGATGATTTCTGGGTTCTCTATTCTATGCCATTGATCTATATGTCTGTTCTTGTGCCAGTGCCAGGCAGTTCTGAGAACAGTGGCTTTGTAATACAGCTTGATATCTGGTATTGAGAGCCCACATACTTTGTTCTTCTTTCTCAAGATCACTGCAGCTATTCGTTTTTTTTTTTTTTTTATTCCAGATGAATTTTTGGACTGTTCATTCTACGTCTGTAAAATATGCCGTTGGTATTTTAATGGGAAGTGCGTTGAACTTATAGATTGCTTTGGGTAGTATGGACATTTTAGTGATGTTGATTCTACCAATCCATGAACACGGTATGTTCTTCCATCTGTTTATGTCTTCCTCTATCTCTTTTTTCAACGTCCTGTAGTTTTCTGAGTAGAGGTCTTTTACCTCTTAAGTTAAGTTTATTCCTAGGTAGCTTAATTTTTTTGGTGTTATGGTAAATGGGATTGCATTTTCAGTCTCTCTTTCTGTAAGTTCTCTATTGGTGTGTAGAAATGCCATAGATTTCATGGCATTAATTTTTTATCCTGCTACATTGCCAAATTCATTTATTAAGTCTAATAGTTTTTTTATGGAGTCTTTAGGGTTTTTTATGTACAAAATCATGTCATCTGGGAATAAGGACAGTTTTACTTCTTCTTTTCCAGTTTGAATGCCTTTTATTTCTTCTTGTCCAATCGCAATGGCTAATACTTCCAGTACTATGTCAAACAGGAGGGGTGAGAGTGAGTATCCCTGTCTTGTTCCTGTTCTAAAGGGAAACGGTTTTAGTTTTTGCCCATTGAGAATGATGTTGGCTGTGGGTTTGTCATATATGGCTTTTATTATGTTGAGTTATGATCCTTTTATACCCACCTTGCTGAGACATTTTTTCAAAAATGGTTGTTGGATTTTGTCAAATGCTTTTTCTGCATCAACTGATATGAGTATGTGGTTTTTTCCTCTCAATTTGTTTATGTGATGTATCACAGTTATTGATTTGAGGATATTGTACAATCCTTGCATCCCTGGGATAAATCCTACTTGGTCATGGTGTATGATCATTCTGATGTACTGTTGGATCAGATTTACTAAGATTTTGTTGAGGATTTTGACATCCATGTTCATTAGGAATATTGGCCTGTAACTCTCTTTCATTGTGTTGTTTTTATCAGGTTTTGGTATTAGGGTGATTCTGGCTTCATAGAATGAGCTTGGAAGTGTTCCTTCCTGTAGAATTTTTTTGAAAACTGTGAGGAGGATATGTTGTATTTCTTCCTTGAATGTTTGGTAATACTCCCCTGTGAAGCCGTCTTGTCCTGGGCTTTTGTTTGCTGGAAGCTTTTTGATGACTGCTTCAATTTCTTCCATAGTTATTGGCCTATTGAGATTTTTAGATTCTTCCTGATTGAGTTTTGGAAGGTTGTATTTTTCTAGGAATATGTTCATTTCCTTCAGGTTCTCTAGTTTATTGGAATAGAGTTGTTCATTGTACTTTTTAAACAATCCTTTGTATTTCTGTGGGGTCTGTGGTTATTTCACCTCTATTATTTCTGATTTTGTTTATTTGGGTCCTCTCTCTTTGCTTCTTGGTGAGCCTGGCTATAGGTTCATCAATCTTGTTTATCCTTTCAAAGAACCAGCTCTTGGTTTCATTGATGTTCTGTATTGTTTGTTGGTCTCTATGTCATTTATTTCTGCTCTAATCTTTATTATCTCCTTCCTTCTGCTCACTCTGGGATTTTCTTGATGCTCTCTTTCTAATTCTTTGAGTTGTAGAGTCAGATGATTTACTACCATTTTTTCTTGCTGTTTGAGGTAGGCCTGTAGAGCTATAAATTTCCCTCTCAGGACTGCTTTCATTGTTTCCCATAGGTTGTGGATTGATGTGTTTTCATTGTGATTATTTCCAGGATGTTTTTAATTTCTTCTTTGATCTCATTGGTAACCCAATCAATATTTAATAAAATGCTATTCAGCTTCCAAGTGTTTGAGTGTTTTGGATTGTTTTTATTGTAGTTTATTTATAATATTATGCTATTGTGGTCTGAGAAGATGCTTGGTATGATTTCAATCTTCTTGAATTTGGGGAGGCTTTGCTTGTGAACCAATATGTGGTCTAATTTTGAAAATGTCCCATGTGCACTTGAGAAGAATGTATATTCTGCAGCTTTGGGTTGAAATGTTCTGAAGATGTCAATTTAGTCTGTCTGATCTAGTGAGTCATTTAGGATTGCTGTTTCTTTGCTAATTTTTTGTATGGAGGATTTATCCAGTGATGTCAGCGGTATGTAAAAGCCCCCTACTATGATTGTATTTTTGTCTATCTCTCCCTTGATTTCTTCCAGGAGTTCTTTTTTTTTTATGTATTTGGGTGCTCCTGCATTGGGTGCATATATGTTTATCAGGGTTATATTCTCTTGTTGTATCGATCCCTTTAATACTATGAAGTGGCCTTCTATATCTATTGTTATGGTCTTCACTTTGAAGTCTATTCTGTCAGATATAAGTATTGCTACCTCAGCTTTTTTTTCATTTCCATTTGCTTGAAAGATATTTTTCCATCCCTTCACTTTCAGTCTGTGTGAGTCCCTTTTTCTGAGGTGGGTCTCTTGTAGACAGCAATTGTATGGATCATGTTTTCTTATCCATTAAGCCACTTGATGTCTTTTGATTGGAGAATTTAGTCCATTTACGTTTAAAGTTATTATTGAAAAGTACTTGTTTTTAGCCATTTTTACTTTTTGTGCCTATGTTCTTTCATAGCTTTTTATTTCCTTTTTTTACACTAGTCCCTTTAGCATTTCTTGCATTGTTGGCTTGGTGGTGATAAACTCCCTTAGCCTTTTTTGTCTGTGAAGCTTCTTATTTACCCTTCAATTTTGAATGATAGCCTTGCTGGATAGAGTATCCTTGGATTCCCTCCCTTGCTTTTGCATCACTTTGTAAATTTCCATCCAGTCTTTTCTGGCCTGATGTGTTTCTGTTGAGAAATCATTTGATAACCTAATGGGAGATCCCTTGTATGTAACTTTCCGTCTCTCTCTTGCAGCCTTTAAGATTCTCTCTTTGTCTTGCACATTTGCCATCTTAATTATGATGTGTCTTACTGTGGGTCTTTTTGGGTTCATCTTGTTTGGGACTCTCTGTGCTTGTGTGACTTTTTTTTTCCGCTCATCAGGGAAGTTTTCGGACAATATTTCTTCGAATAGGTTTTCTAATCCTTCTTCCTCTTCTTGTTTTTCTGGCACTCCTATTATTCAGATGTTGCTTCGTTTCATGTTTTCCCATAACTCCCTTAGGCTCTCCTCCTGTGTTTTAATTTTTTCTCCAATTGCAGTTCAGTTTGGGTGTGTTTTGCTTCCCTGTTTTCTTTTTCGCTAATTCGGTCCTCTGCTTCTCTTAGTCTTCTGTTGAATCTTTCTATGGTGTTTTTTTATTGCAACTATATCACTCTTCATTTCTTCTTCATTCTTACATATGTTGTTGGTTGTTTTCATCCATTTCTTCTTGATTCTTGCAGAAGTTGTTGATTTTTTCCTCCATCTGGTTTACGCACGCTAGGATCCTTATTCTGAATACTTTTTCTGACATATTGCATACCTCTGTTTCACTTAGCCACTTTTCTGGTGATTTCTCCTTTTCTTTCCTTCGGGTTTTTTTGTTTGTTTGTTTGTTTGTTTTGTTTTGTTTTGTTGTTTATTTTTGTCTACCCATTTTTGGTCTCACCAACTGATCTAGATGTCTATTCGTGCAGGGGCTTCTCCTTGGGTGGTACTGGTTTCTCGGGCTGCAGTTTCCTCTCAAGTGGTTGCAGTAGTGGCTGCTCCTCAGTTGGCAATGGCTCCTCTGGTGGGTGCTGTTCAGGGTAGTGTTGTCTCCTCTGGCTGGTAGGTGAGGCTGCTCGCCCCGCTGCTGTTCCTTGGATAGGGGTGGGATGATCACGAGGATGCTGCTCTTCAGGTGCGGGCAGGCTGAGCATGGCTGCTGCTCCTTGGTCAGGAGCAGGCTGTTCTCGTGGCTTCTGCTCCTCAGATGGGTGCAGACTGCTCACGTGACTGCTGCTCCTTGGATCGGGCTGGATGCACTCTGCTGCTGTTCCTCAGATTGGGCTGGCTGCTCGTGAGGCTGCTGCTTTTTGGACAGGGGCAGGTTGCTTACAGGGCTACTGCTCCTCATTCTGGTGTGGGCTGCTCATTCAGCTGCTTCTCCTCAGATGGGGGTCAGGCTGCTTACGTGGCTGCTGCTCTTCAGGCAGGAGTGAGCTGTACGTGTGGCTGCTGCTCCTCAGATAGGGGCAGGATGCTCACCCAGCTGTTGCTAGTTGGACAGGTGCAGGCTACGTGAGGCTGCTGCTCCTTGGACCAGTGTGGGTTGCGCACGGCTGCTGCTCCTCAGATGTGGTCGGTCTATCTGTTCATATGGCTGCTATTCCTCGTACAGGGGTGAGCTGCACGTGTGGCTCCTGCTCCTCGTACAGGGGCTATCTGCTTGCGTGGCTGCTTATCTTTGGGTGGGAGCGAGCTGCCTGTGTGTCTGCTGCTCCTCCGATGGGGACAGCCTGCTCACCCAGCTGCTGCTCATCAAACAGGTGCAGGCTGCATGTGTCTGCTGCTCCTCGGACCAGTGTGGACTGTGCAGGGCTGCCACTCCTCAGACGTGGGTGGTCTGCTTGTGTGGCTGCTGCTCCTCATACTGGGGGAGGCTGCTCAGGTGGCTACTTCCCCTTGAATGAGAGTGGGCTGCTTGTGGTGTTGCTGTTCCTCATATGGGTATGGGCTGCTCAAACCACTGCTGCTCCTTGTATGAGGGCTGGTTGCTCATGCAGCTGCTGATCCTTGGATGGGGGCAGGTTTCTTGCACACCTACTGCTCCTGAGACAGGAGGAGGGTGTGGGCTGCACAGCTGCTGCTCCTTGTATGGGGGCGGGCTGCATGGGGCTGCTGCTCCTCAATCATGGGCAGGCTGCTCATGTGGCTGCTGCTCCTCAGATGGGGCAGGCTGCTCACATGGTTGCTGCTCCTCGGACGAGGGAGAGGGCTGCTCACACAGCTGACAGCTGCTGCTCCTTGGACAGGGGCAGGCCACATGAGGTTTCTGCTCTTAGGCCTGGGGCAGGCTGCTTATGGGGCTGCTGCTTTTTGGACAGGATTGGGCTGCTCAGGTGTCTGCTGCTTGCGTGGTTGCAGTGCCCCGGGTTAAGGGTTGGGCCAGTCAGAGGGGAGCACACTTCAGAACTCACAGAAGCCTGTGCCCAGGGTGGCTGGAGACTCTTTGACCGTGGGACCACAGCCAAAGTAGCAGGTCTCTGGTAGGGGTGTCTGTAGAGTCCCAGGTGTTATTTGATGGCATCCTCGGTGGGTGTAAGGCCTGGCTCCCAGTTACAGCAGCTGTCCCCTTTAAAAATGTTAGGCTTCTGGGGATGAGTCGGCCTCCTGGAACTGCTTACATTGTAGCAGATGCTGCCTTGTTAGGCGAGCCCGTTTAACCTGACCCTGAAGGCCCTGTGGGATCTATCTGGGTCTTACTCACATACACACACACACATCCCGCATGACCACACACTCCTCTTTTGGTTCCTCACTGGTTCATGCTCTCTCCCTCACTGCCACCTTGTTCCTGCCTCTGTAGTTGGGTCTGGGGTGTTATTGACCTGTTTTTGGATGGAGTTTACTCTCCAGGTGACTGGTTATGAGGCTCACTCTCTAGCACCTTGCTAGACAGGATAAAATTCACCTTGACAAGACACAATACAAAGGGACCAAAGCACGAATGTACTCATGACAACAATAAACCTACTATAAGTGACCACCTGAGAAAAGAGAATTTGGGGCAAGAAAAGAATCATAAATGATATCAAAAAGAGCAAAAAAGATAAGGGAAAAAAAGAAGAAGGAAGAAAAGGAGAATATATATATATATATATATATATATATATATATATATATATTCCATATATTTCCATAATATATATATGGAAAACACCACAGAAACAATGCATAAACAAACAAAACAAAGAAACAAATAATAATAATAATAATAAAATTAAAGAAAAACTAAAAATAAAAAATAATACAACCACCAAACACCCAGCAATGAGGGTTGAGGGAGAGTCTGTAGATGCTGAGCTTATATATAGAAGATAAGGTTAAGAGTTGGATGAATATGGGGACGATCTCAGTTCAGTATAGAGGAAGTAGAAAGGGGATGGGTGGATAAGAGGAAAGAGAACGAGAAAAAATAATAATAATAAATTTACAAAAAATTTTATTTCAAAAATGGTATAAAAATAGCAAATAAAATAAAATAGAGTGATGGAAAATTAATGTGAAAAGAAATAGAAAATAAAGCAACAAAAAAAAACAGGAAAACAAAGAAAAAAGGGAAAAAAGAGATAACAAAGTAATAAAAAAGAAATAAAATGAAATAAAAATGAAAAAGTGAAGTGTTCCTTTGGCTGGCTTAAGATCCCAGTCTTCTGGACTGTAGTGTTCCTCAGGATCCGATTGCTGAAACTCAAAGTCTCTAGTCCCCTCAGTATCTTTCTTCAGTGTCTTATAATTTCGGAGTAGTTTTTATCTCCTTGATTAAATTTATTCCTAGGTATTTTATTCTTTTTGAAGCAATTGTGAATGGAATTGTTTTGTTTTGTTTTGTTTTTAGTTTCCTTTTCTGATAGTTCATTGGTGTATAAAAATGCAACTGATTTCTGGATATTTATTTTGGATCCTGATACTTTACTGAATTAATTTATCAGATATAGTAGTTTTGTGATGGAATGTTTAGGGCCCTCTATATAGAATATCATGTCATCTGCAAATAATGACAGTTTTATTCTTTATTCTGCTAATAGTGACAGTTTTACTTCTTCCTTTCCAATTTGGGTGCATTTTATTTTGTCTTCTTGTGTGCATATTGTGGCTATGACTCCCAGTAGTATACGCACCCCTATGTTCATAGCAGCACAATTTACAATAACTAAGATTTGGAATCAGCCTAAGTGCCCATCAGCAGATGAGTGGATTAAAAAACTTTGGCACATCTACACAATGGAATACTATGCTGCTGTAAAAAGGAAGGAACCCCTACCATTTGCAACAGCATGGATGGAGCTGGAGAGCCTCATGCTAAGTGAAATAAGTCAGTCTGAGAAAGATAAATATCACATGATCTCACTCATTTGTGGATTATAATGAACAACATAAACCGATATACAAAAATAGATCTAGAGACAGAGAAGCATTGATCAGATGCTCAAACCTCATAGGGAAGGCAGGGGAGAGATCAAGCAAAGGACTTGTATGCATGAATATAAGCATAATCAATGGATACAGACACCGGGGGGTGAGGGCATGAGTGGGGGGATGGGGGGATCATGGGGGGGTATAAGGACACATTTGTAATACCTTAATCAATAAAGGAAAAAAAAAGAGTGGTGAAAGCATATATCCTTGTCTAGTTCCTGTTCTTAAAGGAAACACTGATAGTTTTTGTCCATTGAGTATAATGTTGGCTGTGGATTTGTTATATATGACCTTTGTTATGTTGAGGTATGTTCCCTTTATTCCCACTTTGCTGAGAGTTTTGACCATAAATTGGTACTGGATTTTATCAAATGCCTTTTTTGCATCTATTGATATGATCATGCAGTTTTATCCTTCAAGTTGTTCATGTGGTATATCACATTTATTGTTTTGCAGATGTTGTACCAACATTGTATTCCCAGAATAAATCCCATTTGATCATGATGCATGATCTTTTTAATGTGTTACTGGATTTGGTTTGCTAATATTTTTTTTGAGGATTTTAGCATCTATATTCATCAGGGATATTGGTCTATAATTTTCTTTCTTTGTTGAGTCTTTCTCTGATTTTGGAATTAGGATATGCTGGTCTCATAAAATGACCTTGCGAGTCTTCCCTGCTCTTGAATTTTTTGGAATACTTTGAGAAGGATAAGTGCTAGTTCTTTGCATGTTTGGTAAAATTCACCTGCAAAGCCATCCAGTTGAAAGCTTTTGTTTGTTAGGAATTTTTAAATTATTGAGTCAATGTCACTAGTTGTTATCTGTCTTTCAGATTATCTGATTCTTCTTGACTTAGTTTTGGAATGTGTGTTTCTAGGAATTTATCCATTTCTTCCAGATTGCCCAATTGGTTGACATATAGTTTGTTCATAATATTTTCTTACAATCATTTGTATTTCTTTTGTGTCAGTTGTTACTTCTTCTCTTTCATTTCTGATTTTATTTATGTGGTCCTCTCTCTTTTTTCTTGATGAGTCTAGTTATAGGCTTGTCAATCTTGTTTATCTTTTCAAAGAACCAGTTATCGGTTTAATTGATTGTATTGCTTTATACTCCCATTTATTTCTGCTCAGCTCTTTATTTTTTCCTTCCTTCTAATCACAGTGGGCTTTGTTTGTTGTCATTATTCTCATTCCTTTCTTTATTGTTGTTAATCCTTACCTGAGGATATTTTTTTCCATTGCTTTTCAAAGTAAGTAGAAGGGATGGAGGGTGGGAGGGAGAGAGAGAGAGACATAGACATTAATATGAGAGAGACACATCAACTGATCTACTGGTTGCATCCCACACCCATTCTGACCAGGAATGGGAAGTGAACCCACAACCCAGGTACATACCCATGACCCTTCAGTGCATGGGTCAACACTCTAACCACTGAGAAATACCAGCCAGAGCATTTTTCTAGTTCTTTTTAGTGTAATGTTAGATTATTGAGTTATCATTATTTTGAGCTAAGTCTCTAATGCTATGAATTCACCTTCTTGGGACGGTTTTCCCTGTGTCCCACAGATTTGGTGTTGTTGTGTTCTAATTTTTATTCATTTCAAGGTATCTTTTGACTTTTTTTTGATATCATTGTTGACCCAGTCATTATTTAGTAACATCTTATTTAGCATACATTTATTTATGTATTTTTCAGTTTTGTTCTTGTGGTTCATTACAAGTTTCATAGTATTACAGTAAGAGGAGATGCTTGATAGAATGCTGCTGTAAAAAAGAAGGAACTCTTACCATTTGCAACGGCATGGATGGAACTGGAGAGCATTATGCTAAGTGAAATAAACCAGTCAATGAAGGAAAAATACCACATGATCTCACTCATTCATGGATAATAGAGACCATTATAAACTTTTGAACAATAATAGATACAGAGGCAGAGCTGCCTCAAACAGATTGTCAAACTGCAGCGGGAAGGCCAGGGAGGGTTGGGGGGGCAAGAGGGAGGGGGGTAGGAGATCAACTGAAGGACTTGTATGCATGCATACAAGCATAACCAATGGACATAAGACACTGGGGGGTAGGGGAGGCCAGGGGATTGTCAAGGGCGGGGGGAAAAAAAGGGCACATATGTAATACCCTTTGTAATACTTTAAGCAATAAAAAAAAATTGAGACTTGTTCTGTGTCCTACCATGTGGTCTATCCTAGAAAACATTCACGAGCACTTAAGAAAATGTATATTCTCTACCCCCCCAAAAAAAATGAATTAAATCCATTTTATTAAGTGTGATATTTAAGGTTGCCATAATATTTTTTATTTTCTGTCTAGAAGGTCTATCCATTGATATCAATGTGGTATTAAAATTTCCTACTATAACTGTATTACTGTCAGCCTCTCCCTTTATGTCCATCTATATTTGCTTTATATGTTTAGGTGTTACTTGGGTGCATATATGCTTACAAGGGTTCTATCCTCTTGTTGGATTGATCCCTTTATCATTATGTAGTGTCCTACTTTGGCTTTTACTATAGCCTTGGTTTTAAAGTCTATTTTGTCAGATATAAGTATTGCTCCCCCAGCTATTTTTCCTTTCCATTTGCATGATATATCTTTTTCAATCCCTTTACTATTAGTCTTTTAGTATCTTTCATTCTGAGGTGGGTCTCTTGAAGACAGGACATACATGGGTCTTGTTTTCTTATCCATTCAGCTACCTTATATCTTGTTTTTAATATATTGATTTCAGATAGGATGGGAGAGGGAGAGATAGAAACATCAATGATGAGAGAGATCATTGGTTGGCTGCTTCCTGCATGACCCCCTACTGGTGATCAAGCCGCAACCCAGGCATGTGCCCTTGACTGGAATCAAACCTGGGAACTTTCAGTCCACAGGCCAATGCTCTATCCCCTGAGCCAAACTGGCTTGTGCTACCTTATATCTTATTTTATTGGATCATTTAAGCCATTTACTTTTAAAGTGACTATTGATAGGTACATATATATATTGCCATTTTTAAAATTATGTTCCTCTGTTTTTTGTTTTGTTTTGTTTTTCTTTTTGCTTTTCTTAAAGCAAGCCCTTTAACATTTCTTGTAATGATGGTAGTAACAAACTCTTTTAGCTTTTTCTTGTCTGGGAGACTGTTTATTTCTCCTCCAATTTTAAATGATAGCCTTGCTGGGTACAGTAGTCTTGGTTGTAGCTCTTTGTTTTTCATCATTTTGAATATTTTATGATAATCCCTTCTGGCTTGAAATGTTTCCATTGAGAAATCAGCTGACAGTCTATGGGAACTCCCTTGTAGATAACTGACTGCCTTTCTCCTGTGGCTTTTAAGATCCTCTCTTTGTCTTTAACTTGCCATTTTAATTATGTTGTGTCTTTGTGTGGGCCTCTTTGAGTCCATTTTGTTTGGGATTCTCTGAGCTTCCTGGATTGTATGTTTGTTTCCTTCACA
This sequence comes from Myotis myotis, assembly GCF_014108235.1. NCBI lineage: Eukaryota > Metazoa > Chordata > Mammalia > Chiroptera > Vespertilionidae > Myotis > Myotis myotis. The sequence continues at coordinate 86,985,037 of NW_023416346.1, forward strand.
AGGTTAGGTAAGTTTTCACCAGGTTGGGGAAGTTTTCAACATTATTTCTTCAAATAGATTCTTGATCCCTTGCTCTCTCTCTTTTCTTTATGGTACCCCTATCAAGTTGATGTTGTTATGCTTCATGTTGTCCCAAAGGTCTTTAAACTATCCTTATTTTTTGTAAAATATATTTTTATTGATTTTTTTTTACATAGAGGAAGGGAGAGAGATAGAGAGTTAGAAACATCGATGAAAGAGAAACATCAATCAGCTGCCTACTGCAAGCCCTCTACTAAGGATCAAGCCTGCAACCAAGGTACGTGTCCTTGACTGGAATCAAACCCATGGCCCTTCAGTCCACGGGCTGACGCTCTATCCACTGGGCCAAACCAGTGAGGGCAATTCTCCCTTTTTAAAAATCTTTTTTTCGAGAAACCAAGATGGCGGCATAGGTAAACACAGGAGATGGTCACCTCACACAACCACTTCAAAAATACAACTAAAAGACGGAACGGACATCATCCAGAACCACAGGAAGGCTGGCTGAGTGGAAATTCTACAACTAGAAGGAAACAGAAAAGCACACTGAGACTCAGAGGAGGTGTGGCATGGAAGTAAAATACAAAGGTGCAGAGGTGCATGCGGAGAGGGCTGGTGGGTGATGACACAATTGTCTTTTTCAATCAGGAGGGAGTCTCAAGCTCTGAGCTCCAGTTCTGGGCAATTCTCCGGGGACCCAGACTCATATGGGGAGAAACTGGACTGTCCGGCATCAGTCAGAACTTGAGGGCAACTTTCTCTGGGAGGTGCTTTCAGCTATTGCCGGGGCCTCTGAGGGCAGGACTGAGAGCATCCATACTGCTCACTCCACCTTCTCTGTTGATCCCCTGGAACCCCGCCCTGCCCAAGCCATGCACAGAGGCTTTTGCATATGAAAGGCCCGGCCCTTTGTAATCTGAAAATTACTTAACAAACTTCAGCTTCCCCAAGGACCCAGGGCAACTTGCATTGCTTTACAGCTGGCTTCTGCTGGGTAGCCTCAGGCAGAGGCTAGATTCGCACCTCCTTAGATCCAAGAGCCAGTGTACCCAGTGGTCAGAGTGGGACCATCCAATTACAATGCCTCAGATCCATAAGGGACACAATCAGGAGGCAGACTCAGTGAGCACCAAAGCCCCACTGAAGCAAGTCTTGCCCCAAAAGGGTGTCTTCAGCATAGAAGTTCTCCCACCATAGACACAGCTGATTCTCACAGCCAATTGCCTGGAGGTCAATTCCTCCCACTGTTACTTACAACAATCAAGGCTTAACTACAGCAAGACTGTGCACAAAGCCCACAAGGGGGTGCACCAAGAGTGTCTACCTCAGGTAATTGGGGAGGCTGAGCCACTGGGGAATAAAGGACACTTAGCACAGAAAGCCACTCTATCGACACAGCAAAGCATAAAAAATGCCGAGACAAAGAAACAGGACACAAATGACAGAAATGGAGGAAAGCAAACTACTGGATATAGAGTTCAAAACCACACTTTTAAGGTTTTTCAAGAATTTTCTAGAAACCGCCGATAAATTTAGTGAGACACTCAAGAAATCTAGTGAGACCCTCGATGTTATGATAAAGGACCAACTAGAAATTAAGCATACACTGACTGAAATAAAGAATATACAGAATCTCAACAGCAGACCAGAGCATCGCAAGAATCAAGTCAAAGATTTGAAATACAAAGAAGCAAAAAACACCCAACCAGAAAAGCAAAATGAAAAAAGAATCCAAAAATACGAAGATAGTGTAAGGAGCCTCTGGGAAAGCTTCAAGCGTACCAACATCCGAATTATAGGGGTGCCACAAGAAGAGAGAGAGCAAGATATTGATAACCTATTTGAAGAAATAATGACAGAAAACTTCCCCTACCTGGTGAAAGAAATAGACTTACAAGTCCAGGAAGCGCAGAGAAACCCAACAAAAGGAATCCAAAGAGGACCACACCAAGACACATCATAATTAAAATGCCAAGAGCAAAAGACAAAGAGAGAATCTTAAAAGCAGCCAGAGAAAAGCAGTTAGTTACCTACAAGGGAATGCCTATATGACTCTCAGCTGATTTCTCAACAGAAACTATGCAGGCCAGAAGGGAGTGGCAAGAAATATACAAAGTGATGAATAGCAAGGATCTACAACCAAGATTACTTTATCCAGCAAAGCTATCATTCAGAATTGAAGGTCAGATAAAGAGCTTCATAGATAAGGAAAAGCTAAAGGGGTTCATCACCACCAAACCAGTATTATATGAAATGCTGAAAGGTATCTTTTAAGAAGAGGAGGAATAAAAAGGTAAAGATACAAATTATGAACAACAAATACACATCTATCAACAAGTGAATCTAAAAATCAAGTGAATAAATAATCTGATGATCAGAATAAACTGGTGATTATAATAGAATCGGGGGCATAGAAAGGGAGTTGACTGACTATTCTTGGGGGTGAAAGGGGTGTGGGGGATGCAGGAAGACTGGACAAAAATCGTGCACCTATGAATGAGGACAGTGGTGGGGGTTGAGGGCGGAGGGTGGGAGGGGAACTGGGTGGAGGGGAGCTATGGGGGGAAAAAAGAGGAACAACTGTAGTAATCTGAACAATAAAGATTTAAAAAAAATAAAAATCTTTTTTCTTTTTGCTGCTTGGATTGTGTGTTTTTCTACATTCTCTTCCAAATCACTGATTCCATCCTCTACTTCACTGAGCCTGCAGTTTAATACTTCCACTGTGTTCTTTATTTCAGATATGGAATTCTTTATTTCTGACTCGTCCTTTTTTATGGTTGCTATATCTTTTTTTCATGCTTTTCACATCCTTATAATCATTACTCTGAACTCTATATCTGATAAATTGCATACCTCCACTTAATTTAGGTCTTCTGGAGAATTCTCTTTTTCCTTCATTTGGGGACTGGTTCTTTGCTCCCCATTTTGGCTGCCTGTTTTTGTCTATTTCTATTTACTAGGTAGATTTTTCTAAGACTCCCAGTCTTATGTAGTATGTAACCTGTGGAACCCAGTGACACAATCTCCCTGATCAACAGAACTGGGTGCTTTAAGAATCTTCCTTGTGTACGTTGTGTGGAGCATTCTTATGAAATAGAGTCTTGATTGCTATTGGCTGGTTCGTGAATGGGCTCAACTCTCAGGCTTGCTCAAAGGAAGGCTCAATTCCCAAAACAGCTTGCAGGCTGTTGTGCAGGTGTTGATCATACAAAATGAAAATTGCCTCAGATATTGGTGTCTGCCAATATCTGCCTGTGGATATGCTGTTTGTAAACTTACTGTATCCTGCTGTGTTCTCTGAAGCTGGCCACTGGGTGTACTGGTCTGGGCCTCTTCAGAGGAATTCTGGTGCAGGCCAATGTCAGACACTCTCTGTGCTTGGCCCTGAGCAACCTATTTGGAACTGTCAGTGATCCACAGTTTGTGGTTCCCACTGCTGGACCTGGATGCATGTGGAGAGGACAAAGCTGTACACTAAAGTCTTTTTTTTACTGTCCCTAGGCCCAGGAGCAGGTCAGGCACAGACTTAAAGCACCCAGTGATCTATATCTTCCTGCAAGCTGTCTTTTATTCTCAGCCACTTAATGAGTCCTGGCTGTAGTCAGGGCGTAAACTCCACAAGGTGGAGAGAGAGGGATTCCACAGTGTGTAGCTATTGCTTCCCCCAGGCTAATTCTACCTGCATGGTAAAGGTTACTTGAGAAATATGACTTCTGCAGTATGGAGGAATAACTCAGCACAGGGATACGGGTGGCTGTCCTCTCAGTTCTCTCCCCAGAGCCACCGCCCCTGAACTCTGCTCACACAACTCTAGCCGACACTGCCCTACCTCTGCTGGGGCCCAAGATGAGTGGCTTCAAATAAAACTTTGTGTGTTGGCCTTTTGAGAGGATGCCTACATTACTAGCCATCTCTCCCTGGCAGACAGAAACCCTGCTGCTTTTCACAGCTTGATGTTATGTGGGCACCTTTCCTAGTTCTGGTGCTCTAGGGTGGGAACCCAGTTGAGGTTTAGAGCCAAGACTTTTCAGGGGGAAATGCTGCAGCTGAGATATCCCTCAGGAAATTCAGTTGTTGCCTATAGGAACCCAGCCAGCTCTCTTATGCCTCTGCCCTTCCTACCAGTCTCAATGTGGCCTCCTCTTTAAGTCATTGGTTATAAGGCTTCTCTTCAGCTAGGCTTCAGTTGGTTGTACAGGATGATTTTTCTATATTTTAATTGTAATTCCAGTATGGTCCAGGGAGACGGTCAGTGTAGGTTCCACCAAACACACCACCATGTTCTAAAAGCATTTTGTCATTATATTTCTGTATATATTTCTCCAGCCTCTTACTTTTTACTCCATCCTTTACCTGTAAAATGGTCATTATATTTAAGGTGGTTTTCGCGTGCGCGCGCGTGTGTGTGTGTGTGTGTGTGTGTGTGTGTTTGTGTTTAATCCATTCTGAACAGCCCTGAGAGGTGCAGCTCAGGTGAACCGTCGGTCTGTGAACCAAAGGATTGCTGGTTGGATTGCTGGTCAGGGCACATACCCAATTTGTTGTTTCAATCTCCAATTGGGGCATGTAAGGGACACAATAGATTAATGTTTTTCTCTCACTTTAATATCTCTCTCTCTCTCTCTCTCTCTCTCTCTCTCTATCTATCTATCTCTCTCCCACTTGCTCTAAAATCAATTTTAAAAAGGCATCTTGAGTGAAGATTAAAAAGTAACTAAGTAAATAAATATATTCTGAACATCTCAGTCATTTAATTGGTGTATTTAGTCCATTTGCATTGAAAGTGATTATTGATATAATTGAATTAATATCTGTAATGCTTGTAACTCCGTTCTATTTGTTATTTAGAGCAGCATAGTATTCCATCGTGTAGATGTACCACAGTTTTCTAATCCATTCATCTACTGATGGGCACTTAGGCTGTTTCCAGATCTTAGCTATGGTGAATTGTGCTGCTATGAACATATGGGTGCACATATCCTTTCTGATTGGTGTTTCTGGTTTCTTGGGATATATTCCTAGAAGTGGGATCACAGGGTCAAACGGGAGCTCCATTTTCAGTTTATTAAGGAAACTCTATGCTGTCTTCCATAGTGGCTGCACCAGTCTGCATTCCCACCAGCAGTGCACAAGTGTTCCATTTTCTCCACATCCTCTCCAGCACATGTCATTTGCTGATTTGTTGATGATAGCCAGTCTGACAGGTGTGAGATGGCACCTCATTGTTGTTTTGATTTGCATCTCTCTGATGATTAGTGACTTTGAGCATGTTTTCATATGGCTCTTGGCTTTCTGAATGTCCTCTTTTGAAAGGTGTCTATTTAGGTCCTTTGCCCATTTTTTGATTGGATTGTTTATCTTCCTTTTGTTAAATTCTATGAGTTCCCTATAAATTTTGAGATTAAGCACTTATCAGATGTGACATTGGCAAATATGTTTTCCCACACAGTAGGTTTTCACATTGTTTTATTGATGGTTTCTTTTGCTGTGCAGAAGCTTTTTATTTTGATGTAGTCCCACTTGTTCATTTTCTCTTTAGTTTCAAGTGCCCTAGGAGCTGTATCAGTGAAGAAATTGCTTCGGCATATGTCTGAGATTTTGTTGCCTTTGAATTCTAGAATTTTTAGGGTTTCCTGTCGTACATTTAAGTCCTTTATCCATTTTGAGTTTATTTTTGTGTATGGTGTAAGTTGGTGGTCTAGTTTCATTTTCTTGCATATATCTGTCCAATTTTCCCAACACCATTTATTGAAAAGACTATCTTGGCTCCACTGTATGTTCTTGCCTCCTTTCTCAAATATTAATTGAGCATATTGGTTCGGGCTGATTTCTGGGCTCTCTATTCTATTCCATTGATCTATATGCCTGTTCTTGTGCCAGTACCAGGCAGTTTTGAGAACACTGGCTTTGTAATACATCTTGATATCTGGTATTGAGATCCCACCTACTTTGTTCTTTTTCAGGATTGCTGCAGCTATTCGGAGTCTTTTTTTATTCCAGATGAATTTTTGGAGAGTTCGTTCTAGATCTATGAAGTATGCCGTTGGTATTTTAATGGGAAGTGCGTTGAATTTATAGATTGCTTTGGGTAGTATGGACATTTTAATGATGTTGATTCTACAAATCCATGAACATGGTATGTTCTTCCATCTGTTTATGTCTTCCTCTATATCTCTTTTCAACTTCCTGTAGTTTTCTGAGTAGAGGTCTTTTACCTCTTTAGTTAAGTTTATTCCTAGGTAGCTTAATTTCTTTGGTGCGATGGTATATGGGATTGTTTTTATAATCTCTCTTTCTGAAAGTTCACTATTGGTGTATAGAAATGCCTCAGATTTCTTGGGGTTAATTTTGTATCCTGCCACATTGCGACCTTCATGTATTAAGTCTAGTAGCTTTTTGATGGAGTCTCTAGGGTTTTGTATGTATAATATCATATCATCTGCAAATAAGGACAGTTTTACTTCCTCTTTTCCAATTTGGATGCATTTTATTTCTTCTTCTTGTCTAATTGCAATGGCTAACACTTCCAGTACTATGTTGAACAGGAGTGGTGAGAGGGGGCATCTCTGTCTTGTTCCTGTTCTTAGGGGAAATGGTGTTAGTTTTTGTCCATTGAGTATGATGCTGGCTGTGGGCCTGTCATATATGGCTTATATTATGTTGAAGTATGATCCTTCTACTCCCACCTTACTGAGAGTTTTTATCAAAAATGGGTGTTGAATTTTGTCAAATGCTTTTTCTGCATCATTTGATATGACCATGTGGTTTTTTTCTTTCAATTTTTTTATGTGATGTATCACGTTTATTGATTTGCCGATATTGTACCATCCTTGCATCCCTGGGATAAATCCTACTTGGTCATGGTGTATGATCTTTCTGATGTACTGCTGGGTCCGATTTGCTAAGATGTTGTTGAGGATTTTGCCATCTATGTTCATGAGGGATATTGGCCTGTAATTCTCTTTCATTGTGTTGTCTTTACCTGGTTTTGGTATTAGGGTGATGCTGGCTTCATAGAATGAGCTTGGAAGTGTTCCTTCCTCTTGGATTTTTTGTAGTACTCTGAGGAGGATAGGATTTAGTTCTTCCTTGGATGTTTGTTAAAACTCCCCTGTGAAGCGTTCTGGTCCTGGGCTTTTGTTTGATGGAAGCTTTTTGATGACTGCTTCAATTTCTTCCATAGTTATTGGCCTGTTGAGATTTTTAGATTCTTCCTGATTGAGTTTTGGAATGTTGTATTTTTCTAGGAATTTGTCCATTTCCTCCAGGTTGTCTAGTTTGTTGGAGTAGAGCTGTCCATAGTATTTTTTACAATCATTTGTATTTCTGTGGGGTCTGTTGTTATTTCGCCTCTGTCGTTTCTGATTTGGTTTTTTTGGGTCCTCTCTCTTTGCTTCTTGGTGAGTCTGGCTAGAGGTTTGTCAATCTTGTTTATCCTTTCAATGAACCAGCTATTGGTTTCATTGATTTTCTGTATTTTTTTTTTTGGCCTCTATGTCATTTATTTATGCTCTAATCTTTATTATCTCCTTCCTTCTGCTCACTCTGGGGTTTTCTTGTTGCTCTCTTTCCAAATCTTTGAGTTGTAGAGTTAGATGATTTACTACCTTTTTTTCTTGTTTTTTGAGATAGGCCTGTAGAGCTATAAACATCCCTCTCAGGACTGCTTTCATTGTGTCCCATAGGTTTTGGATTGTTGTGCTTTCATTGTCATTAGTTTCCCGGATGTTTTTTATTTCTTTTTCGATCTCATTGGTAACCCATTCAGTATTTAATAACATGCTATTCAGCTTCCAGGTGTTTGAGTATTTTGGGTTGTTTTTATTGTAGTTTATTTCTAATATTATGCCATCGTGGTCTGTGAAGATGCTTTTTATGATTTCAATCTTCTTGAATTTGGGGATGCTTTGCTTGTGACCCAATATGTGGTCTATTTTTGAATAAGTCTTATGAGCACTTGAGTAGAATGTATATTTCGCAGCTTTGGGGTGAAGTGTTCTGAAGATGTCTATTAAGTCCATCTGATCTAGTGAGTCATTTAGGATTGCTATATCTTTGCTGATTGTTTGTCTATAGGACTTATCCAGTGCTGTATGTGGTGTATTAAAGTCCCCTACTATGATTGTATTGTTGTCGATCTTTCCTTTGATATCTTCCAGGAGTTTTTTTATGAATTTGGGTGCTCCTGCATTGGGTGCATATATGTTTACCAGGGTTATATCTTCTTGTTGCATTGATCCCTTTAGTATTATGAAGTGGCCTTCCTTACGTCTTGTTATGGCCTTTACTTTGAGGTCTATTTTGTTTGATATAAGTATTACTACCCCAGCTTTCTTTTCCTTTCCATTTGCCTGAAAGATATTTTTCCAACCTTTCACTTTCAGTCTGTGTGAGTCCCTTCTAATGAGGTGGGTTTTTTGTAGACAGCAGATGTATGGGTCATGTTTTTTTATCCATTCAGCCACTCGAAGTCTTTTGGTTGGAGCATTTAGTCCGTTTATGTTTAAAGTTATTATTGAAAGGTACTTGTTTGTAGCCATTTCTTTTTGTGTGTGGCGGTTTTCTTTCTGAGCTTTTTATTTCTTATTTTTATACCAGTCCCTTTAGCATTCCTTGCATTGCTGGCTTGGTGGTGATAAACTCCCTTAGCCTTTTTTTGTCTGTGAAGCTTCTTATTTCCCCTTCAAGTTTGAATGATAGCCTTGCTGGATAGAGTATTCTTGGATTCAGTCCTTTGCTTTGCATCACTTTGTAAATTTCTGTCCATTCTTTTCTGGCCTGATGTGTTTCTGTTGAGAAATCATTTGATAATCTAATGGGAGATCCCTTGTATGTGACTTTCTGTCTCTCTTTTGCGGCCTGAAAGATTCTCTCTTTGTCCTGAACATTTGCCATGGTAATTATGATGTGTCTTGGTGTGGGTCTTTTCGGGTTCACCTTGTTTGGGACTCTCTGGGCTTGTGTGACTTTTTTCTTCCCCACCTCAGGGAAGTTTTCTGATATTATTTCTTCTAATAGGTTTTCTAATCCTTGTTCATCTTTCTGTTGTTCTGGTACCCCTATTATTCATATGTTGTTTCATTTCATGTTTTCCCAAAGTTCCCTTAGGCTCTCCTCCTGTCTTTTAATTTTTTTCTCCAATTGCAGTACATATTGGGTGTGTTTTCCTTCCTTGTCTTCTAATTCACTAATTCGGTCCTCCGCTTATCCTAGTCTACTGTTGATACTTTCAATGGTGTTTTTTATTGCAGCTATATCACTCTTCATTTCTTCTTGGGTGTTACTTAAGTTGTTAATTTTTTCATCTGTTTCTTCTAGCTTCTTGCATATGTTATCGATTTTTTCATCTGTTTCTTCTTCGTTCTTGCAGAGGTTGTCGATTTTTTCCTCCATCTGGTTTATGCACTCTAGGACCCTTATTCTGAATTCTTTTTTTGTCATGTTGCATGCCTCTGTATTACTTGGCTGCTTTTCTGGAGAGTCCTCCTTCTCTTTCCTTTGGGGGATTCTTTGTCTACCCATGTTTGATCTCACTGACATATCTAGACTTTGAGTCATTCAGTGGCTGCTCCCTGGGTGGCAGTGACTCCTTGGTCTGTGGTTGCTCTTCGGGCAGTTGCGGTAGCAGCTGCTCTTCAGTTGGCAGCAGCTCCTCTGGTGGGTGCTGTTCACAGCTGTGGTGGCTCTTCTGGCTGGTGGGGCGAGGTTTCACGTACAGCTGCTGTTCCTCAGCAGAGGGTGTGGTGCTCAGGAGGCTGCTGTTGCTTGGATCTGCTGTGTTGATTTAAAGGCACAAAATACAACACAACAAGGCACCACGTACCATGCACTAAACCCAATTATATTCACCATATTAATAACCCCAAATAAAGGTGACCACCCCAATTATGAGAATTAGAGGATAAGGAAGAAGGAAGATAAAAGAGAAAAAAGAAAAGAAAAGTAGGGACCAAAAAAAGGAGTGCAAAAATGAATTTGGGAAAAAGGAGTGGGGAAATAAAAGCGAGAAAAGAAAAGAAAAAAAAAACAGCGAAAATCGAGAATGAAGTGGAAGAGGGGAAGAGACTTTTTACATGAGGAGAATACTCCTATAGAACCACCACTAATCCCAGCAAATTCCAGCAACAGCTCCCTGTAGATGGATGCAAACTAGAAACCACCAATAATATACCGATGAAAATAGAATGGAGAACACTAATCCCAAAATAAAATAAAGAGAAAATAAAATGGCACTTTAAAAGATGGTAAAATGGTAGCAGTAATAATACTGGGTAAAAATAAGAAGGTAGTAATTACAAGCGTAAAATCAGGTGATAGAAAAAGAAGAAGAAAAAAAGAAAGAAAGAAAAAAAAAGAAAAAAAAGGAAAAAAATGAAAAAAAATTGGTTTCTTAGTTAAAAGGTGAAAAAAGAAAAAAATATTGCAGTAGTGAAGGTCCTTCGGTTCTTCTGTTCTTCAGTCTGGCTCGCCTTTAGTCCTGCCAGTTATTCAGGAGAGTGTTGAGATTCCCTGCGATACACTGTTCCTCTGTGTTGTAAACCACAGTCCTTTTTTTAAAGCAGGCCGTATTTGTTTCCCAGACTGCCTTATTTTCTGTTTAGCAAAGAGTCAGTTTGTGGCTCCGCCTCTGGGTGGCAGTGTTCTGGGGTTGGCCTCTGAGGTTATATGGCATTGAAAATCCCTCTATAGGCCAGACCCTGTTAACTCCCAGGGACTGATCAGATTATTTTAATCCTTGATCTCCTTCAGGGTGGAATCTGGGTGTGGCTGTGCTCCTTTCCTGGGGGCTGGGGGGAGGAGTCTCACTCTCTGGAGAGAATGGCTCCCCCAGTCCTGGGCTAAGGGGTGTCTCAGCACTCAATTCGCTGCCACCTCTTCTGGCACCCTTTCTCTCCTCAGTCTCTCCCCAGATTACACTCCTCCGCACCCTCTCCCTCTCTTCAGCACAGGTGAGTGTCTGCATCCGAAATGTCCCATGAACAGGATTCAGTGAGAACAAACAAACAAACGCCAGCTGCGGAAACGGGGAAGGCTTGGTTTCTGTAAACTCTTCTTTTACGGGCACTGCATGGTCAGGTCAGCTCTTCAGGCTGCCCCTTTTAGGCTCAGTCCTCTGTGATCACAGAACCCAGCTCTCAAATCCCCTGGTGGCGCCAGGAATCCCGCAGATCTCCTTTCCCCCGTCAGGGGCTGTGCCTGTCCCAAGGGACGCGGCTGTCTGCCAGGCGGTCTCCCTCTGACCCTCTGGGCTCAGAGGTCTGGCAAACTTTCCTGCCCAAATCCCTGTGTTTTTTTTTTGTTTGTTTGTTTGTTTGTTTGTTTGTTTTTATCTTTCCAGTGGAGTTCTGCCCTTCCAGGCTGCAAACCATCTCACCAGCTGAGCATTTTCGCCAATTTGGGGTGGGTGTTATTAGTTTCAGCTGCTCACTCCATTTGCTCTGAGACACGACCTGGGACGCGTCTGCCTATATCGCCGCCATCTTAAGAAATCCTCTATTTGTTTTTTAAATGTATTTTTTAGTGTTGATAGTATTACAGATATCTCCCATTCCCTCTTCCTCCCCTCCTCCCAGTCTCTTTGTTCTTTATTTCCTTTTTTCTTCCCCTCTTTTTATGCTTTGTCTGTTTGCAATTGAGCATTTTACATATGATTTAATTTTCTCTCCTCTCTCAAAGTTCATTTCTTAAATTTATCTTTATTGGTGAAAGTATTACAGATGTCCCCTTTTATTCCTCCACTGATTCCCTCCACCCTGCACCTGTCACCCACAGGCCTTCACTACACTATTGTCTGTGTCAATGGGTTATGTATATATGCACATGCATTCTTTGGTTAATCTCTCCCCACCCACCCACTCACCCTGCATTTGCCCTGAGATTCATCAGTCTGTTTCATGCTTCTATGTCTCTAGATCTGTTTTGTTCATCAGTTTATCTGTTCAATAGATCAAAAAAGAGATACTTTTTAAAAAAATCTTTATCGTTGAAGATATTACGTATGTGCTATTTTTCCTCCATTGAACTTTCCCAGCCTATCCCCACCCCCACTCTAGGCCTTCACCACCCTATTTTCTGTGTCCATGAGTTATGCTTATATGCATACAAGTTCATTGGTTGATCTCTTCCCACCTACTTACCTTGCCTTGCATTTCTCCTGAGGTTTGACAGTCTTGGTGTTCTATACCTCTGGATCAATTTTTGTTTATCAGTTTATATTCATTAGATTCCACATATGAGTGAGACAATGTGATACTTATCTTTCTCTGACTGGCTTACTTCGCTTATCATAATGCCCTCCAGGTCTATCCATGCTGTTGCAAGTGGTACAAGTTCTTTCTTTTTTATAGCTATGCAGTATTCCATTGTGTAATATACCAGTATTTTAATCCACTCATTGGCTGATGGGCACTTAGGCTGTTTCCAGATCTAAGATATTGTAAATTATGCTGCTATGAACATAGGGATGCATATATTCTTTATAATTTCTTAGGATATATTTATAGAAGTGGGATCACTGGGTCAAATGGAAGTTCCATTTTTAATTTAATTTTTTGAGGAAACTCCATAATGTTTTCCACATTGTCTGCACCAGTATGAAATTCTACCAGCACTGTACTAGGGTTCCTTTTTCTCCACATCCTCACCAACACTTGTCATTTATTGATTTGTTGATGATAGCCATTCTGACAGGTGTGAGGTGATACCTCATTGTCATTTTAATTTGCATCTCTCCTGTGATTAGTGACTTTGAGCATTTTTATATGCCTCTTGGCCTTCTGTATGTTTGCTTTTTAGAAGTGTCTATTTTGGTCCTTTGTGCATTTTTTAATTGGATTGTTTACCTTCCGCTTGTTAAGTTGTATGAGTTCCCTGTAAATTTTGGAGATTAACACCTTATTGGATGTATCATTGGTAAATATGTTCTCCCATGTGTGGGCTCTCTTGTTATTTTGTTGGTTTCTTTTGCTGTGCAGAAGCTTTTTATTTTGATGTAGTCTCATTTGTTTATTTTCTCCTTAGTTTCCATTGTCCTAGGAGATGTATCAGTAAACACATAGCTACCAGAGTTGTCTGAGATTTTTCTGCCTATGGATTCTTCTAAGATTTTTATGGTTTCCTGTCTTACATTTAAGTCATTTTGCACTTTGTATTTATTTTTGTGTATTGTGTAAGTTGGTGTTCTAGTTTCAATTTTTACATGTATGTGTCCAATTTTCCCAATATCATGCATTGAAGAGACTGTCCTGACTCCATTGTAAGTTCCTGCCTCCTTTGTCAAATATTAATTGAGCATAATGGCTTGGGTTTATTTCTGGGTTCTCTGTTCTGTTCCATTGGTCTATATGTCTATTCTTGTGTCAGTACCAGGCTCTTTTGAATATTGTGGCTTTGTAATATAACTTGATATCTGGACTTGTTATCCCTAAAATTTTATTCTTCTTTCTCAAGATCTCTGTGGTTATTTAGGGTCTTTTTATTGTTCCATATACATTTTTAGAGAGTTCATTCTCATTCTATTAAATATAACATTGGCATTTTAATAGGGATTGCAATGAATCTATAGATTGCTTTGGGTACTATGGTCATTTTAATGATGTTGATTCTACCAATCCATGAACATGGTATATTCTTCCAATGTTTATATCTTCCTCTATCTCTTTTTTCAATGTCCTGTAATTTTCTGAGAACTGGTCTTTTACTTCCTTGGTTGAGTTTATTCCTAAGTATCTTATTTTTTGTTGCAATGGTAAATGGGATTTTTTAAAGTTTCTTTTCCTGAGAGTTCATTATTCTTTCTAATGATAGACAAACATGGTAATTGACTGTACCTTCGCTACGCCTTCCACTGGATAATCAGCATGATATGCAAATTAACCCAACCAAGATGGCGGCCAGCATCCACGCAGCTGAAGCGAGCAGGAGGCTTGCTTGCTCCAGTGATGGAGGAAGCCAAGGTTCCCCACCTGCTGCAGCCTGGCTCTGAGCTCCAAAAGAAACAAAGTTTCAATTATAGAAGCTAAAAAAAACCCAGATACCTGCTTTCAGCAGGCTGTGGCCACGAAGCAGGAGCCGGCTCTTCACTCCAGTGATGGCAACAAAGTTTCAATTATAGAAGCTAAACAAACCCCAGATACCTGCTTTGAGCAGGCCGTGGCCTCAGAGCTGGAGCGAGCAAGAGCCGGCTTTCAGCTCCAGTGATGGCAACAAAGTTTCAATTATAGAAGGTAAATAAATCCCAGAATAAAAAAGAAAAGAACAAAAGGAGAGGCTGGGAGCTTCAGTCGCTGGTCAGCCTGAAAACAGCAATCAGCCCCTCATCCAGAATGGCCAGGCACCCCAGTGGGGACCCCCACCCTGAAGGGGGTGTGACCAGCTGCAGACAGCCATCATCCCCTAACCCAGGCTGTCCAGGCACCCAAGTAGGACCCCCACCCTGATCCAGGACACCCTTCAGGGCAAACCAGCTGGCCCCCACCCATGCACCAGGCCTCTATCCTATATAGTAAAAGGGTAATATGCAAACTGGCCCTTACAGCAGAAAGACTGGGAATGACTGGTCACTATGACACACACTGACCACCAGGGGGCAGACGCTCAATGCAGGATCTGCCCTCTGGTGGTCAGTGCGCTCTCACATGGGGGAACTCTGCTCAGCCACAAGCCAGGCTGATGGCTGCCAGTACAGTGGTGGTTGTGGGGGCCTCTCCTGCCTCCTCAGCAGTGCTAAGGATGTCCGACTACAGCTTAGATCTGATCCCCGCTGGCAAGTGGACATCCCCCGAGGGCTGCCAGGATGCGAGAGGGATGTCTGATTGCCAGCTTAGGCCCAACCCCCAGGGAGCAGGCCTAAGCCAGCAGGTGGTCATCCCTTGAGGGGTCCCAGACTGCGAGAGGGCACAGGCCGGACTGAGGGACTCCCCCCCCGCACCCCGAGTGCACAAATTTTTGTTCACTGGGCCTCTAGTTGTTATATAAAAATGCCATGAATTATTGGGTGTTAATTTTGGATTCTGCTACATTGAAAAATTCATATATTAAATCTAGTAGTTTTTTGATGGAGTTTTTAGGATTTTCTAAGTACAATTATCATGTTGTCTACAAATAAGGACAGTTTTACTCACTTCTTTCCAATTGGGATGCTTTTATTTCTTCTTCTTGTCTAATCACTATGGCTAACACTTCTTGTACTATGTTGAATAGGAGTGGTGAAAGTGGGCATGCCTGAATTATTCTTGTTCTTAGGGGAAATAGTTTTAATTTTTCCCATTGAGTATTCTATTCCTTGTATATTTATTATATAAGGCTTTTATTAGGTTGAGGTATGATCCCTCTATTCCCTCTTTGCTGAGTTTTCATCAAAAAAAGATATTGGATTTTGTTGAATGCTTTTTCTGCATCAATTGATAGGATCATGTGCATTTTGTCTTGCAATCTGTTAATGTACTGTATCAAATTTATTGAATTGTGAATATTGTACCAGCCTTACATTCCCTAAATAAATCCCACTTGATCATTGTGTATGATCTTTTTAATGTATTGCTGGATCCTATTTGCTACTATTTTTTTTAAAGATTTTAGCATCTGTGTTCATCAGAGATATTGGCCTATAATTATCTTACTTTGTAGTGTAATTATCTGCTTTTTGGATTAGGATAATGTTGGCTTCATAAACAACACTTGGACATGTTCCTTCCTTTTGATTTTTTGGTAATAGTTTAAGTACAATAGGTGTAAGGTCTCCTTTGAATAATAGGTACAAATCTCCAGTAAATCCATCCAGTCCTGGATTTTTGTTTCCTGGGAGTTTATTAATTACTGATTCAATTTCATCAGTTATTATCAGTCTATTCAGGTTTTCTGATTCTACCTGAATGAAAGGTTGCATGGTTTTGAAAGACTGTATATTTCTAGGAATTTGTCCCTTTTGCTTAGGTTGTCCAGTTCGATGGAAAATAGTTTGTTCATAGTATTTTCTTAAAATCCTTTGTATTTCTGTGGTGTTTGTTGTTATATTGCCTCTTTCATTTGTGATTTTATTTATTTGGGTCCTCTCTCATTGTTTTTTGATGAGCCTGGGTAATGGTTCATCAATTTTGTTTATCCTTTAAAAGAACCAACTCTTGGGGCCGTTGATTTATTGTATTGTTTTTTTTAATCTCTATGTCATTTATTTCCACTTTGATCTTTATTATTTCCTTTCTTCAACTTACTGTGGGCTTATCTTGTTCTTTTCTAATTCTTTAATTTGTACAATTATATAACTTATTATAAGTTTTACTTTTTTTTTTTTTTTTGGTAGGCTTGTAGTGTTATGAACTTCTCTCTAGGGATTGCTTTCATGGTGTGCCATAGATTTTGGATTATTCTGTTTTCATTGTCACTTTTTTCAGGATGTTTTTTATTTCTTCTTTGATCTCCTTGGTAACCCCTTAATTTTTTAAGACCATGCTATTTAGTCTCCATGAGTTTGATTGTTTTTGAGTGTTTTTATTTTTGTTGATTTCTAATTTCATGCCATTGTAATCCGAAATGATGCTTGAAATGATTTCAATGTTCTTGAATTTGTGGAGACAGCCTTTGTCCTATCATGTGGTCTATCTTTGAAATTGTCCCATGTGCACTTGAGAAAAATATATATTGTGTAGCTTTGGGGTGAAACATTCTGAAGATGTCAATTAGTTCCATCTGATTTAGTGAGGCATTAAGGGCTGCTGTTTTCTTTTTGACTTTTTGTCTAGAATATTTACCCAGTCATGTCAGTGGGTTATTAAAGTCCCCCACAAAGATTGTGTTGCTATCAATCTCTCCCTTAATACCTTCCAGAATTTTTTTTAATGTGTTTGAATGGTCTTGTATTAGGTGCATATATGTTTACCAGAGTTATATTATCTTGTTGTATTGATCACTTTAATACTATGAACTGGCCTTCTTTTTCTCTTGCTATGATCCTCTCTTTGAGTTCTATTTTGTCAGATACAAGTATTTGTACCCCAGCTTTTTTTTTTTTCATTTTTCACTTGCCTGAAGAGTTTTTTTTTTTCTATCTTTTGCTTTCAGTCCATGTGAGTCCTTTTTTCTGAGATGGGTTGCTTGTAGACAGCATATTTATTATCCATTCAGTTACCCTGTATCTTTTGATTGGATCATTTAATCCTTTTACTTTTAAGGTTATTATTCATAGGTACTTGTTTGTTGCCGTTTTTATTCTTTATGCCTATGTTCCTCCCTCTCTTTCTATTTATGCTTCATACAACAGTTTGTTTAGAATTTCTTGCATTGCTGGTTTGGTGGTAATAAACTCCATTAGTTTTTGGGATTTTGTTTGTTTGTTTGTTTTTTGTTGTTGTTGTTTTTTGGGTTTTTTTTTTTTTTTTTTTTTTTTTTTTTTTTTTTGTCTGAAAAGCTCCCGATTTCACCTTTAATTTTGAATAATAGCCTTGCTGGATATAGTATTCTTGGGTTCAGTATCTTGCTTTTTACTACTTTGTATACTTCATGCCACTCCCTTCTGGCCTGATGTTTTTCTGTTGAGAAATCAGCTGATAGTCTAATGGGAGATTCCTTACAGGTAATTTTCTGTCTCTGTTTTGCAGCCTTTAAGATTATTTCTTTGTCTTTAATGTTTGCCAATTTAATTATGATGTATCTTTTGGATATGTTGGGGTTCCTCTTGTTTAGGACTCTGTGGGCTTCTTGGACTTGTGTGTCTTTCCTTTTCTTTCCCAAATCAGGGAAGTATTCTGTCATTATTTCTTAACACATTGTATGCGGGAAATGTATTTATACGTTTTACGTTGACTGGAGGTAGTAGAGCACGGGACACGTATTAATACGATATTATAGACTAGCGGTAGGATGCGGGTAACGTATAAATACGTAAACTAACGTTATTGTAATTTTACTGAATGTTGCCATTTGCGCAAAAAATTAGCAAAAATGGCCCGTGCCACCTGTTAGCGTGTGATAGAAACTCCCCGCAAACAATGTGTTAAAAAAAGTTTTCTATTTTTTTCTCCTCCTAGTACCCCTGTTATGCAGATGTTGCTGTGATTCATGTTGTTCCAAAGCTTTCTTAAACTCTCTTCTTTCTATTCAAATTTTTTCCCAATTGCTACTCTAATTGGGTGTTTTTTCCACCCACATAACATCAGTGGGTGAAAAGTATCAGGGTTTCTGTCTTCCAGGGAGAGATGGCTAGTAATGTAGGCATCCTCTCAAAAGGCCAACACACAAAGTTTTATTTGAAGCCACTCATCTTGGGCCCCAGCAGAGGTAGGGCAGTGTCGGCTAGAGTTGTGTGAGCAGAGTTCAGGGGCGGTGGCTCTGGGGAGAGAACTGAGAGGACAGCTACCCGTATCCCTGTGCTGAGTTATTCCTCCATACTGCAGAAGTCATATTTCTCAAGTAACCTTTACCATGCAGGTAGAATTAGCCTGGGGGAAGCAATAGCTACACACTGTGGAATCCCTCTCTCTCCACCTTGTGGAGTTTACGCCCTGACTACAGCCAGGACTCATTAAGTGGCTGAGAATAAAAGACAGCCTGCAGGAAGATATAGATCCTTGGGTGCTTTGAATCTGTGCCTGACCTGCTCCTGGGCCCTAACTTGTCTTCTAACTTGCTAATTTAGTTGTCAGATCTTCTAGTCTACTGTTGAAACCTTCCAGAGTGTTTATTGCAGTTATGCCATTCTTCATTTCCTTTTGATTCTTATCCATTTTGTCGTATTTCTCATTCAGCTCCTTATAATTCTCATTGAGTTACTTGCAATTCTCAGTCATATATTTGAGCATCCTTATAACCATTACTTTGAATTATTTATCTGACAAATTACTTGCCTCCATTTCATTTAGTTCCTTTTCTGGGTATGCCTCCTTTTTGCTCATTTGGGGGTTGTTCTTTGTTTCCCAATTTTTTCTGTCCCTTGATATTTGTTTCTATATCTTAGATCAAACTGCTGTGCTACCCAGATTTGGGGGGGATGGTCCTATGTAGTAGGTATTTTGAGCCAGTGGTGAAGTCTCTCAGATCTCCTTAGCTGGATGCCCTAGGGAAGCCCTTTACTTGAGTTATTTGGGTTCTCCTTTTGTAGTTGGATTTCTAATGTTACTGTCCCATTCGTGGATGGAGCCTTTTCAAAGGTTGGCTGATTATGTGGCTCCCCCCTGACTACATTGTGAAAGCTGTTATGGATGTGCTGGCCAAAAAGAACAAACTACAACAAGACAAAACCTGATACAGGTGAAACAAAACAAGAATGTATACAAGATCCTCATAGCACCAGCAAACACTTCCACTATTGAAGAGAGAATTAGGGAAGAGATGAGAGAAGGAATGATAGAAAAAAAGAAAGACAAACTACGGGGAGAAAGCATAAAAAAGCAAACAAACAAACTGAAAACACGAAAAACAATAAGAAAAACGGAGTCAAAGATGTAGATGCAGAGCTTAAATAGTAAAAATAAAGTGTTTGAGGAATAGTGAAAGGAAAACATTTAGAATAAAAAGTGGAGAGAATAAATAAAAAATGAAGAAGAAAAAAAATGAAAAGACAAATAGAGGAGAAAGCAGATAGACCTAAATTAAGGAAGGGAAAAAAAAAAGATTTCAGGAGAAAAAGAAAAGAAAGGAAAGTGAGAAATAAAAAATTGGGTAGTGAGAAAAAGAAAATAGAAAAGAAAATTGAGTATGGGAAGGGAAGCAGAAAATTATATGAATGATGTCACAGAGATTAGAATAATAACTAATCAATAAACCAGATAAAGAAGATAACTTTTAAAGGGGGGAGGAAAAAGGAAAATTAAATTTGAGAAAATAGAAGAAAAATGGGAGGGAAAAAGAGAAAGAAAGAAAGTTTAAAAGAGAGGTGAAAAAAGAAATAAAAAAGTTAAGTGGCATTTGTTTCAGCCAAATTTAATGCCTCCTGGGAACTCACTTCAGACCTCATTCTTCTGTCTGCTGATTCTGAGCTTCCTGTTAGGTACTTAGGTGCTAACCACTGTCTGGCACTGTCTTTTGGTTTTTAGCAACCTTCTTGAAGCTCCAGGTGATCCATTGATCCTCCACTTGTGTCTTTCTCCACAGGCCTTGGCTATAAGCAGGAGGATAAATCTGCCCTGTAACTTAAGCTTGTTAGCTACAATGGGGCTCAAGGCTTCTTGACCAAACTTCCCCTGCCTCCCCAGGCTTCACCTCTGCCCACCTTTGCCTTTCAGCCATCTGTCAATCATAATCACTCAAAAGTTTGTTTCTGACAGGGCTTTAGGAGGGGGAAGTGCTGTTTCGCTTTCAGAGAGTATGGTAGGTGTGTTTTACTGCCCCATAGCTACTCCTCTGCAAGTATCTCAAGCTATTACTGTGCCCTTGTATGGACAGAGATCCTTGAAGGGTGACCAATGGGGTTGGCTGGGATCCTGGAGTTTTTATTAGTCTTATTCCCAGTATAGTGGAGTGGTCAGCCCTTCCTCCAAACCAATCACTAATCCTAGGACTCCTTGAGACTGTCCAGGCCTGTAACCTTGGCCTCTGCCTTTGTTTCCTCTGTGAAGTTCAAAACGCAGTGTGTGGTAGGCTGTATCACCTAGTGCAGCTGTTCTCAACCTGTGGGTCGCCAACCTGTGGGTCTCGACCCCTTTGGGGGTCGAATGATCCTTTCAAAGGGGTCGCCTAAGACCATCAGAAAACACATATATAATTACATATTGTATTTGTGATTAATCACTATGCTTTAATTATGTTCAATTTATAACAATGAAAATACATCCTGCATATCAGATATTTACATTATGATTCATAACAATAGCAAAATTACAGTTATGAAGTAACAACGAAAATAATTTTATGGTTGGGGGTCACCACAACATGAGGAACTGTATTAAAGGGTCGCAGCATTAGGAAGGTTGAGAACCACTGGTCTAGGGTGTGGTTTTTTCCCTTTCCTGCCCTTTGGCTGTTGAGGGTAGCTAGCTCCTCCCTGGAGAAATGGCCCTTTAGATTTGGAACATTAAGAACATCCCAATTCAGGACTCCTGGCTACTGCTTTTCCACATCTCCCTGCCCTGATTCCCTCCCCTACAACTCCTCAGGCACCTCAAGTCTGCACCTCCCTCCCTGCACCAAAGCCTGGGGTGAGTCATTGCAACTGAAATCTCCTGTGTTCTGGGTTTAGAGATTAAAAAACAACAAAAATGAAACTGTGGCTTTCTTTCCCACCAGTGCCTCACCTCTTTTCCCTTACATTGTGCCACCATTTGAGGCTGGGGTCTGAGGTTCAGACTCCCTGGCAGCCAGCAGTCCTGCTGCTGTTCCCTTTTCATAGTAGGATTTTGTGCCTGCTGCCTCAAGTCAAGCTCTGATCCTCAAACTGGGCTGGGCTTCTACTTTTCTGAAGGAACCGACTCTCCCATAGCACAGTGCTCCCTCCTCTTCCTCTCAGCCTGCTGGCCTGCCACCCCTGGGGGTTGGCCTCACTCCCCTTGCAATCTTGCCCTTCCTATAGGTCTCTAGGTGTTTTCTTATACTTCCTTGCTATAAGACACCTCCTCAGCTGGGCCTCATTTGATAATTCCGGGTTAATGTTCTCTAATTTGGTTGTATTTCCAGTCTGGCCCTAGGATGCAGTGCATGAGAGTTCTGCCTATTTGGCCACCATAAACCCTTCCCTTGAGATCCTACTTTTTACAGCTGAATAGAATTCCATGGTGTATATGTACCACATCTTTTTTAACCACTCATTTACTGATGGGCGCTTAGGCTGTTTCCAGATCTTGGCTATTATCTATTGTGCTGCTATGAACTTGGGGGGGGGGTGGGGGAAGGGCATGCATTCTTTCTGATTGGTATTTCAGGTTTCTTAGGATATATTTCTATAAGTGGGGTCACTAGGTCCATATTTAATTTTTTGAGGAAACTCCATATTATTTTCTATACTGGCTTCAATAATCTGCATTCCTACCATCAGTGTATTAAGGTTACCTTTTCTTCACATCCTCACCAGCACTTGTCATTTGTTGATTTGTTGATGGTAGCCATTCTTTCAGGTGTGAGGTGATATGCCATTGTCATTTTAATTTGCATCTTTCTGATGATTAGTGACTATGAACATTTTTTCAGATGTCTTTGCCAACTATATGTCCACTTTAGAGAAGTGTCTGTTTAGGACCTTTGCCCATTTTCTAATTGGATTGTTTGTCTTACTCGCATTGAGTTGTATAAGTTCTATATATATTTTGCATATTAACCCATTATCATATGTATCATTGGAAAATATGTTATCCCATGCAGTGGGCTCCTTTTTTTATTTTTTTGTTTGTTTCTTTTGCTGTGAAGGAGTTTTTTATTTTGATGTAGTTCCATTTCTTTATTTTCTCCTTTGTTTTCCTTTCCCTAGGACCGTGGTTGGCAAACTGCGGCTCGCGAGCCACATGCGGCTCTTTGGCCCCTTGAGTGTGGCTCTTCCTAAGCCTTGGGAGTACCCTAATTAAGTTAATAACAATGTACCTACCTATATAGTTTAAGTTTAAAAAATTTGGCTCTCAAAAGAAATTTCAGTCATTGTACTGTTGATATTTGGCTCTGTTGACTAATGAGTTTGCCGACCACTGCAGGAGATGTAATGAAAAATATATTGCTTTGAGAGATGTCTGAGATTTTGCTGCGTATGGTTTCTTCTAGGATTTTTATGGTTTTATGACTTAAATTTAAATCTTTTATTGATTTTGAGTTTATTCTTGTGTACGGGGTAAGTTCATGGTCTAGTTTCATTTTTTTGCATGTACTTGTCCAATTTTCCCAAAACCATTTTTTGAAGAGACTGTCTTTTCTCCATAGTATGCTCTTTCCTCCTTTGTCAAATATTAATTGAGAATAATGGCTTGGATCAGTTTCTGGATATTCTGTTCCATTCCATTGATCTATATGCCTGTTCTTGTGCAAGTCCCGGGCTGTTTTGATTGCAGTGGTTTTATAGTATAACTTGATATCTGGCATTCTGATTCCTGCAACTTTCTTCTTTATTTTTCAAGATTGCTGAAGCTATCTGTGGTCTTTTTTGGTTCCATTTAAATTTTTGGAGTATTTGTTCTAGATCTGTAAAATATACCATTGGTATTTTAATAGGGATTGCATTGAATCTATAGATTTCTTTGGGTAGTATGAACATTTTAATGATGTTAATTCTACCAATTAATGAGGGTGGTATAGTCTTCTACTTCTTCCTATCTTCTATGTCTCCAACATCCTGTAGTTTTCCATGTGCAGTTTTTTTTTACATCCATAGTTAAGTTTATTTCTAAGTATGTTTTCTTTTTGTTGTTGTTGCAATAGTAAATCAAATATATTTTTTTTCAGTTTCTCTTTGTGAGATTTCATTATTGGTGTATAAAAGTGCCATTGATTTTTGAGTGTTACTTTGGTATCCTGCTACAATGCCAAATTCGTTTATTAAATCTAGTAGTTTTTTGGTGGCATCTTTAACATTTTCTCTGTACACTAACTATCATGTCATCTGGGAATAATTACAAATTCTTACTTTCCCTTTTTGATGTCTTTTATGTTTGCTTCTTATCTGTTTGTTGTGGCTTTAACTTCCAGCACTATGTTAAATATGAGTGTTGAAAGTGGACATCCAGGCTTGGTCCTATTCATAGGGGAAATTATTTTAGATTTTGCACATTGAGTATGATGTTGACTGTAGGTTTGTCATATATGGCCTTTATTATATTGAGTTATGATCCTTCTATTCTCACAGTGCTAAGAGTTGTTATAAAAAATGGGTTTGGGATTTTGTTGAATGCTTTTTCTGAATCTATTGATATGATCATGTGATTTTTGTCTTTCAATTTGTTTATGTGATGTATCACATTTATTGCTTTGCGAATATTGTTCCAGCCTTGAATCCCTGGCATAAATCCCACTTGGTCATGCATGCATGATTTGTTTAATATATTGTTGGACCCAATTTGTTAATATTATGTTGAGGATTTTAGCATCTATGTTCATCATGCATATTGGCCTGCAATTCGCTTTCTTTGTAGTGTCTTTATCTGGCTTTGTAATTAAGTTAACGTTAGCCTTGTAAACAGAGCTTGGAAGTATTCATTTGCTTTGGATGTTTTTGGAATTGTTTGAGGAGTGTAGTTACAAATTTTTCTTTGGATGTTTTGTGAAATTCCCCTTTTAAGCTGCCTGAGACAGTGTTTTCATTTGTTAGGATTTTAAAAATTATTCCTTCTATTTCATCAGTTGTTATTAGTCCTTTCAGGTTTTCAGATTCTTTCTGATTCAGTTTTAGAAGATTGTGTTTTTCTAGGAATTTTTCCATTTTGTCCACATTGTCTAGATTGTTAGCATGTAGTTGTTCATAGTATTTTCTTACAACCTTTGTGTTTTTTAGATGATAGTAGTTACTTCACCTCTTTCATTTATGATTCTATTTATTTGGGTGTTCTTTGATTCTTGATGAGTCTGGCTAAAGGTTCATCAATCTTGTTTATTCTTTTAAAGAACCAGCTCTTAGTTTCATTGATCTTTTGTATTGTTTTTATAGTCTCTATGTCATTTATTTCCACTCTGATCTTTATTATTTTCTTCCTTCTAATTACTTTGGGCTTTTCTTGTTTTTATCTTTCTTATTCTATGAGTTGTAGGGTTGGAGATATATGTATAATGCAGGCCTTCAGTGCTATGAAATTCCCCCTTGGGACTGCTTTAGCTGTGCATTTTTGGTAGTTTTATGTTTAGTTTCATTTGTTTCCAGGAAATTTTTTATTTCTTCCTTGATATCATAGTTAACCCATTCATTGTTTAATAACATGCTATTTAGTCTCTGTGTGTTTGAAAAATTTTGAGTGTTTTTATTGTAGTTGATTTCTAATTTTATGCTATGGTGATCTGAGAAGATGCTTGATATAATTTCAATCTTCTTGAACTTTTAAAGACTTAGTGTGTGTCCTAACATGTAGTGTATCTTTGAAAATGACCCATGTGCACTTAAGAAGAAGTGAAATGTTCTGTAAATGTCAGTTAATTCTGTATGATCTACTGTGTTATTTAGGATCACTGTTTCCTTATTTATTATTTTTGTCTGGAGGATCTATCCAGTGAAATCAATGGGGTGTTAAAGTCTTCTACTATGATTGCATTGCTGTTGGTCTCTCCTTTAAAGTCCTCCAGAATTTTTTATATATATATATATATATATATATATATATATATATATATATATATATATGTATGTATATATATATTCAGGTGCCCATCTATGAGGTGCACATATGTTTAACAGCGTTATATCCTCTTGGATTAATCCCTTTAGTATTATGTAGTAACCTTTATTGTCTCTAATTATGGCCTTCATTTTGAAGTCTATTTTGTCAGATATAAATATTTTTACCTGAGGTTTTTGTTTGTTTGTTTGTTTCCATTTGCATGGAAAAATTTCCCCATCCCTTGACTCTCATCTTGTGTGAGATTTTGTTCTGAGGTGGGTCTCTTGTAGGCAGAATATAATTGGGTCATGTTTTTGTGTCCATTCAGCTACCCTGTGTCTTTTGATTAGAACATTTAATCTATTTACATTTACCATTATTACTGATATGTACTTATTTATTGCAATTTCAATTCTTTATGCCTATCTTTACCCTATATATATTTCTATTATTATTATAGCAGTCCCTTTAACATTTCTTTTTTTTTGTTTTGTTTTGTTTTTGTTTGTTTGTTTGTTTAAGTTAACATTTTTTTGTTTTGTTTTATTTTTTTATTGCTTAAAGTATTACAAAGGGTATTACAAATGTGTCCTTTTTTCCCCCCGCCCTTGACAGTCCCCTAGCCTCCCCTATCCCCCAGTGTCTTGTGTCCATTGGTTATGCTTATATGCATGCATACAAGTCCTTTGGTTGATCTCTTACCCCCCTCCCTGCTGCCCCCCAACCCTCCCCGGCCTTCCCCCTGCAGTTTGACAATCTGTGTGAGGCAGCTCTGCCTCTGTATCTATTATTGTTCAAAAGTTTATAATGGTCTCTATTATCCATGAATGAGTGAGATCATGTGGTATTTTTCCTTCATTGAATGGCTTATTTCACTTAGCATAATGCTTTCCAGTTCCATCCATGAAGTTGCAAATGGTAAGAGTTCCTTCCTTTTTAGAGCAGCATAGTATTCCTTCGTATAGATGTACCACAGTTTTCTAATCCATTCATCTACTGATGGGCACTTAGGCTGTTTCCAGATCTTAGCTATGGTGAATTGTGCTGCTATGAACATAGGGGTGCATATATCCTTTCTGATTGGTGTTTCTGGTTTCTTGGGATATATTCCTAGAAGTGGGATCACAGGGTCAAATGGGTGTTCCATTTTTAGTTTTTTGAGGAAACTCCATACTGTCTTCCATAGTGGCTGCACCAGTCTGCATTCCCACCAGCAGTGCACAAGTGTTCCTTTTTCTCCACATCCTCTCCAGCACTTGTCGTATGTTGATTTGTTGATGATAGCCAGTCTGACAGGTGTGAGATGATACCTCATTGTTGTTTTGATTTGCATCTCTCGGATGATTAGTGACTTTGAGCATGTTTTCATATGTCTCTTGGCTTTCTGAATGTCCTCTTTTGAAAGGTGTCTATCTAGGTCCTTTGAACATTTTTTGATTGGATTGTTTAAGTTCCTTTTGTTAAGTTGTATGAGTTCCCTATAAATTTTGGAGATTAGGCCCTTATCACATATGACATTGGCAAATATGTTTTCCCACACAGTAGGTTTTCTCATTGTTTTATTGATGGTTTCTTTTGCTGTGCAGAAGCTTTTTATTTTGATGTAGTCCCACTTGTTCATTTTCTCTTTAGTTTCAAGTGCCCTAGGAGCTGTATCAGTGAAGAAATTGCTTCGGCATATGTCTGAGATTTTGTTGCCTTTGGATTCTTCTAGAATTTTTATGGTTTCTTGTTGTACATTTAAGTCCTTTATCCATTTTGAGTTTATTTTTGTGTATGGTGTAAGTTGGTGGTCTAGTTTCATTTTCTTGCATATATCTGTCCAATTTTCCCAACACCATTTATTGAAGAGACTATCTTGGCTCCATTGTATGTTCTTGCCTCCTTTGTCAAATATTAATTAAGCATATTGGTTCGGGCCGATTTCTGGGCTCTCTATTCTATTCCATTGATCTATATGTCAGTTCTTGTGCCAGTACCAGGCAGTTTTGAGAACAGTGGCTTTGTAATACCTCTTGATATCTGGTATTGAGATCCCACCTACTTTGTTCTTTTTCAGGATCGCTGCAGCTATTCGGGGTCTTTTTTTATTCCAGATGAATTTTTGGAGAGTTCGTTCTAGATCTGTGAAGTATGCCGTTGGTATATTAATGGGAAGTGTGTTGAATTTATGGATGGCTTTGGGTAGTATGGACATTTTAATGATGTTGATTCTACCAATCCATGAACATGGTATGTTCTTCCATCTGTTTATGTCTTCCTCTATATTTTTTTTCAACGTCCTGTAGTTTTCTGAGTAGAGGTCTTTTACCTCTTTAGTTAAGTTTATTCCTAGGAGCTTAATTTTTTTGGTGAGATGGTATATGGGATTGTTTTTATAATCCCTCTTTCTGAAAGTTCACTATTGGTGTATAGAAATGCCTCAGATTTCTTGGGGTTAATTTTGTATCCTGTTACACTGCCAACTTCATGTATTGAGTCTAGTAGCTTTTTGATGGAGTCTCTAGGGTTTTGTATGTATAATATCATATCATCTGCAAATAAGGACAGTTTTACTTCCTCTTTTCCAATTTGGATGCCTTTTATTTCTTCTTCTTGTCTAATTGCAATGGCTAACACTTCCAATACTATGTTGAACAGCAGTGGAGAGAGGGGGCATCCCTGTCTTTTTCCTGTTCTTAGTTGAAATGGTGTTAGTTTTTGTCCATTGAGTATGATGTTTTGGCTGTGGGCCTGTCGTATATGACTTTTATTATGTTGAAGTATGATCCTTCTACTCCCACCTTACTGAGAGTTTTCATCAAAAATGGGTGTTGAATTTTGTCAAATGCTTTTTCTGCATCATTTGATATGACCATGTGGTTTTTTTCTTTCAATTTGTTTATGTGATGTATCACGTTTATTGATTTGCGGATGTTGTACCATCCTTGCATCCCTGGGATGAATCCTACTTGGTCATGGTGTATGATCTTTCTGATGTACTGCTGGATCCGATTTGCTAAGATTTTGTTGAGGATTTTGGCATCTATATTCATGAGGGATATTGGCCTGTAATTCTCTTTCATTGTGTTGTCTTTACCTGGTTTTGGTATTAGGGTGATGCTGGCTTCATAGAATGAGCTTGGAAGTGTTCCTTCCTTTTGAATTTTTTGTAGTAGTCTGTGGAGGATAGGATTTAGTTCTTCCTTGAATGTTTGGTAAAACTCCCCTGTGAAGCCGTCTGGTCCTGGGCTTTTGTTTGCAGGAAGCTTTTTGATGACTGCTTCAATTTCTTCCATACTTATATGGGTCTGTTGAGATTATTAGATTCTTCCTGATTGAGTTTTGGAATGTTGTATTTTTCTAGGAATTTGTCCATTTCCTCCAGGTTGTCTAGTTTGTTGGAGTAGAGCTATCCAAAGTATTTTTTAACAATCATTTGTATTTCTGTGTGGTCTGTTTTCATTTCGCCTCTATTGTTTCTGATTTTGTTTATTTGGGTCCTCTCTCTTTGCTTCTTGGTGAGTCTGGCTAGAGGTTTGTCAGTCTTGTTTATCCTTTCAAAGAACCAGCTCTTGGTTTCATTGATTTTCTGTATTGATTTTTTGGTCTCTATGTCATTTATTTCTGCTCTAATCTTTATTATCTCCTTCCTTCTGCTCACTCTAGGGTTTTCTTGTTGCTCTCTTTCTAATTCTTTGAGTTGTAGAGTTAGATTATTTACTACCATTTTTTCTTGTTTTTTGAGATAGGCCTGTAGAACTATAAACTTCCCTCTCAGGACTGCTTTCATTGTGTCCCATACGTTTTCGATTGTTGTGTTTTCATTGTCATTAGTTTCCAGGATGTTTTGAATTTCTTCTTTGATCTCATTGGTAACCCAATCAATGTTTAATAACATGCTATTCAGCTTCCAGATGTTTGAGTATTTTGGGTTGTTTTTATTGTAGTTTATTTCTAATATTATGCCATTGTGGTCTGAGAAGATGCTTTTTATGATTTCAATCTTCTTGAATTTTGGGATACTTTCCTTGTGACCCAATAAATGGTCTACTTTTGAATATGTCATATGAGCTCTTGAGTAGAATGTATATTCCGTGGCTTTGGGGTGAAGTGTTCTGAAGATGTCTATTAAGTCCATCTGCTCTAGTGAGTCATTTAGGATTGCTGTTTCTTTGCTGATTGTTTGTCTAGAGGACTTATCCAGTGCTGTCAGTGGTGTATTAAAGTCCCCTACTATGATTGTATTGCTGTCCATCTCTCCTTTGATATCTTCCAGGAGTTTTTTTTATGTATTTGGGTGCTCCTGCATTGGGTGCATATATGTTTACCGAGGTTATATCTTCTTGTTGTATTGATCCCTTTTGTATTATAAAGTGGCCTTCCTTATCTCTTGTTATGGCCTTCACTTTGAGGTCTAGTTTGTCCGATATAAGTATTGCTACCGCAGCTTTCTCTTCATTTCCATTTGCCTGAAAGATATTTTTCCATCCTTTCACTTTCAGTCTGTGTGTGTCCCTTCTGATGAGGTGGGTTTCTTGTAGACAGCAGATAGATGGGTCATGTTTTTTTATCCATTCAGCCACTTGATGTCTTTTGGTTGGAGCATTTAGTCCGCTTATGTTTAGAGTTATTATTGAAAGGTACTTTTTTGTAGCCATTTCTTTTTTGTGTGGCTGTTTTCTTTCTGAGCTTTTCATTTCTTCTTTTTACACCAGTCCCTTTAGCATTTCTTGCATTGCTGGCTTGGTGGTGATAAACTCCCTAAGTCTTTTTTTGTCTGTGAAGCTTCTTATTTCCCCTTCAAGTTTGAATGATAGCCTTGCTGGATAGAGTATTCTTGGATTCAGTCCTTTGCTTTGCATCACTTTGTAAATTTCTGTCCATTCTTTTCTGGCCTGATGTGTTTCTGTTGAGAAATCATTTGATAACCTAATGGGACCTTTAACATTTCTTGTAATGTTGTTTTGGTAGTGATAAACTCCTTTAGCCATTCTTTTTCCCGGGAAGTTCTTTATTTCAACATCTATTTTGAATGATAGCCTTGTTGGGTAAAGTATTCTTAGTTTCAGATCCTTTCTTTTCAGTATCTTGGATACTTCATGCCATTTTCTTCTGGACTGTAGATTTTCTGATGATAAGTTAGTTCATAGCCTTATTGGACTTTCTTTGTAGGTAACAAATTGCTTTTCTCTTGCTGCTTTTAAGATGCTCTGTTTGTCTTTAATTTTTGGCATTTTGATTATGATGTGTCTTGGCTTGGGCCTCTTTGGGTTCTTCTTGCTTGGGACTTTGTGTCTCCTGAACTTGTGTGACTTTTTCCTTCACCAAGTTAGGGAAGTTTTCTATCATTATTTCTTCCAACAAGTTCTCTATACCCTGTTCAGTTTCTTCACCTTCTGGAACTCCTATGAAGTGGGTATTGTTAGGTTGTATCTTGTTTCACAGCTCCATTAAATTGTCCTCCCAATTTTTAATTATTCTTTGTTGTTGGTGGTAGTGTTTTCTGATGTTGTGATTTCTTCTACCCTGTCTTCTAATTCTCTTATCTGTTCCTTGGATTCCTGTAATCTGCTGTTTATTCCTTTATTTGCATTCTTTATTTCTGTTATGTCATTCTTCATTTACAAATCGTCATTTTTCATAGTTTCTATGTCTTTTCTCGTGCTTTTGAGCATCCTTGTAATCATTATTCTGAACTTTATATCTTATAAATTTTTAATCTCCATTTATTTATCTCTTTTCCTGGAGGATCCTCTTCTTGTTTTATTTGGGGCTTTTTTTGTCTTCTCATTTTGGCTGCCTGTTTGGGTTTATTTATATGTATTCGGTGGGTTTGCTGTGACTCCAAGTCTTTTTTTTTTTCCGGGGGGGGGGTGGTTTTCTCTGGTGCAAGATAATGTCAGATGCTGTTTGTGATTGGCTCTGAATACCCTGTTTGGAATTTTCAGCAATCCACCACTGTGGCACATTCTGCTGGGGCTGGATGCATTTGGACAGGACCAAAATGCCCACCAATATTTGCTTTTCCTACCTCTTAGTCCAGAAACAATCAGGCAAAGACTCAGAGCACCCAGAGATCAGCCTCTGCCTGTAGGCAGATTGTTATTCTCAGTTTCCTTATGAGTCTTGGGAGTATACCACAGAAATGGTAAACTCCACAGATTTGGGCAAGAGGTTTTCCAACAGACTCTGGAAGTTGCTTCCCCCAAGTCAAAAGATGCCTGGATGTTAAAGGTCTGCCTGAGAAAGATGTCTTCTGTAGTATGAGGGAATGACTCATCACAAGAATCCAGGCAACTGTTTTCCAAACTCTAGCCTTAGAACCTCCTACTCTAGATTTTCCTCACATACCTCTAACCCACTCTGCTTTCCCTCTACCAGAGCCCAAGTTGAGTGACTGCACATGAAATTTTATTCTGGCCCTTTAAGAGGATGATTGAATTTCCAGCTGTCTTTCCCTGGCAGACAGAAACCAAGCTGCTTTTCATAGCCAGATGTTATGTGGACACTTTTCTTCATTCTGGTGCTCTGGTCTGAGGATCCTGGTTTGAGGTTTAGACTCCAGAATTCTTATTTGGAACTCCCCGCCCCCCACATTGCTGAAATATTTGTCCAGAACTTCAGCTGCTGCTTGTGCAAACCCGGCCAGCCCTCTTGCACCTCTGAACTTCCTACTGGTCTCTCTTCTGTTTCCAGTTTACATCCTTGGTTATAAGGATTCCCTCCCATCCATCTTCAGTTGATTATTCAGGAATATTATTCTATATTTTAGTTGTAATTCTGGTTTGGTCCTGGGAGAATGTCAGTGTAGCTTCTACTTAATCTGCTGCCTTCTTGGAATCCACAGAACCTCTATGTTCATTTTTAACTGATCTAAATTGAATTAACTTACAGTTGTTAGTCCAACTAATCTATGTTCACTTTCAAACAGCACCATACCATTTTCATGTATTGTGCAGGTACCTTAGAGGAGTCACAGTCCCTCATTATGATCCCTTATAACATTGCTGTCATTTATTTCACTTAGTCATCTGCTATTGCACAAGACATTATTACTAGTATCATCCTAAACTAACAGTTTTAAATCAATTAAGAGAAATAAAAGAATATTAACCTTCATTTATTCCTTCTACAATGCTTTTTATTTATGCACATTCATATTTCTGACTTATATTATTTTAATTTATTTCAAAATTTCCTTGATAGCAATTTTTCTGGGAATAAATTTCCTCAGTTCTTGTTTGTCTGATAAACTATTTTTCCATTACTTTTAATGAATGATTTTGCTGGATAAAGAATTCTAGGTTTATAGATTTTTTTCTTTTTCAACACTCTAAATTATTCACTACATTCTTTTCTTGTTTACATGGTGCTGATGAGAAATCTGTTTTAATTCTTATACTTGTTCTTCTATAAATAAGATACCCTCCCTATCACATCACCTTTGACCTCGTTTCTTTGAAGATTTTCTCTTTGTCTTTGGTTTCCTCCTCTATAGTATTTCTAGGTTTGCATTTTGAGAGCTATATATATTGGTTTGATAAGATCTCTTTGTTTTCTGGATCTGTGGTTTGATGTTTAGAAATTTATCAGCAATTAATTTTTCCAATATTTCTTCTTCCCCATACTTTCTTTCTTCTCCTTCTTGTATTCTAATTGATCATATTTTACACATTTCTTTTTTTTTATTAGTTAAGGTATTACAAATATGTCCTCATCCCCCCCCCCATTAACCCCCAACCACCCCCCCACACACACACACAAACTCATGCTCCCATCCCCCTGTTGTCCATGTCCATTGGTTTGGCTTATATACATGTATACAAGTCCTTCGGTTGATCTCTTCCCCTTACCCCCGCCCTCCCTTACTTTCCTTCTGGGGATTGATAGCCTGATCGCTGTTTCTCAGTCTTTGGGTCTGTCCCTTTTCGTCAGTCTATGTTGTTCTCTATAATCCACAAATGAGTGAGATCATGTGGTATTTATCTTTCTCTGACTGGCTTATTTCACTTAGCATAATGCTCTCCAGTTCCATCCATGCTGTTGCAAAAGGCAAGAGTTCCTTTTTTTTTTTTTTTTTTACCACAGCATAGTATTCCATTGTGTATATGTACCACAGTTTTCTAATCCATTCATCTGCTGATGGGCACTTAGGCTGTTTCCAAATCTTAGCTATGGTGAATTGTGCTGCTATGAACATAGGGGTGCATATATCCTTTCTGATTGGCGTTTCTGGTTTCTTGGGATATATTCCTAGTAGTGGGATCACTGGGTCAAATGGGAGTTCCATTTTTAGTCTTCTGAGGTAGCTCCATACTGTCCTCCACAGTGGCTGCACCAGTCTGCATTCCCACCAGCAGTGCAGAACATTCCTTTTTCTCCACATCCTCTCCAACACTTGTTGTTTGTTGATTTGTTGATGATAGCCATTCTGACAGGTGTGAGATGATAACGCATTGTCGTTTTGATTTGCATCTCTCGTATAATTAGTGACTTTGAGCAGGTTTTCATATGTCTTTCGGCCTTCTGTATGTCCTCTTTCAAAAAATGTCTATCTAGGTCCGTTGCCCATTTTTTTTATTGGATTGTTTATCTTCCTTTTGTTAAGTTTCATGAGATCCCTGTAAATGTTGGAAATTAAACCCTTATCGGTGGTATCATTGGCAAATATGTTCTCCCATGTAGTGGGTCTTCTTGTTGTTTTGTTTATGGTTTCCTTTGCTGTGCAAAAGCTTTTTATTTTGATGTAGTCCCATTTGTTTATTTTCTCTTTAGTTTCCATTGCCCTTGGAGCATTATCAGAGAAGAAATTTCTTCAGCATATGTTTGCGATTTCGCTGCCTGTGGATTCCTCTAGTATTTTTATGGTTTCCCATCTTACGTTTAAGTCTTTTATCCATTTTGAGTTTATTTTTGTGTATGGTGTGAGTTGGCGATCTAGTTTCATCCTTTGGCATGTATCTGTCCAATTTTCCCACCACCATTTATTGAAAAGACTCTCTTAACTCCATTGTATGCTTTTGCCTCCTTTGTTGAATATTAATTGGGCATAGTGGTTTGGGTCGATTTCTGGGGTCTCTATTCTATTCCATTGATCTATATGTCTGTTCTTGTGCCAGTATCAAGCTGTTTTAAGAACAGTGGCTTTGTAATACAGTTTGATATCTGGTATTGAGATCCCACCTACTTTGTTCTTTCTCAGGATTGCTACAGCTATTCGGGGTCTTTTTTTATTCCAGATGAACTTTTGGAATGTTCGTTCTAGATTTTGAAATATGCCGTTGGTAATTTAATGGAGATTGCACTGAATCTATAAATTGCTTTGGGTAGTATGGACATTTTGATGATGTTGATTCTACCAATCCATGAACACGGTCTCCGCAAGCCCACTCGCCCCTGGCACCAAGCAGCCAGCAGATTGACAAAGTCCAAGGCTGCTCCTTTACATCCAGTCCAGCTATGGGCTCATTTTTCGCGTTCCCTTCTGCCAGCAGCCCTGTGGGGCCCCTTCCCCACTCGCGGGTCAGGCTGGCCCCAAGGGCCGTGGACTCTGTGGGGGGCAGATTTCGCCCCGCGGGCTCGAGCTCGGTCCTCCCTCCAACCCGAACTGCAAACTGCACCTTTAGGGGATGTCCAACCTTTATGTGAGAAGAAGCAGTGCTCGTCTGAGTTCACGCAGTCACGCTGCTTGCGATCCCTTGTTTCCAGGTTAGTAGCTGGTCTCTGGATGCTGGCAACAACCACCCAAATGGCGCAGTCTCCGCTGCTTAGCTGGTGCACCATGAGAGGCTTCAGCCGCAGTCTCCAACCGTCCTTTTGTTCCTGGGGGTTCTCGGTCTTTCCTAGCTGCAGACAGTCTCTCAGCTGAAAATCCTCTCCCTATTCGGGCTGCATGTTACCGGTTTCAGCTGCTCACCCTTATCTGCTCCAGGACAAGGCACCGGACACTTCCGTTTATACCTCCTCCATTTTCCCTTCCCCACATTTCTTATATTGTCTTATAGTTCTTGCATATTGTTTTCCTTTTTCTCTTTTCAATTTAATCTGGGAAGTTTCTATTCTTATATTTTCCAATTTATTGATTCAATCCTTGACTGTATCCATTCTATTGATTCTTAATTTCCATTACAGTATTTTTTTTTTATTTCTAGGTTTTCTGTTATTATTATTAATTAATTTATTTATTTTCAATTTGTAATTATTATTTTTTGTTTAAAGTATTACATATGTCACCTTTTTTCCCCCATTGACCCCCTCCAGCTCGGCTCTCCCACCCCCACCTCAGGCCTTCAACACTCTAGGGTTTCTTTTTTGTTATTTTCTAGAGTTTCTATTTCTCTACCGCCAATAGTTATCTGTTTATATGTTGTCTACTTTTTTATTAGTCTTTTACATGTTAATCATTGTTACCAGTTCTGATACTTGCTTTGTCTTTTCAGACTAATGTTGTAATGTACCCCGCGAATCACAGAAGGACGCCTCAAGAAGTCGAATTAAAGAGTCATATTTATTGCAAATCTGGGACTATGAGGGGCATGTCGCTCTTCTCCCAAATCTCATAGTAATAAGATGGTTGCAAAACCAGACTTATATAGGCAAAGATCACAAAGGTATTGATTACATCCCAGGGTTGGAATGAGGAGCCTGGTTCGCAAAAAAGCAGTTTACAGAAGCAGAAGCAGCATGTTATCTAAATTGTAGTTTTGGGTCTCTGGATCACTGAATTGACAGAAACACATTTTCTAGAGTCCTCAGGTCTAGAATGAGGAACCTGGTCAGACTTAAGCATGTTATCTAAATTACAGTTTTTGGGTCTCTGGAACACTGAGTCAACAGGGACATGTTAAATGAAGCCCTCTGACCTTGGGATAATTGTGCTGTCCTTCCCAGGTAAAGGAAAATGTGTTTTCTAAGACCAGTATGACCACAACAAATGGGATTTCACATTACAATCCATAGGGTATTTAATTGAATGGGATGATTTATATAATTCAGAAAATCAAAATAACTTTTCTATTGTTAAACAAAGCAAATAAGTACAGAAGCCAAACAGCAGGGTTGAAGTTAAACTATAGTTTCTACCTGAGATGATTGCTACCACACTTCACTATGGTTTTCCCTGCTTTTTATTATTGCACCATGTAATATTTTGTTGAAAACTGTATC
Source organism: Myotis myotis (assembly GCF_014108235.1). Taxonomy (NCBI): domain Eukaryota; kingdom Metazoa; phylum Chordata; class Mammalia; order Chiroptera; family Vespertilionidae; genus Myotis; species Myotis myotis. The sequence goes on from NW_023416346.1 coordinate 87,021,417, forward strand.
AGGTAATAGCAACTGAGGTAAATAGGCCTTTGGTATGAGGTTTCATTTATTTGTCAGGAGTTGGGGTGTGTTTAATGTTTGCTGTACAACTAGGTACCAGAGACTTCAAACTCCTCTTGTCCCTGTTTATCCCTCCTGTGTTGTCTTTAGATTTTCCTAAGACTTCCTCCTTAAATAGGCTCTGTGCTTTGCAGCTTTCTGTTGTAATCCACTGTTATTATATAGGATGAGGGGAATTGTTCTATATTGTTATGATTAATTTTTTGTCTTGCCTTAGCCAGTTTGGCTCAATGGATAGAACACTGGCTTGTGAACTGAAAGGTCCCGGGTTTGATTCTGGTCAAGGGCACATGCCTGGGTTGCAGGCTCAGTCCCCAGTAGGGGGTGGAGCGTGTAGGAGGCAGCTGATCAATGATTCTCTCTCATCATTGATGTTTCTATCTCTCTCTCCCTCTCCCGGCCTCTCTGAAATCAATAAAAACTATTTTTTAAAAAATCAGTAAATAATTCTGTTGAAGGGGAAAATAAGGCAATTGGGCTAGCAATCTGAATCTGTGCCAGTAACCAGTATTCTGATGCACATTCTTGTTAGTCTATAATTAAGTCACTGCCCCTTTCTTAGGCAATAATCTGTTTTCCTAAATACTCCCAGTTTACAAGGGCCATAAACCAAGAATTTAATAGCTTCGCCAGAGGGGAGGTCACTGGTGCCACCCAGGCCAGGCCTTTAGATGTAATCTTACTTCCCCATTCTAACTGACTTAGGTAGGGCTGCGAAAGCCCACCACAAAGAAACTCAGGGGATAAAAGGAAAGCTTCCTCCATATTCATCACTCAGGCTTTGGACAACTGACTCCCCCAAGTCACTGTACTAATACATCTGCAAATAAAGGGTTTTTCCTGAATCTTCCAAGTACCTGTTTTGTGTTTTCCAGTCACCTGGTAAATTCTAAAACACTGTCTTTAGTGGGCCTGGTTACTGGGCTATGACCTTCCCAAGTGGATATTTTAGCTTTTATTTTCACTCCCTCATCTGAAACAAGAAGGCTTGAGGGGATTGAAAGTAAGGTTAATACACTTCTCTGTAGGTGGGATAGGCTCTGATAAAGTCTTATTCCCTAGAGAGTAAGCCTTTGTTATGCAAAATAATCTAGGTGCATTTAAAAAAGGTTGTTTTCCCTTTACCTTGACAGAGCTCTTCACCATGATAAAATGACAGGATTCCTGCTGATAAATTCCATAAAATTGTGGGCTGCCCACTAAAACTGATACCTCCACTCACCCTAATCCATACTCTTTTCCCAGCAATTTGTGAAAATTACCATTTAAGTGCTTTTACTAGTCTATGGCTTGATTCATTTCTATTTTAGATCTGGGTTGTGATTCTGTGGATTCGCCTATTTTTCCAGATTTTGGTGTGGTAGTCTGCTCTGCAATGTCAATGATTTGATGAGTCAAAGAAAATTATTTGATGTTTAATTTCTTCAGCTTTTTTCCTGTTATAAGTCTGGGAAGGATGTTGAATCAAAAAATGGAAGTTTGGGAAAGCATTGTAAGTATTTTTTTTAGTCCATACAACAACTTTATGAGATGGATATTATTGCTATACCAATTTTCCAGATGAAAAAAATGAGGCTTACAGATATTAAATATTGGGCCCAAATCACTCAATAAGTAGTGGACCTTGGATTTGAACTTAGCTCTGTCTGACTCTGATGTCTACAACATAGACACATATAGCTGATGTATGAGTAGGGGTGGTAAGAATCATAAGCGGGCACAGAAAATATTATAGCTGATAGAAAATTGTGATGTCACTTCTGGATGAAGGAAAATATTTTTATCAAAAGTTGGTCTAGAAGGATTTAAACATAGGTAGGCCAAGACAAATTCTGGATAGTTGGGGGCAGGAAATGATATCTAGACATTAAGATTTCTTTACATACACTCTTGTGTACTTTTGATGGGAATGAAAATTGGTGCAGACACTGTGGAAAACAGTATGGAGGTTCCTCAAAAACTTAAAAATGAAACTGCTATTTGACACAGAAATTTCACTTCTGGGTATATATTAGAAGAAACACAAAGCACTAACTCAAAAAAATATAAGTTCATTGCAACATTATTTACAATAGCCAAGATATTGAAGCAACCTAAGTGCCCATCAATAGATAAGTAGATAAAAAAAGCAGTGGTACATATATACAATGGAATATTATTTGACTAGAAAAAAAGGATGAAATGCTATCATTTGCAATAGCATGAATGGACCTAGAAGGTATGATGCTGTGTGAAATAAGTCAGTCAGAGAAAGACAAATACCATATGATTTCACTTATATGTGGAATCTAAAAAACAAAATAAACGAAGAAACAAAATAGAAGCAGACTTATTGATACAGAGAACAGACTGATGATGATTGCCAGAGGAAAGGGTGTTAGGGTGCTGGTTGAAAAAGGTGAAGGTATTAAGAAGTACAAATTTGTAGTCACATCATGGGGAGGTAAAGTACAGAATACGGAATATAATCAATAACATTGTAATAACTGTGTGGGCCAGGTGGGTACTGAAAATATCTGGGGGAACATTTTGTAAAGTAAGTATATGATTATCTAACTACTATGCTGAAACTAATACAAAATAATATTGAATATAAACTGTAATTGAAAAATAAGGTACAAAAAAATGTTCCTTACATGAATGTTCCATGATTACTCTTCCAAACATTGCTTCCATCTTTCTACTGTGATGAGAAACAAGTGAGGTCATTCAGAGCATGACGGGAATGAGAACTTATTGGCCATTTTTTTTTGCCTCTGAGCTAACATTACATTTAAGGCATCTGGGATGTGATTAGTTTTATTTTCTTGAGGAGCTCCATCTTGGTAGTTAGGGATAGTGGCAGGCCCAGTGCCAGAAAGGCCCTGTCCTCCTAACAGTGGCCAATTTCCTTTCTATGTGGAAAAGCCAGAAGGGGAAATGGTTGACAGTGAATAGGGTCTTGAAAGGATTAGGAACTGCAACAACTGGTTGGCCACTTCACTTGCTTCTTTCAGGATAGCCTTGCATGCTAACATAGTCTTTATTTTACTTTCTAAGCATAACCCTGGCACTCCTCAACCTGTAGAGGAGCTGATTACAATACCATCGAATATAATCTTGTGAAGTGTGTTCATACTTTATCTTTTCCTGAGACTATAAGATCCTCTCTTCCTGTGCAAAAAATAATTCATCAAAGACCTTTACACAGAGAACTATAAGATATTGATGAAATAAACTGAAGAAGACACAAATAAATGAAAATATATTTTGTGTTCATGGATTGGAAGAATTAATATTGTTAAAATGTTTGTACTACCCAAAACAATCTATAGACTCAATGAAATCCCTATAAACTTCCAATGGCAGTTTTCAAATAAATAGAAAAACAATTCTAACATTCCTGTGTGAAACCAAAAAACAACTTGAATAGTCAAAGTGATCTTAGAAAAGAAGAACAAAGCCTGAGGAATCTTCCTACCTGACTTCATTACAAAGCTATAGTAATCAAAACAGTATGGTACCAGCACATAGATAAATGGAACAGAATTGAAAGTTCAGAAAAAAATCCATGCCTAAATGGTCAATTAATTTACAACAAATGAGATAAGAATATGTAATGGGGAAAGAACATTCACTTCAATGACCAGTTTTGCAAAAACTAGATAGCTACATGCAAAATAATGAAACTGGGAAATTCTCTTGCAATCATACACAAAAGTTAATTGAAAATGTACTAAAGGTTTGAGTGTAATACCTGAAACCATAAAATTCCTAGATGAAAACATAGGTAGTATGCTTCTTGACATTAGAATTGACAATAACTTTTTGAATCTGACTCCAAAAGCAAAGGCAACAAAAGTAAATATAAACAAGTGGAACTATATCAGCTAAAAAGTTTTGCACAGCAAAGGAAATCATGAACAAAATGAAAAGTCAACTTACTGGATGAGTAATAATATTTTCAAATCAGATAATGGGCTAATATTAAAAATATATAAAGAATTCATACAACTCAATAGCTAAAAATAAACCAATCTGATTTTTAAAATGGGAAGATCTGAAGAGACATTTTTCCAAAGATGGCACACTGATGGCTAATAGGTACATGAAAAAATGCTCAACATCACTAATTACTAAGAAGATTCAAAGTAAAAGCACAATGAAATATCACCTCACTCCTGTTATAATGGTTAGTATCAAAGAGACAAGAAATAACAAGTGTTGATGAGGATGTGAGAAGAATGGAATGCTTATGCACTCTTGGTAGAAATGTAGATTGGCAAAGCCACTATGGAAAACAATATGGCGGTTCCTCAAATAACTAAAAATGTAACTACCTTATGATTCAGCAATTCCACTAGTGTGTATTTATCAGAGGAAAATGAAAACATTAATTTATAAAGATATATGCACCCCCATGTTCATTGTAGCATTATTGAATTATTTAAAATAGCTAATATATGGGAACAACTTAGTGTGCATCGATGGATGAATGTATAAAGAAAATGTGAGATAATATCTTTCTATATCTATCTATATCTATATCTATATCTATATCTATATCTATATCTATATCTATACCTATATCTATATTTATATCTATATCTATCTATATAATCTATATCTATATATCTATCTATATCTATATCTATATCTATATCTATATCTATATCTATATCTATATCTATATCTATATCTATCTATATATGCATGCTAGAGGCCAGGTGCACAAAAATTTGTGCACTCGGGGGGGAAGGGGGGGTCCCTCAGCCCAGCCTGTGCCCTCTCACAGTCTGGGTCCCCTCGGGAGATAACACCCTGCTGGCTTAGGCCTGCTCCCAGGTGGCAGAGGGCAGGCCCAATCCCTAGGTGCAGCCCCTGGTCGGCTCACAGCAGGGCCGATTGGGGAGTTTGGGCACTGCCACCTGTCATGCACAGAGCAGGGCGGATCGGGAGGTTGCGATGCCACCCTGAGTCACGCTCAGGGTAGGGCCTATTGGGGGGTTGGGGCACCGCCCCCTGTCACACTCAAGGCAGGGTCGATGGGGAGGTTGCAGCACCACCCCCTGTCACGCACAGAGCAGGGCCCATCAGGGGGGTTGGGGCTCTGTACCCTGTCAAGCACAGAGCAGGGTTGATTAGAGGGTTGGGGAGCTCCCCCTTATCACGCACAGAGCAGGGCCCATCAGGGGGTTGGGGAGCTCCCCCCTGTCATGCACAGAGCAGGGCCCATCAGGGGGTTGGGGAGCTCCCCCCTGTCACTCACAGAGTAGGACCGATAGGGGAGTTGGGGCACCATCCCTTGTCACACACAGAGCAGGGCGGATCAGGGGGTTGGGGCGCTGCCCTCTATCACCCACAGAGCAGGGCCGATCAGGGGGTTGGGGTGCCGCCACTCTCACACTCAGGGCAGGGCCGATGGGGAGGTTATGGCTCTACCCTGTCACACACAGAGCAGGGCTCGTGGGGGGGGGGGGTTGGGGCCCTGCACCCTGTCACACACAGAGCCTCAGGGCGATCAGGGGTTTGGGGAGCTCCCCTCTATCAGGCACAGAACAGGGCTGATCAGGGGGTTGGGGCTCCTTCTCCTGTCACGAACAGAGCAGGGCCGATAGGGAGGTTGTGGCCCCACCCCTGTCACACACAGAGCCACAGGGCGATCAGGGGGTTTGGGTTCTGCCCCTTGTCACGCTGATCCCGGTGCTGGGCTTTTACTATATAGGATAGATGCCTGGTGCCAGCCTGGTGAGGGGATGATGGCTGGTTGCAGCTGGTCACACACCCTTCAGGGTGGGGGTCCCCCTGGCGTGCTTGGCCAGTCTGGGTGAGGGGCTGAGGGCTGTTTTCAGGCTGGCAGGTGACTGAAGCTCCCAACTGCTCCTTTTTTTTTTATTCTGGGCCAGCTTTATCTCTGGCTCCAGCTCTGAGGTCTCTGCTGCTGAAAGCAAGTATCTGGTTTGTTTGCGTTCTATAATCGAAACACTGTATCAACTCCAGCTCTGAGATCCTGGCCGGCTGAAAGCCGGTTCTGGGGTTTTGTTTAGCTTCTATATTTGTTACAGTGTTTCAAACTGCAAGCTCAGAGGCCAGAAAGGCAGGCAGGGAAAGTTGCAAGCATCCGTCACTGAAGCAAGCAAACCTCATGTTAGCTTCAAGCTGCCTGGCTGCTGGCCGCCATCTTGCTTAGCAGTTAATTTGCATATCGCCCTGATTAGCCAATGGAAAGGGTAGCGGTCGTACGCTAATTACCATGTTTCTCTTTTATTAGATAGGATATTAGAGGCCCATCACGTGAAATCTTGTATGGTAGCCCACCACTGCTCACAGCCCCCCCACCCACCTGCCACCCCTCCGCACTTGCAGCCCCACCACCTGCCCACTGCTGCTTGCCACGTTCACCGCCTTGCCCACCACCCCTCCCACCCATCTGCTGCAGCGCCGCGCTTGCAACACTGCCCACCCACCCACTGCTGCTCACCGTGCTTGCTGCCCCACCCTCCCACTGCCTGCCTTGCTGCGATCAGAGTCTGTGGGCCATGGGGGAGGGACTGAGAGGTGCTCAATTCCAAATGACTGGTCATTTGGTCATCCTGGTCGTCATAGACACTGTATATATATCAGTGGCTCAGTGCATGAAATTTGTGCATGGGGGGTGTCCCTAAGCCCAGCCTGCACCCTCTCCAATCTGGGACCCCTCGGGAGATGTTTGACTGCTGGTTTATGCCTGATCCCGCTAAACTGGCAGTTGGATATCCCTCTCACAATCCAGGACTGCTGGCTCATAACTGCTCACCTACCTGCCTGCCTGATGGCCCCTTACCACTCTGCCTGCTGGCCTACTCACTCCCAACTGGCCCCCACTGCCAGCCTGCTCACCCCCACCTGCTCCCCCTGTCAGCCTGCTTGCCTACAACAGCCCCCCCCCCAATAGCCTGATTTCCCCCAACTGCCCTCCCCTGCTGGCCTGATCACCCCTGAACCACCTCTGCCTTGGCCCCATCACCATAGATTTTTCCAGAAGGTCTCCTGGTCTAATTAGCATGTTTCCCTTTTATTAGTATTGATATATATAAAATTCAGCTTTAAGATGAATGAAATCTTGCTGTTTGTGAAAACATGGATGTAACTTGAGGATATTATGCTAAGTGAAATCAGTCAGACAAAGATTAGTACTGTATGATTCTACATATAGTGGAATCTGAAAAAATATAAACAAACTAAGCTCATAGATATAGAGAAAACATTGGTGGTTCCCATAGGCAGGTGCTAGAGGATGCACAAATGGGTGCAGGGGATCAAAAGTTACAAACTTCTTCTTTTTTTTTTTTTTGTTTGAACCAGATGTTTTAATTTCATTCACTGATTGACCCCTTCTATAAATGATGGAGATAATACATTCTCCCATCTTCATTATAGAATAATTATAAAATAATTAAGTCATGGAAATATAATATACAGCATGGTGACTATAGTTAATAATATTTTATTGCATAATTGAAAGTTGCTAATATAGTAGATCTTAAAAATCTTTATCACACAAAAATTTATAACTATGTATGATCATGGAGGTTAAAAAGATTTATTGTGGTGATTACTTCACAATACATAGATATATTTAATCATTATGTTATAACTGAAACTAATATAATGTCATGTCAATTGTTCCTCAATAAAAAAAAGAATCCATGTTCTAAAAGCTAGGCAAACGTAGGAAGTGTTGGAATACTCGGCCTGATATATTCCCACTAGTATAGGGCACACTAGAGTGAGTTCTAGTGACCCAGGAAACACTGAAGGCCAAAGATGAAAGCCTCAGTTCACCAGTCCCAGAAAGCCTAGTTGCTATTTTCCCCTTATAGGTATGATTCTGCAAAAAAGGTTCCTTGGATGCATCCCATTTTCTTGGTGTGAGGTTAGGTCTACATAAAATGCACCAGAACTACAGTATAAAATCAATAAAAACATATTTTAGAAAACTATAATGCACAACTAGAATATTGATATTGATACAGTCATGGTACAGAACAGTTTTGTCACCACAAATTCCCTCCTGTTGAACTTTTATATTCATACTAACCTCTGTGTCCCCCTGACCTGAACCCTGGCAACCATCATCTGTTTTTCTAAGTTCTACATTTCTCTAGTGTTTTTCCATTTCAAAAAGTTATAATGTAATCATACAGTACGTTATATTTTTGGAATGGCTATTTTCACTCAGCATAATTCCTGGAGATTCATCCAAATTGCTGAGTGTTGAATAGTTCGTTCCTTTTTATTGCATTCCATGGTATAGGTGTAGTACAGTTTTCTTAACTATTCACCTATTGAAGCACATGTGGGTTGTTTCCAGTTTTTGTATATTAAGAATAAAGCTGCCATACACATTAGTGTACAGGTTTTTGTGTGAACATAGTTTTAATTTCTTCACCCAAAATACCCACAAGTGCAAATTCTGGGCTGTATGAGAAGTACATGTTTAATTTTCTAAGATATTGCAAAACTGTTTTCCAGTGTATCATTTTTATTCTTTCCAGAAATGCAAGAGTTATCCTGTTTACCATGTTTTCACCAGCATCAGGTTTTGCCAATGTTTAGATTAGCCATTCTCATAGATGTGCAGTAATGTTTCATTGTAATTTTTATTTGCATTTCTCCAATTGTCTAATTATGTTGAACAACTTTGCATGTCCTTATTTGCTATCTGTGTATCCTCTTCAGTGAAATGCCACCTCATGCCTTTTACCCATATTCCAAATTTTTAAAAAATCCTCACCTGAGAATATTTTTCCCACTGATTTTTAGAGAGAGTGGAAGGAAGGCGGGAGAGACAGAGAAACATGGGTGTGACAGAAACATATTGATTGGTTGCCTCCCACATGCACCCTGATCAGGGTGGGGGATCAAGCCAGCAATCTGGGACCCTTCAGTCCACAGACCAACACTCTACCCACTGAGAAAAACTGGCTAGGGCACCATATTTTAATTTTATTGTTAACTCTTAATCTTTGATAATACTTTAATAGATACTATTCCTTGTTAGATCTATCTACTTATATAAAAACCCTGGGTGGTGTTCATAACGACTGGGTCTGGCGACCAAGTGGAAGGAAATCAGTCCTGCAGGGGTTGTCTTGGCAATGGCTGCGTCCTCCCTCGAGCTGTTTCCCGGAGCTATTTCCAGTGAGGGCGGGGTTTGAGGCAGGAACCCACCCTCAGAGTGTGGACCCACTGAATCTTGGGTCACTTTGCCAAGGGCTGCGCCCTCCCCGAGCTGTTTCCCAGAGCTGTTTGGGTGTAACATCAAGCCAGAAGTACGACCAAGCAGAAGGAAGTCAGTCCCGCAGGGGTTGTCTAGGCAACAGCTGCGCCCTCCCCCGAGCTGTTTCCTGGAGCTGTTTCCAGTGAGGGCAGGGTTTGAGGCAGGAACCCGCCCTCAGAGTGTGGACCCACTGAATCCTGGGTCACTTTGCCAAAGGCTGCACCCTCCCCAGCTGTTTCCTGTGTGGCCTGAGGGAAGAACCCACCCTCAGAGCACCAGGAGCGCCCAGCAGCAGTCAGTCGTGGGTTGCTGAGGTGGATGCCACGGCATGGTAGAACTCTGGGTCTGGCCCAACAGGCGGCATGGCCGACCTTCAAATCAGACCCTGACAGTAGAAAGGAGGGAGCCCTATTCCTCACAGAATCTGCTGTTGGATAGCTCGCTGTCAGTGGCCTGCCAGCCAGGAACCCCATTCTCCTGCACCCCGGACCCTGACAGGAGGGAGGAGGGAGCCCCTTTCCTCACAAAATCAACAGGTGGCCAGTTTGCTAATTAATTCCCTTTTTTAAAAAAAAAAGTTTATTGATTTTTTACAGAGAGGAAGGGAGAGGGATAGACAGTTAGAAACATCAATGAGAGAGAAACATCGATCAGCTGCCTTCTGCACACTCCCCACTGGGAATGTGCCAGCAACCAAGGTACATGCCCTTGACCGAAATCAAACCTGGGATCTTTGAATCCGCAGGCTGATGTTCTATCCACTGAGCCAAACTGGTTAGGGCAGTTAATTCCCTTTTAATGTGAACGAATTTCATGCACCGGGCTACTAGTCTACACTAATAAAAGAGAAAAATGGTAATTGGCGTACGGCGATACCGTTTTCATTGGCTAATCAGGGCTATATGCAAATTAACTGCCAACTAAGATTGGCAGTTAACTGCCAACTAAGATTGGCAGTTAACTGCCAACAAGATGGCGGCTAATTTGCATATGTAGGCACAATGCAGGGAGGCGAAAAGGAAAGCAGGAAGAAGCCCCCTGCCACTGACAGTGATCTGAAACCCAGGGGGGAGCTAAGAGCTGGGGGGCAGGGCAAAGGTGGCCCCAGGGCCACCTTTGCCCTGCCCCCCAGCCATGATCGGAGAATCAGGCGCCTTTGCCGCCCTGGCCAGTGATAGCAGGAAGTAAGGGTGGAGCCAGCAATGGGAGCTGGGCAAGGTCGAAGCTGGCAGTCCCAGGAGCTGGGGGTCCTTGCCTGGGCCTAAAGCGAAGCCCACGATCGCAGCGACCCCCGCTGCCACTGCAGGTCCCCACTGCCTGGGCCGGACGCCTAGGCCAGAGGCGTTAGGCCTGGGCAGGGGCAGAGCCTGCAACCGCGGGGAGCTGGGGGTCCCCTGCCCAGGCCTGACACCTCTGCCGGAGGCCTCAGGCCTGGTCAAGGGGCCGATCCCGTGATTGGTGATCGGAGGGTGATGAGGGTCAACTCCTCTGGCTGAGGCATCAGGCCTGGGTGGGGGGCGGAGCCGGGGATTGGGGGAATATGATGGTCCCCTTGCCCAGGCCTGAAGCCTGGGTCAGAGGCGTCAGGCTTGGGCTGGGGGTGGAGCAAGCGATCAGAGGGAGATGGCGGTCCCCTGCCCAGGCATGATTCCTGGGCCAGAGGCCTCAGGCCTGGGCGGGGGCCAGAGCCAGTGATTGGGGGGAGATGGGGATCCCCTGCCCAAGCCTGACACCTCTGGCGGAGGCGTCAGGCCTGGGCAAGGGGCTGATCAGGCGATCGGAGGGTGATGGGGGTCAACGCCTGAGGGCTCCCAGTATGTGAGAGGGGGAAGGCTGGGCTGAGGGACACTCTCCCCACCCCCACATACCCAGTGCACGAATTTAGTGCACCAGGCCCCTAATATATATATATATATATATATATATATATATATATATATATATATATATAAGCCTAAGCAACCATTATGAATGAACGACCAGAAAGACCGGTCACTATGATGCACACTGACCACCAGTGGGCAGATGCTCAATGCAGGAGCTGCCTCCTGGTGATCAGGGGACTCTCACATGGGAGGAGCTCTGTTCAGCAACAAGCCAGGCTGATGGCTGCCAGTACAGTGGTGGTGGTGGGAGCCTCTCCTGCCTCCTCAGCAGCACTAAGGATGTCCGACTGCAGTTTAGGCCTGCTCCCTGCTGGCAAGTGGACATCCCCCGAAGGCTGCCGGGCTGCCAGAGGAATGTCTGATTACCATCTTAGGCCCAATCCCCCAGGGAGTGGGCCTAAGCCAGCAGGTGGTCATCCCCTGAGGGGTCCCAGACTGCGAGAGGGCACAGGCCGGGCTGAGGGACCCTCCCTTCCCCCCTGAGTGTACAAATTATTGTGCACTGGGCCTCTAGTATATACATATATATAAAACTATGTATATTATTATATATACAATAATTTGAGTTGAATTGTGTGTGTGTGTGTGTGTGTGTGTGTGTGTGTGTGTGTGTGTTTTCTGTCCACAGATTACATCAATCTCTGAGAAGAGGGTTTTGAAGTTCTCTAAAACAGTTAGGGATTTGAATATTTCTCTTTTCAGCACTATCATATTTTTTTGCACTTTGTAGTCTTTTCTTTATTGATTAAGGTATTATATATGTGTCCTTATGCCCCCATTGCCCCTCACTCCCACTCGTGCCCTCACACCCCTAGTGTCTCTGTCCATTGGTTATGCCTATATGCATGCATACAACTCCTTTGGTTGGTCTCTCCCACTTACCCCACCCTCCCCTGCCTTCCCTATGAGGTTTGACTGTCTGATCAATGTTTTCCTGTCTCTGTTTCTGTTCATCAGTTTATGTTGTTCATTATATTCCACAAATGAGTGAGATCATGTAATATTTCTATTTCACTAATTGGTGTACTTTGCTTAGCATAATGCTCTCCGGGTCCATCCAAGCTTTTGTGAATGGTAATAATTCTTTCATTTTACCGCAGCATAGTATTCCATTGTGTAGATGTACCACAGTCTTTTCATCCACTCACCTGCTGATGGGCACTTAGGCTGTTTCCAAATCTTAGCTATGGTAAATTGTGCTGCTATGAACATAGGGGTGCATATATTCTTTCTGATTGGTGTTGCTGATTTCTTAGGTTATATTCATAGAAGTGGGAATACTGGGTCAAATGGGAGTTCAATTTTTTAAATTTCTGAGAAAACGCCTTAGTGTATTTCACAGTGAATGCACCAGTCTGCATTCCCACCAACAGTGTGTGAAGGTTCCTTTTTCTCCACATCCTCACCAGCACTTCTCATTTATTGATTTGTTGATTTTGTTGATGATAGTCATTCTGACATGTGTGAGATGGTACTTCATTGTTGTTTTGATTCGCATCTCTTCGATGATTAGTTTCTTTGAGCATGTTTTTGTATATCTCTTGGCCTTCTATATGTCCTCTTTCAGATATTATCTATTAAGCCTGTTGCCTATTTTTTTTTTATTGGATTGTTTATCTTCCTTTTGTTAAGTTGTATGAGTTCCTTATAAATGTCGGAGTTAAACCTTTATTGGTGATAGCATTGGAAAATATGTTCTCTCATACAGTGGGCTTTCTTGTTGTTTTGTTGATGGTTTCTTTTGCTGTGCAGAAGCATTTTATTTTTTTATTTTTAATTTATTGCTTAAAGTATTACAAAGGGTATTACATATGTGTCCATTTTATCCCCCCGCCCTAGACAGTCCCTAGCCTCCCCTATCCCCCAGTGTCTTATGTCCATTGGTTATGCTTATATGCATGCATACAAGTCCTTTAGTTGATCTCTTACCTCCCTACATCCTGCCCCCCAACCCTCCCAGGCCTTCCCCCTGCAGTTTGACAATCTGTTTGAGGCAGCTCTGCCTCTGTATCTATTATTGTTCAAAAGTTTATAATGGTCTCTATTATCCATGAATGAGTGAGATCATGTGGTATTTTTCCTTCATTGTCTGGCTTATTTCATTTAGCATAATGCTCTCCAGTTCCATCCATGCCGTTGCAAATGGTAAGAGTTCCTTCCTTTTTACAGCAGCATAGTATTCCATCGTGTAGATGTACCACAGTTTTCTAATCCATTCATCTACTGATGGGCACTTAGGCTGTTTCCAGATCTTAGCTATGGTGAATTGTGCTGCTATGAACATAGGGGTGCATATATCCTTTCTTATTGGTGTTTCTGGTTTCTTGGGATATATTCCTAGAAGTGGGATCACAGGGTCAAATGGGAGTTCCATTTTTAGTTTTTTGAGGAAACTCCATACTGTCTTCCATAACGGCTGCACCATTCTGCATTCCCACCAGCAGTGCACAAGTGTTCCTTTTTCTCCACATCCTCTCCAGCACTTGTCGTATGTTGATTTGTTGATGATAGCCAGTCTGACAGGTGTGAGATGGTACCTCATTGTTGTTTTGATTTGCATCTCTCGGATGATTAGTGACTTTGAGCATGTTTTCATATGTCTCTTGGCTTTCTGAATGTCCTCTTTTGAAAGGTGTCTATCTAGGTCCTTTGAACATTTTTTGATTGGATTGTTTAAGTTCCTTTTGTTAAGTTGTATGAGTTCCCAATAAATATTGGCGATTAGGCCCTTATCACATATGACATTGGCAAATATGTTTTCCCACACAGTGGGTTTTCTTGTTGTTTTCTTGATGGTTTCTTTTGCTGTGCAGAAGCTTTTTATTTTGATGTAGTCCCATTTGTTCATTTTCTCTTTAGTTTCAAGTGCCCTAGGAGCTGTATCAGTGAAGAAATTGCTTCGGCATATGTCTGAGATTTTGTTGCCTTTGGATTCTTCTAGAATTTTTATGGTTTCCTGTCGTACATTTAAGTACTTTATCCATTTTGAGTTTATTTTTGTGTATGGTGTAAGTTGGTGGTCTAGTTTCATTTTCTTGCATATATCTGTCCAATTTTCCCAACACCATTTATTGAAGAGACTATCTTGGCTCCATTGTATGTTCTTGCCTCCTTTGTCAAATATTAATTGAGCATATTGGTTCGGGCCGATTTCTGGGCTCTCTATTCTATTCCATTGATCTATATGCCTATTCTTGTGCCAGTACCAGGCAGTTTTGAGAACAGTGGCTTTGTAATACAACTTGATATCTGGTATTGAGATCCCACCTACTTTGTTCTTTTTCAGGATTGCTGCAGCTATTCGGGGTCTTTTTTTATTCCAGATGAATTTTTGGAGAGTTCGTTCTAGATGTCTGAAGTATGCCGTTGGTATTTTAATGGGAAGTGCGTTGAATTTATAGATTGCTTTGGGTAGTATGGTCATTTTAATGATGTTTATTCTACCAATCCATGAACATGGTACGTTCTTCCATCTGTTTATGTCTTCCTCTATATCTTTTTTCAACGTCCTGTAGTTTTCTGAGTAGAGGTCTTTTACCTCTTTAGTTAAGTTTATTCCTAGGTAGCTTAATTTTTTTGGTGCGATGGTCAACGGGATTGTTTTTATAATCTCTCTTTCTGAAAGTTCACTATTGGTGTATAGTAATGCCTCAGATTTCTTGGGGTTAATTTTGTATCCTGCTACATTGCGAACTTCATGTATTAAGTCTAGTAGCTTTTTGATGGAGTCTCTAGGGTTTTGCATGTATAATATCATGTCGTCTGCAAATAAGGACAGTTTTACTTCCTCTTTTCCAATTTGGATGCCTTTTATTTCTTCTTCTTGCCGAATTGCAATGGTTAACACTTCCAGTACCATGTTGAACAGGAGTGGTGAGAGGGGGCATCCCTGTCTTGTTCCTGTCCGTAGGGGAAATGGTGTTAGTTTTTGTCCTTTGAATATGATGTTGGCTGTGGGCCTGTCATATATGGCTTTTATTATGTTGAGGTATGATCCTTCTACTCCCACCTTGCTGAGAGCTTTTATCAAAAATGGGTGTTGAATTTTGTCAAATGCTTTTTCTGCATCAATTGATATGACCATGTGGTTTTTTTCTTTCAATTTGTTTATGTGATGTATCACGTTTATTGATTTGCGGATGTTATACCATCCTTGCATCTCTGGGATAAATCCTACTTGGTCATGGTGTATGATCTTTCTGATGTACTGCTGGATCCGATTTGCTAAGATTTTGTTGAGGATTTTGGCATCTATGTTCATGAGGGATATTGGCCTGTAACTCTCTTTCATTGTGTTGTCTTTACCTGGTTTTGGTATTAGGGTGATGCTGGCTTCATAGAATGAGCTTGGAAGTGTTCCTTCCTTTTGAATTTTTTATCGTAGTCTGTGGAGGATAGGTTTTAGTTCTTCCTTGAATGTTTGGTAAAACTCCCCTGTGAAGCCGTCTGGTCCTGGGCTTTTGTTTGATGGAAGCTTTTTGATGACTGCTTCAATTTCTTCCATACTTATATGGGTCTGTTGAGATTATTAGATTCTTCCTGATTGAGTTTTGGAATGTTGTATTTTTCTAGGAATTTGTCCATTTCCTCCAGGTTGTCTAGTTTGTTGGAGTAGAGCTGTCCATAGTATTTTTTAACAATCATTTGTATTTCTGTGTGGTCTGTTGTTATTTCGCCTCTATTGTTTTGATTTTGTTTATTTGGGTACTCTCTCTGTGCTTCCTGGTGAGTCTGGCTAGAGGTTTGTGAATCTTGTTTATCCTTTCAAAGAACCTGCTCTTGGTTTCATTGATCTTTTATATTGTTTTTTTGGTCTCTATGTCATTTATTTCGGCTCTAATCTTTATTATCTCCTTCCTTCTGCTCACTCTGGGGTTTTCTTGTTGCTCTCTTTCTAATTCTTTGAGTTGTAGAGTTAGGTGATTTACTACCCTTTTTTCCTGTTTTTTGATGTAGGCCTGTAGAGCTGTAAACTTCCCTCTCCTGATTGCTTTCATTGTGTCCCATCGGTTTTGGATTGTTGTGTTTTCATTGTAATTAGTTTCCAGGATGTTTTCAAATTCTTCTTTGATCTCATTGGTAACCCAGTCAGTATTTTATAACATACTGTTCAGCTTCCAGTTGTTTGAGTATTTTGGGTTGTTTTTTATTGTAGTTTACTTCTATTATTATGCCATTGTGGTCTGAGGCAATGCTTAGTATGATTTCATTCTTCTTGAATTTGGGGAGACTTTGCTTGTGACCGAATATGTGGTCTAATTTTGAAAATGTCCTATGTGTACGTGAGAAGAACGTGGCTTTGTGGTGAAATGTTCTGAAGATGTCAATTAAGTCCTTCTGATCTAGTGAGTCATTTATGATTGTTGTTTCTTTGCTGATTTTTTTTGTCTATAGGATTTATCCAGTGATGTCAGTGGTGTATTAAAGTTCCCTACTATGATTGTATTGTTGTGGATGTCTCCCTTGATATCTTCCTGGAGGTTTTTTTTTAATGTATTTATGTGCTTCTGCATTGGGTGCATATATGTTTTTCAAGGTTATTTCCTCTTGTTGTATTGATCCCTTTAGTATTATGAAGTGGCCTTCCTTATCTCTTTTTATGCCTTTCACTTTGAGGTCTATTTTGTCCGATATAAGTATTGCTACCCCAGCTTTTTTTTTTTCATTTCCATTTGCCTGAAAGATATTTTTCCATCCTTTCACTTTCAGTCTGTGTGAGTCCCGTGTTCTGATGTGGGTCTCTTGTAGACAGCAAATATATGGGTCATGTATTTTTATGCATTCAGCCACTTGATTTCTTTTGACCAGAGCATTTAGCCCGTTTACATTTAAAGTTATTATTGAAAGGTACTTGTATGTAGCCATTTCTATTTTTGTGCCAGTTTTCTTTCTTAGCTTTTTATTTCTTCTCCTTATACCAGTCCTTTTAGCATTTCTTGCATTGCTGGCTTGGTGGTGATAAACTCCCTTAGCCTTTTTTTGTCTGTGAAGCTCCTTATTTCCCCTTCAACTTTGAATGATAGCCTTGCTGGATAGAGTATTCTTGGATTCAGTCCCTTGCTTTTCATCATTTTATAAAGTTCCTTCCATTCTTTTCTGGCATGATGTGTTTCTGTTGAGAAATCATATGATAATCTAATGGGAGATCCCTTGTATGTAACTTTCTGTCTCTCTCTTGCAGCCTTTAAGATTCTCCCTTTGTCCTGAACGTTTGCCATTATAATTACAATGTGTCTTGGTGCGAGTCTTTTTGGGTTCATTTTGTTTTGGACTCTCTGTACTTGTGTGACTTTTTTCGTTTCCCACATCAGGGAAGTTTTTTGACATTATTTCTTCAAATAGGTTTTCTCTCCCCTGTTCCTCTTCTTGTCTTTCTGGCACCCCTTTTATTCGTATGTAGCTTTGTGTCATGCTGTCCCAAAGCTCCCTAGGCTCTCCTCCTGTCTTTTAATTTTTTTCTCCAATTGCAGTTCAGTTTGGGTGTGTTTTGCTTCCCTCTCTTCTAATTCGCTAATTCAGTCCTCCCCTTCTCCTAGTCTACTTTTGAAACTTTCCATGGTGTTTTTTATTGCAGCTATATCACTCTTCATTTCTTCTTGATTCTTACAGAAGTTATTGATTTTTTCCTCCATTTCTTCTTGATTCTTACATAAGTTGTTGATTTTTTCCTCCATCTGGTTTATGCACTCTAGGACGCTTATTCTGAATTCTTTTTCTGACATATTACATGTCTTTGTTTCACTTAGCTGCTTTTCTGGCGATTTCTCCTTTTCTTTCCTTTGTTTTTTTTTTTTTTTTTTTTTTTTTTTTTTTGGTCTACCCATTTTTGGTCTTGCTGACTGATCTAGATGTCAAGTCATGCAGGGGCTGCTCCTTGGGTGGCAGTGGTTCCTCGGGCTGCTGTTGCTCCTCAAGTGGTCATGGTAGTGGCTGCTCCTCAGTTTGCAGTGGATCCTCTGGCAGGTGCTGTTCGCAGCAGTGGTGTCACCTCTGGCTGGTAGTTTTGGCTGCTCGCACAGCTATTGTTCCTTGGACAGGGGTGGGCTGATAATGAGGCTGCTGCTTTTCAGGTGGATGTGGGCTGAGTGCAGCTTCTGCTCCTTGGACAGGAGTGGGCTCTTCACATGGCTTCTGCTCCTCGGATGTGCACGGACTGCTCACGTGGCTGCTGCTGCTTGGATTGGGGCTGGCTCCAAGCTGCTACTGTTCCTCAGATGGGGCGGGCTGCTCGTGATGCCGCCATTGTTTGGACACTCGCAGGTTTCTTACAGGGCTACTGCCCCTCATACAGGTGCCAGCTGCTCATACAGCTGCTGCTCCTCAGATTGGGGATGGGCTGCTTGTGTGGCTGCTGCTCCTCAGGCGGGAGTGACGTGCACGTGGAGCTGCTGCTCCTCGGATGGGTGCATGATGCTCACCCAGGTGCTGCTCTTCGGACAGGTGCAGACTGTGTGTGGCTGCTGCTCCTTGGACCAGTGTGGGTGTTGCAGGGATGCCGCTCCTCAGATATGGTCGGTCTGTCTGCTTGTGTGGCTGCTGCTCCTTGTGCAGGAGCAAGCTGCTTGGGCAGCTGCTGCTCCTCAGGCTGGATTGAGGTGCATGTACAGCTGCTGTTCCTCATACAGGGGCTGTCTGCTCACGAGGCTGATGCTCCTTGGATGGATGGGCTGCTTGCATGGCTGCTTCTCTTTAGGTGGGAGTGAGCTGCACGTATGTCTGATGCTCCTCGGATGGGGGCAGGCCACTCACCCAGCTGCTGCTCGTCGGACAGGTGCAGGGTGCATGTGTCTGCTGCTCCTTGGACCAGGGTGGACTGCACAGGGCTACTGCTCCTCGAACGTGTGTGGTCTGCTCGTGTGGCTGCTGCTCCTCAGACTGGGACAGGCTGCTTGGGCAGCTACTGTTCCTTTAAGGGGAGCGGGCTGCTTGCGGAGATGCTGTTCCTCGTATGGGTATGGGCTGCTCACACCACTGTTGCTCCTCGTATGGGGGAAGACTGCTCGTGCAACTGCTGCTCCCTGAATGAGGGCAGGTTTCTTACACACCTATTGCTCCTCAGACAGGAGGAGGGTGTGGGCTGTGCAGCTGCTGCTGCTCAACCGGGGCAGGCTGCTCATGTGGTTGCTGTTCCTCAGATGAGGGAGCAGGGTGCTCACACAGCTGACAGCTGCTGCTCCTTGGACAGGGGCAGGCCACTTGAGGCTTCTGCTCTTAGTCCTTGTGTAGGCTGCTTGTGGGACTGCTGCTCCTTGGACAGAATTGGGCTGCTCATGTGTCTGATGCTTGCATGGTTGCAGTGCCCCGGGCTAAGGCGTTGGGCCAGTCAGAGGGGTGCATGCTTCAGAACTCACAGGAGCCTGTGCTCAGGGTGGTTGTAGACTCGTTGACCATAGGACCACAGCCCAGGTAGCAGGTCCCTGGCAGGGATGTCTGTAGAGTCCCAGGTGATATCTGAGGGCACCCTTGGTGGGGTTAAGGCTTGGCTCCTAGTTACAGCAGCTCTCCCCTTAAAAACGCTAGGCTTCTGAGTATAAGCCAGCCTCCTGGAACTGCTTACAAGGGTAGCAGAGGCTGCCTAGTTAGGCGAGCCTGTTTAGCCTGACCCCGAAGGTCCTGCGGGATCTATCTGTGCCTCACTCACATACACACACACACACACATCCCACATGACCACACACTCCTCTTTTGGTCCCTCACTGACACATGCTTTCTCCCTCACGGCTGCCTTCTTCCTTCCTCTGTAGTTGGGCCTGGGGTGTTATTGACCCATTTGTGGATGGAGTTTCCTCTCCAGGTTTCTGGTTATGAGGCTCACTCTCTAGCACCTGGCCAGACCGGATAAAATTCACCTTGACAAGACACAACACAAAGGGACCAAAGCACGAATGTACTCATGACAATAATAACCCCACTATAAGTGACCACCTGAGAAAAGAGAATTAGGAGGGAGAAAAGAGAGCATAAATGATATTGAAGAGAGCGAAAAAGATGAGAGAAAAGAAAAAGGAAGAAAAAGGAAATTATATATATATATATATATATATATATATATATATATATACATACATATATATGTATATATATATAAAATCTAAATTATATATTTATTGTGATTTATTAATAGTCATCTCTATAATAAGTTTAATCATTATTATTATTACTAGTAGCCAGGTGCACGAAATTCATGCACATTAAAAGGGAATTAATTGCCCTAACTGGAATATGGGGAGGATCTCAGTTCAGTATAGAGGAAGTAGAAAGGGGATGGGTGGATAAGAGGAAAGAGAATGAGAAAAAAATAATAACAAATTTACAACAAATTTGATTTCAAAAATGGTATAAAAATAGCAAATGCAAATAAAATAAAATAGAGTGATGGAAAATAATATAAAAAGTATAAAATAAAGCAACAAACAAAAACAGGAAAACAAAGGGGAAAAAGGAAAAGAAAGAAAAAAGAGAGAGATAACAAAGTAATAAAAAAATAAAAAATAAAGTAAAATAAAAATGAAAAATTGAAGTATTCCTTTGTCTGGCTTAAGATCCCAGTCTTCTGTACTGTAGTGTTTCTCAGGTTCTGATTGCTGGGACTGAAAGTCTCTCTTTAGTATTTGTGGGGGTTTTTTTAATCCTTTTACCATTCAGGGTGGAATCTGGGTGTGGCTGTATTAGTTGCCTGGATACTGGAGGGAGGGGCTATCTCTTCAGGACAAAATGGCTGCCCAGGTCCCAGGCTCAGGCATGACTCAGCACTAAACTCGCTGCCACTTCTCCTAGATCCCCCTCTCTCCCCAGATTCCACAGTTCCGCACCTTCTCCCACACGCCAGCCACGGGTAAGTGTCTGTATCCAAAAGGTCCTATGAACTAGGCTCTATGAAGAAAGGCACAAGCCACAGAGGCCAGAGAGGCTGCACCTCTGCACACTCTTCTCCTGCCAGCACTCTTCAACTTTTACTGACTGTGGACCCAGATCTAGAATCCCCTGTGAGTGGGGAAAGGCTGCGCCTCTGCACACTCTTCTCCTGCAGGCACTCCTCAGCCTTTCCTGATTGTGGACCCAGATCTAGAATCCCTTGCTGACCAGCAGTTCTGCGTACCTTCTTTCCACTGTGCTGGTCCCAAGGGACATGGCCCAAGCTGGTGTCATGTGGGTTCCCTCTGATCCTCAGGGCTCAGTGTTCTGGCCTATTGTACCAATCTTGTATCTCTAGAATAAATCCCACTTGACCATGATGTATGATCTTTATAATGTATTGTAGATCTGGTTTGTTAACATTTTGTTGAGGATTTTAGCATCTATGTTTCTCAAGAATATTGGCTTATATATCTTTTTTAGTGTCTACTGGCTTTGGAATTAGGATAATGCTGGTCTCATAACATAAGCCTGGGAGTCTTCCCTTCTCTTGAGTTTTTTGGAACAGTTTGAACATTTGTTCAAATTCACCTGTGATTCCATCCAGTCCAGGACTTTTGTTTAATTGGAGTTTTTTTTTATATTATTTTTATTTATTTCAGAGAGGAAGAGAGAAGGAGAGAGAGAACATCAATGTGAGAGATTCATTGATTGGCTTCCTCCTTCACTCCCCCTATTAGGGATCGAGCCCACAACCAGAGCATGTGCCTGGACTGGGAATTGAACTGTGACCTCCTGGTTCATAGGTCGATGATCAACCACTGAACCACACCAGGCTGGGCTCAGAGTTGTTTTTTGG
This sequence comes from Myotis myotis, assembly GCF_014108235.1. NCBI lineage: Eukaryota > Metazoa > Chordata > Mammalia > Chiroptera > Vespertilionidae > Myotis > Myotis myotis. The sequence continues at coordinate 87,043,318 of NW_023416346.1, forward strand.
TTTGTTTGTTTTTAATTATTGCTTCAATTTCATTAATCATCATAGGTCTATTCTTATTAGTTTATTCTTGCTGATTCAGTTTTGGAATATTTATGTTTCTAGAAATTTATCTATTTCATCCAGATGGTCCAATTTATTGGCATATTATTCTCAATAATATTTTCTTACATTTCTTTGTATTTTCATGGTGTCAGTTGTTACTTCTCCTCATTTCTGATCTTATTTATTTGGGTCCTCTCTTTTCTAGGTGAGTCTGGTTAAAGATTTGTTTATCTTGTTTATCTTTACAAAGAACTAGCTCTTGGTTTCATTAATCTTTTGTAATGTTGTTTTGGACTGTATTTTTTTATATTTCTGCTCTGATCTTTATTATTTCCTTTATTTTACTCATTTTGGACTTTGTGTTTTTCTTTTTCTAGTTTTTTTAATTGTAAAGTTAGATTGTTTATTTGAGATTTTTCTCCTTTCTCCAGGTATGCCTGTAGTACTATGTAGTTCACTCTTAGAATTGGTTTTGCTGTGTCCTATAAGTTTCGGGTAATTTTGTTCTCATTGTCTTTTGTATAAAAGTATTATTTTCTTATCTCATTGTTAACCCATTTATTGTTTAGTAACATGCTATTTAGCCTCCATATATTTGTGTGTGTGTGTTTTCCTTGTCATTTATTTCTATTTTCATAACATTATAGTCAGAGAAGATGTTTGACATAATTTCAATCTTTCTAAATTTATTGAGACCTGTTTTGTGTCCTAATATATGTGCCATCCTAGTAAATGTTCCATGTACACTTGAAAAGAATCTATATTCTGCTGCTTTGGCATGGCATGCTCTGAAGATACCTATTAAGTCCATCTGATCTAGTGTGTCATATAAGGCTGCTGTTTCTTTGTTGAATTTCTGTTTAGAACATTTATCCATTGATGTCAATGGGGTGTTAAAATTTCCTACTATGACTGTCTTATTGTTGATCTCTCTCTTTATGTACATCAAGATTTGCTATAAATATTTAGGTGTTCCTATGTTGAGTGCATAAATGTTTTACAAGGGTTATAGACTATTGTTAGATTGCTCCCTTTATCATTGTGTAGTGTTCTTCTTTGTTTCTTGTTATAGCCTTGGTTTTAGAGTCTATTTTTTCTCATATAGGTCATGCTACCCCAGTTTTTTTTTTCTTTCCATTTGCATGAAATAGTTTTCATCCCGTTACTTTTAGTCTGTGTGTATCTTTAATTCTGAGGTGGGTCTTTTTTAGACAGCATATATATGGGTCTTGTTTTCTTTTTGGGGGGGCGATGTCTTTTTTTCTTATTCTTTCAGCTACCCTATGTATTTTGATTGGAGCATTTAAGCCATCTACATTTAATGTGATTATTGATAGGTTTGTATTTATTGCCATTTTATTCTTTATAGTTATGTTTCTTTTCTTTTTTTTCCTCTTAAAGAAGACCCCTTAACATTTCTTATAATGTTGGTTTTATGGTAATGAACTACTTTAGCTTTTCTTGTCTGGGAAGCACTTTGTTTCTCTTTTAATTTTAAATGATTAACCTTACTGGGCAAAGTAGAATTGATTGTAGGTCGTTGCTTTTCCTCACTTGGAATATTTCATGAAATCCCTTCTGGCTTGAAGTGTTTCTTTTGAGAAATCAGCTGACAATATTATGGGAACTCTTTTGTAGGTAATTGCCGGGGTCCAACCCCAGCAGGTACAGGGGTCCCCAAAGGTGTAGACGGAGTCGGCGAAGAAGGAATGACATGGAGAGGGCGTTCAGATGATCATCATAGCAAGGTTCTTTAGCCACGTTCTGGTCAGGATCTCCAGTGAGGTTCTGGTTAGGATCTCCAGCCAGGATATGTGTCCATGTTCTCTTGCTAGGTTCTCCAGGTCCTCCAGCCAGGTTCTGTCTAGGTTCTCCAGCCAGGTTCAGTCACCAGGTTCTAGTCAGGTTCTCTTGCCAATTTCTGTAGTCAAGTTCAGTCCAGGATCTTTTACCATGTTCTCTCGCTAGGTTCTGTCTCTAGGTTCTGAGGCCAGTTTCTGTCCAGTATCTTTTGCCATGTTCTCTCCAGCGAAGTTCTTCTGTCTCTAGAGAATGTTCTGTGTAGGTTCTGTGCCTAGGTTCCGTCTCTCTTGGTTCCATATTCTAAGTTCTGTGTTCTAAGTTCTGTGTTCTAAGTTCTGTCTCCTAAGTTCTGGGTCTTGCTGTCTTATTACATCTGTATTTATACCAGTTGATTCAATCCTATCAATCTCTATTACAAAGGTTAGGGCGTTTCTTATCTCCATTCCAGGGAGTAAAGATTATGTAGCTTAAGCATGATTGTTCATAGTTAAAGTGATTAATTACCCGCCTGGCACTTAGTTAAGAGGTTTTATTCCCTCCCTAACTTCAGGGGAAAATCCCTACCTGGGGAAACACCCTTTCTCAGAGACCTTGGTTAAAACACATAGTGCCAAGAAGGTGAGCAAACATATTAAGAACAGTATGCCATATATGCCAGGTCCCTTGAAACAGCAAGCATGGACCGGCTCCCGGCAGGTAATTGACTGTCTTTCTCTTACTGCTTTTAAGATTATTTTTTGTCTTTAACCTTTGGAATTTTAATTATGATGTGTCTTGGTGTGGGCCTCTTAATTTGGTTCATCTTGTTTGGGTGTCTCTGTGCTTCCTGAACTTCTGTATCTTATTCCTTCACTAGGTTAGGAAAGTTAGTTCTTCAAATAGGTTCTCATATAAGGTGACAGGAGAAGATTTGACTCAGTGGTGGAAGCATGGTGCTATATTCAGATCTTGTAACATAGAAACCTACACCTGTAACCTATATTTTCATATTGACCAATATCACCCCAATCCTTAATAATAAAAGCGTAATATGCTAATTAGACTGGATGTCCTTATGGACGTCCTCCCATCCTTCCAAATGAAGCTTGGGCTGTGAAGGAAGCCCAGGTCCTGGGTGCCTGCCAGCATAGGGAGGGAAGCCGGGGTCCCAGGTGCCAGAGGGAAGCTGGTGCTGGCACCCAGGGGAAGGAGGGCCTACTCTTGTATGAATTTCATGCATCGGGCTTCTAGTCAATTTAATAAAAAAAGTGGTTCTCGTTCCTCTGCTCCTTCTCTTCTCATTTTGATACTGCTAAGATTTAGATGTTGTTGCACTTCATGTTGTCCCAAAAGTTCCTTAAGCTTTGCTCATTTTTTAACACTCCATTTTCATTTTGTTGCTCTGATTGGATGTGTTCTGCTACCTTGTCTTCTGAATCTCTGACTCAGTCCTCTGCTTCATCCAACCTACTGTTTAATCTTTCTAATGTATTTTTCATCTCAGGTATTGTATTCCCTATTTCTGACTTATTTTTAATGGTTTATATGTCAGTTTTTATGCTTGCTATCTTTTGTTGAAGTTCTCACTAAGTTCCTTGAGCATCCTTATCTCCATATTTTTGTACTTTATAACTGGTAAATTGCTTGCCTTTATTTAATTCAGTTCTTTTTCTGGATATTTCTCCTATTCTTTTCTTTGGAACATATTTCTTTGTCTACCAATTTTGGCTACCCCTTTGGTTTGTTTCTATGTATTAGATAGATCTACTGTGTTTCCCAGCCTTGGTGGGGTGGCCTTATGTAGTAGGTATCCTGTAGGACCCAGAGGTGAAATATTTGATCATCCGAGCAGGGTGATCCAGGAATGTCTCTTGTGTGGGTTATGTGAGCTCTTCTATTGTAATTTGGTCTTGATTGTTATTGGCCCTTTTGTGCATAGGATTGACCCTCAGGCTGGATGACTATGATGTTCTACTTTAACCACAGTGTATGAGCTGCTGTGCAGGTGCTGACTATACTTACTATAATTTGCCTTACCAAGATCTCCTGAGATCTCCCTTTGGATATGCCACTTATGAAACTAATTGGATCATTCTCTGATGTTTTCTGAAGTTGGCCACTGGGTTTGTTGGTCCTAGGGCCTATTGAGAGGTACTGTCATCAAGGTCAATATCAGACACTGCCTGTAACTGGCCCTGGGCAATCTGTTTGTATCTCCAAAGAAATCCACAATTTTTTGTCTGCCTCTGCTTGGCCTAGGTCTGTGTGTGTGAAGGACCAAGCTTCTCACCAATGCTGGCTTCCTCTAACACTGAACCCAGGGCAGGTCAACAAAAGGCCAAATGCTACGTGAGATCAGCCTCCTCCTGCCAGATGCCTGCTAGGCTCACTCACAGAAAGAACCTCTGGTAGTACTTGAGTTGCATGAGGAAATTTCTCAGTGAGCCACTGAGTAGGAGCAAGCAGTGTTCACAAGATTGATACAGGCTCAGACTTGGTACCAGTGCTATCCTGAGGGTGATCAACAAAAGTCTCAGAGTGCCTACAGACGCTTGTGGTGGGGTGGACTCTCAGGGAGTAGTCAGGGTGAGGCCAGCAGAGTTTATCAGGCTCAAACTGACAAATATTTGGCTGTGTGAAGGGAGAGTTCTGTAGTGGTCCTGCGTACAAGGGAAAAAATGTCCCCATCCTAGATCCACACATCTCAGTCTGTCCTGGATTCTGCCAAGAGCCCAACTTCAACAGGGCAGGGTGCCAAGAGTTAGGAGGATAGGAATAGTGGATCTCCCACAAGGGGAGGTGCAGGTAAGGCTTGGAGGGAGGTGGGAGCTGTGGCCTATATCCCAGAGCCAGACAACTCAGTCTGTTATTGATTCTGTCCAGACCTTCTTCCCAAGGAGGGGTCACCATGTACCTGGAGGGTACAGTTTCTGGGATCTTGGGGGTTGAGGCTAGTGGGTCTAATGTTCATGGGAAAGTGAGGTAAATGAACCCCCACCCTACAGCCAAACACCTCAGTCACTGACATCCCCTAAAACTGCCTGGACTTCTGCTCCTTAGCCCAGTCATTTGAATCCTCAGCAGGGACTGAGCTCCACAGGGCAAGACAACAGAGTGACCAGAAGTTGGACAATGCCATGAGGAGGGGAGTGATCCCCCTAAGATATATGGCATCTGTGGTGTGGGAGAAGAACTCAGCACAGGGATCCTGACAGCTGACACTTCAATTCTCTCTCCAGAACCATAAACCCCAGTCTCTCCTCACACAACTCTAGTCTGTTCCACTCTTCCTCCCTCAGAGCCCAGGGTGATTGGCTGTGAATGACATTTTATGCTTTGGCCCTTTAAGAGGGTGTCTGTGTCTGTGTCTGTAGCAACCACCTGTCTCTACCTGGCAGGTAGAATCCCTGTTGATTTTCATGGCCAGATGTTATGTGACACCTCTTCTAGCTTCTAGTGCTCTGAGCTGATAGTCTTGCATGAGGTTGAGACCCCAGTTTCACAAGGGGACCCTTTGCAGCTGAGATATCCTTCTGGAATTTCAGCCACTTGTGGGAACACAGCCAGCCTTCTTCATATCTTCATCCTTCCTACCAGTCTCGATGTGGCTTCTGTAAATTATTATTAGATTTCTCTTCAGCTAGTCTTCAGTTTTTTATTCAGGATGATTGTTCTATATTTTAGTTGTAATTCTAATTTAGTCCTAGGAGGAAGTGAGTGTAGCTTCTACCTATCTGCTTCCATCTTGGATCTCTCTGCCCCTCTCTATGTTTTTGATGTCATTTTTTATATCTTTTTGCATATGTGTATCTCTTGCTTATTTATTTCAAATATAGTTTTTTTTTACTATTGTCTTTTAACACTTTTATTAACTTTTAGGCGGTTGATTCACTGTGGTTATTGCATATTTTCCTTTACTAGTGAGATTTTTATTCCTTTCCTATATTTTATTATTTCTGGTTATGGTGTTTTCTTTCTGCATAAAGAAGACCCAGTAACATTTCCTGTAGGCTGGTGTTGAACTACTTTAGTTTTTGCTTGTCCTGGAAATTCTATTTCTCCTTCAATTCTAAATGATAACCTTATTGGATAAAGTATTCCAGGTTGTAGATTCTTTTCTTTGAGTACTTTAAATATGTCCTGCCAGGAGAGAGATTTTATTTATATGTTCCCATTACCATTGGACAGAATGAACTCATTAACTTAGATTTCGAGCTCATTTTATGAGGGGAAAAAAGGCCCACAAAAAAGAGATTACAATCAGGAGAGGAATTGCCATCTAGTTAATTGATCTTATTTTCCACTAATATAAGGAACTTATGCTCTAAATGTTATGCTTGCACACATAAATAGGTAGGTAGGTAAGCAGGTAGGTAGATAAGTAGGTATATAGTTATAGATAGAGAGAAAGATAGAGGTTCTATAAATATATAGGTTTATAATTGTCCCCAGGGGAAAAAATTAAGCTTTTAAATATTTGCATTAAGAAGGTCAGGGAAAAAACTCAGAGATTTGATAATAATATAATCAATGGTGGTAGGGCATCTAGAGAACATCTGGCTACATTACAGATGGGGGCAGCAGAGACTTAGCTAGATTCTAACAAGGAATGGTGCATAGCAGTAGGGCCTAAGCCCTTGATTGCTAAGGGAACAACTATATAACAAAAGTTCTAGAATTTCTTTCTTTTTGTGACATATTCTTGCTTTGCATTACTACCTCTCAGAACTCTTCATCAAAGTCTTAGCAAATAAAGTATGAATATTTTATCTATTTTAAAAATTAGAAAGGTTTTACTTTAGGAGAATATGTTCAATGAAGATTGCAATGTTTCTGGGAGATTCTGAGACTAAGAGAGGAAAAGGACTTAAGAGTACACCTTCAGGTCTAGAACTAATGTCTCCTGAATGAAAGGCAAAGGCTCTGTCCAGTCAATCCTAGATATCTGCCCCTACTTCCCAGCATTATGGGTCAGAAAAGCTATAATCTGTACTGGCTTTCTGAAAATTTCAAGGCTGGGAAACTCTTTCAGCTTAGGAGGCTTGGTTCCTCCATCTGGGTTCAGGTCCTTTGTCGAGCATTCAGTACTGGAAAATTTCCCAGACCCGTTTGCAGCTCTTGGCTTCCATACTTAAGAGCACAAGGGAAAGGACTAGTGAATCCCTTGGGGTGGCTGGGATTTGTAGCCCATATAGAAGGCCTGTTGGAAAGCTTGTGCCTAGCTGGCCATGGATTAAAATTTAAAAAGAGGAAGAAAAAAAAAAGGAGGAGACAAGAAGGCAGAGAGTCAGGGAATTGGTTTCTCCAACTGTCCATTCCAGCAGGCACTGGCCAGGACCATTAGGCCAAGCTCTTATGGCCTCAGGGACACGGGGATCTGAGGATTGCTTGCTGGCTGGGTTTTCTTTCTTCCCCCCTTTTTTCCTCCTTCTGCTCCTTGGGTTATGATGACCCGAAACATCTCTCACAGTGAGTTCTAAAGCGGCAGTGTCTGAGAATAGCTCTCATAGCAACAACAATTTTCCCCACCCTTTAAATAGATAGGCAGGGGGAAATTGAGACATATTCTGCCCACCATTCTTCTAAGTGAATTGGGGGCTGAGCACTGAGATTTGGGGGAATCATGGCCTTGTGTTCCTTGATGTTATTTGATGTTGATTTTGGCTTCATTCAGAGAGTTAAAATGCACATAAAAATGAAGCTAATAAAACTGCAGGGTTAGGGAATGCGCCAGGCACAGGCTGTGGGTTCCCAGTGCAGCTGTGACTGAGCTCTCAGGCCTGGCTGCCTCATGATCCTTCCAAGGTGCAGGTTTGGGCCAAGCCACAGCTAAATAGCAGAAATTAGTCGACTTTGGTGGCCTATCTTATTAGAAACCCTGATTAGCTTCACACAGGGAAAATAATGAGGGGCATGGAAGGTGAACTTTTAGGTTCCATTTCTGGCATCTATGGGTACAGAACGGAAGTTTCTTTCCTACTAGGCATCATTTACTCCTTTTAGGCTTGAATAATCATGTTGCTCCTGCCAAGGAACTCTAGGCTAAGAATAAGAGAGCTGGTCTTACCAGGATCTAGTGGCATCAGGATGGGAATAAGGAAGGGGTGTCTGGTTTCTGGCCTCTGATCCAGGCCAGGGAAGGTACCTTTTTCAGGCAAATGCTGAGAGACAGAGAGGTCCATAAGGTTTCAATGAAAATAAGAGTCATTAGTGCCTACTTCTTGATTAACTGGAGTGGGGCATGATAACTAAAAGAATGCCTAATGTGAATGCGAGTAACAGTCACCTGTAAATATAGCCTCATCTTTGTCAAATGTGATGGTCTACAAATATATGAATCCAGAAGGATACTCTTTGCCACATATACCTGATTGAGATGGAGGAAGAGAGTTAGGATTTCCCAGAATTGTGCATAGTGGCAAGGGCATTGGATTTGGAATCAGAAAGCCAAAGTCCTGACTCTGTTGCTTCTTGACTATATTACTTTGCATGTAACATAGTTTTTTCATCTGTAAAATGGTTATAAGTCTTTTGTACTGATTAAGTGAGATACTAAGTGCATTGCATTTGGCAGTGTGTCCAGCATATACTCAGTACTCAACAAATTCTAGTGCCTGCCTCCCTGCATTTACTAAAGTCTAAGCTAAAAGAACAAGTAGAGAGGATTGAATACATGCAGCCATGCACCTTCCCTAACATGGATATAAATGTTAGTACAGAGAATGGAAATCTGGAGGCCTGGCAGAGCTCCACAGAGGATAGTTCCCATGGCTATTCTAATAAGTGGGAGTAGAGGCAGAGAAAGGGAAGGGAGAGAGACAGGAATAATGGAGGGATTTGAGCCAAGTGTCAGGAAACCTATATCATTCAGAGATGGACAGCTCCCATTTACTGGAGGTCAAAGACACTTTCTATTTAGTGTAAAAGTGGTAAAGATGGGGTGCCAGTGATAGGTGACCTCTTGGCTGCACTGGACATTCCAGTAACTGGCATCTCTTCTCTACCTCAATTTGAGAATAACCTTAACTATGGTAATTTTTCCATTACCCTGACACCCAACCTATCCTCAACCTGGCAGGGGTCACTAGACCCTTTTCCCACTTGTCTAATAGAGGAGTCAGCTGGCCCAACACCCAGGCAACCCAATATCAAAGGGAAAGTGGTGCTATTCTCTCAGGATTTACTGTATCTGCCCTCTTGTAGCCAACAGGAGAGAGTCTGAGCTTCATTAAATTCACTTAATATTTATTGTGAAACTTCAAGGACACCATTGTGATATTATCTTCATTTTGCCTAAGAGAAAACTGAAGCTCATAGAGATAAAGTGACTCATTTACTGTCATCTGGTGATGGAACCAGGACTGGAACTCAGGTATGTCTGACTACAATGAAGACTTCTGGTGGAGTACCCATAAGAAATTAAAATGTGGGAAAGGCCTCCGCACTTTTTCATTCAATATTGGCTCCCTATACCCTTGTTCAAAACCTTCCATTTTGCCTAAGTTTCGGTGGGAAAAAGCCATGGCCTCTTTTACTAAGAAGGACACATTCTTTCCTTGTAGTGACTCACATGTACTCACTCAGAAAGTTCAAACCAAACTTCTGGATATAAAAACTCAAATGCAAGTCTGTTTTCTCATTCTCCCTATCTCTAGTTTATTGTTGAGGTTGGCTCATTCTTCTTCTTTCATATTTAAAGAAATATGATTCCTTCTGGTAGGTTGGGATGCCACCACTATAGTTATGTCAACAATTGCTCCTCAGGTAGCTCTTCCAACTTTGATTTGTTTACTATCCTTTCCAGTTCCCATGCTGGTGCATCTCTCAACTCATGTCTTTTCCAGACAACTGCGCTACTATTTCCCATTCCATTCCATTCTTTTTTTTTTTTTTAAGAAGTATACTATTTATTTTATTTTTAAAATATATTTGTATTGATTTTTTTACAGAGAAGAAGGAAGAGGGATAGAGAATCAGAAACATCAATGAGAAAAACATCGATCAGCTGTCTCCTGAGCGCCCCCTACTGGGGATCGAGGCCACAATTCAGGTACATGCCCTTGACCAGAATCAAACCCAGGATCTTTCAGTCTGGAGCCTGACGCTCTATCCACTGAGCCAAACTAGTTAGGGCTCCCATTCCATTCTTATCTCACTCCTGCTTTAACAAGCACAGATAAAGACTCAGTTTTCAACCTTTCTAACTGGAACTCCCTATTCATTTGCCTCCATGGGATTCACAGTTCTCTCCTCTCAACTCTCTTGGTACCACACTCTCTGTGACACCTGTTTGTTTGTTTCTCTTCCTTTTAAGCAAAATTTACTCCATATTGACTGAAATAAGCAGGGTACTTCTGCCAGCTGGCCCACCAAGGTAATCTAGGTTAAGAACAAGGCTCAATGGCTCTGTTATATTTATAAGGCCACTTATGTGTTCACAGTGAAAACACTGAAATACTAACTTGCATACAACAAAGCCCCACCAAGTATATGTGTACACAGGGAAGATGATACTCTGCAATTCTTCGTGGAGTAAGAAGAAAACCACTTCTGATACCCTGGGATACTGAAGACAGAGCAGAGAACTGGGCCCCCCAGTGACTGACTCTCAGATCGTGGTGCAAGTAAGTAGGTGGGTGGCAATTACTGCAGTAAGAAGTGTGTGTTGGACTCATTATGTTTCAAAATGAAATATTTGTATGACATTTTTCTCCTATTTCCAATAAAATTAAGAGCTTTGGGGTCTAAATGCTATAACCTTCACAAGGTACAGTCTGAGCACGGCAGTGTTTGTCTATGCACTGGAATAAAGCTTATAAATTAGAACCTGTCAGTCAGAGTTCCCCATGGAAAGGTTATTCTGTACCTAAAATATGTGTACTACCTAATTAATTACAGTCTGCATTGTGGCAGTAGAAACAAGATAATGTGATGGTGGAGGAGACCAGGTTTAGGACTTCATTTAAAACTAAACTCTGATTTCTTCATGAATCAGTTATCAGAGTTTAGGTTTCCCCAAGCCTTGATAACATGGGCATGAGGAGGAGAATAGAGGCCCAGAGAAGGCTATCTTGACTACAGTGTTAGGGCCCAGTAGATGCAAGTAGCCTGATCAGGGCAGGACAGGCTACCTCACCACTTACAGGGTGGGCGATGCAAGACCTGGCTGTTGGTAACAAATAAGAGGAGTGGAAAGTGCAGGAGTGGGGCCAGTCTTCAGAAGAGGAAGGCTAAGGAAGAAGGTGGATGTGTTCATAGCCCCAATTCTAGAGCTGCATGATGCAGAATAACCAGCCAGGAGGCCAGGTTTAAGCACTGGGCAAGCATGAGGTGAGGGGACAAAATAATGAAACTTAAGGGCTACATGGACCCCTGCTTCTCAGTCCTCACCCACCAAGTGTCAGAAAAGTGATAGACACAATATAGTAACCCTATGACAGGTTCCAGATCTGAGGAACGTAACTTCTTTTCAGGCTGCACTGATGGGAGGGGATAAATATCCTAAGATTCACTCTGTCTTGATCAAAATTTTCTCAGGACTTGGGGCAAGAAAAAGTCTAAGAATGAGGGTCAAGAGGGTGGTGAATTTTGTTGGAAATTGGGCTGGTGGGGGAAGCTGGAGCTTATGCCACCTGGCCATTGTTCTCTTTTACAACCCCTCCTCACACCCACCTTCACCTCTACCCTCCATTCCAGCCCTAAGAGTAAGTATTAACCATTCTAAGGCTGGTAGAGTAATAGTAACATGGACTTTAGAACAAGACACAAAACTTAGTTCTACATTTTCCATATATAAAATTTTAGTCATACTCCTTTTCCTTCCTGAACATCACCTCACAGTTTAATTTATTTGTCCATTAAATAAGAATAATAGCTCCTTTCATTTTTGTTTTGGAAAGTTTTTATGATAAATCAATGATATTATGCATCATAAAATCAAGCATAATGTCTTATACATGTAATTGCTCTATACATATTTATTGAATTAGAATATTTGAAGCAAACTTTGGTATTTATTTTAGGTAAATATTGGTTCTAATATAATGCAAAGCTAACTGCTTTATTTAAGTGGTTTTGCTATACAAGCATCTAGCAGGAATTGGACAGTGCTAAAAAGACAAGACTAGGAGTGTTCAGAGATGAAGTTTAGAGAGAGGGAGGGATGGAGGGAGAGAGAGAGAAATATATATATATATATATATATATATATATATATATATAGAGAGAGAGAGAGAGAGAGAGAGAGAGAGAGAGAGACTGAGATTGGAGGGAGAGTGAAAGAGACTAATCTGTGAGAGAAAAATGGGACAGTAGAAATGAGAAAGAACAAGAGCATCAAGAGAAAGAAAAGCAATACATGGATAAAGAAAAATTTGATAGAAAGAATGAAAAGAGATGAAATAAACAGGAGGAAAAGTAAAAGAGAGAAAAAGCAACTGAGATGGTAGAAAATAGAGACACGAAGGAGAAAGAGATTAAGACAGAATGAGAAAAAAATTAGAGAGAAAGAAAGAAAACCAAAGAGTGCTTGGAATCAACCAATTTAAGTTAACATTTGGGCATATATTACCCTTAGACCTGTAGAAAAGTGGGGTATCAGTGAGTCATAAAAGGGATTTTTGTATAAGGTATATTGTAGGGTTCTTGTCCCTGTGATGCTATAATGTGCTGGTATTAATATAGAGAATGTGGTACTTGTATAAGGACAGACATATAGAGCAATGTAATACAATTTGGAGTCCAGTAATAAACATTTATATTGAATGATAATTGATTTTTGACAAGGGTGCTAAGAAAATATAATGGGGAAAATAATAGTCTTTGCAGAAAATGATGCTGGGATAACCAGATATCCCTATGCAAAATGAGTTTGAACAACCATCTCATACCATATATAAAAATTAACTCAGAATGAATCAAAGACCTAAATGTAACTGCTAAAACTGTAAAATTATTAGAAGAAAATATAGGCATAAATCTTTGTGATCTTGGATTAGGCAATAGTTTCTTAGATATGGCTCCAAAGACAAAAGCAATGAGAGAAGTAATAAAGTGGGGGACTTTTAAGATGGCAGAGTAGGTTGACCTTACACTCATCTCCTCACAGGACAAAACTGAAATACAACTAAATTAAAGAAAAATCACCATGGCCTGGCCTGTGTGGTTCAGTGGTTGAGCATCCACCCCTGAACCAAGAAGTCACCAGTTTGATTCCTGGTCAGGGCACATGCTCAGGTTGTGGGCTTGTGTGGGAGGCAGGGAACCAATGTTTCTCTCTCATTGATGTTTCTATCTCTTTATCCCTCTCCCTTCCTCAATCTTTCTCTAAAAAATCAATAACAACATATTTAAATAAAAGAATAACCACCCTGAATAACCAACTAAAGACTAGTTGAAGAGGAATCTTATAACCAAAGATTTACAGAAGCCACATCAAGACTGGTAGGAAGGATGGAGACTTGGAAAGTGTTGGCCCTACTCACACAGGCTGCAGCTGAGGTTCAGGAGCTTCAAGGCCTCCCTGAGAAACATGGGGCCTAAATCCCAGTCTGGGCTTCCCACACCAGAGCACCAGAGCCTGGAAGAGGCACCCACATCACTTCTGGCTATAAAAGTTGTGGGATTTCTGTCCTCCAAGGATAGATGGACTCCATTGGAGAAATAAGCACCCTATTAAAGGGCCAATGCTCAAAATTTCATTCACAGCCACTCACCCTGGGCTCTGGTGGAAGGAGGATGGTATGAACTGGAGATGCCTGGGAAGAGTCTGGGATTTGGGGGTTGGTGTGGGAGACTAGGGAGATGATGACCAGGATCCCCGTGATAAGTAGTTCTCAGGTGCCACAGTTGCCATCTATCTTGAGCAGAGCAATCCCCTCTGAGCAGCATCAGGTTAGGCAGAAGGCAATCACCCTTCACTCTGGAATCCCTCTTGACCCACTCTGCAGAGCTTAAGCCTGGCTTAAAAGTGACCTGCATAGGCCAAGGTGTAGAACTCTGGGCATACTCAAGGGGTGTCTATGACTGACTTTGGGGCAGGGACATTCCATCACTCTCCCATGGATCTGACAGGAGATCCAATAGAACAACAGTCCAGACTTCTAGAAGACCCAACCTCTGGGCTTTGGAGGCACTACCCACCTGATTACTAGGGGCTTTGGCTTGCTGAGGTCAGGGCAAAATCTAGGACAGAATCTGTCATGTGGCTCTGGGGCAGGAGCCATGCCTACCACCTTCTTTGAAGACTGAATGGCACCTCCCTCTCTCTCCTGAGTGATCCACTTGACCCATCTTCCAGAATCTACTGAGGCTCTTTCAGTGACTGAGCTTAAAAGGGAGCTGCCAGGCAGAGCAAGTTTGAGGCAGGTCTTGAGGTATCTTGGGACATTTGCTAACAAGTCCCTGGGCCCAGTGTTGGTAAAAGATGGCCTTGGATTTCAGCTTGGTCCTTCCTGCATGCAGCCAAGCCCAGCAGAGCCAGTCACGCTGTGGATTGCTCATATCTTCAAACAGGTTGCCAAGGGCCAGTCACAAACAACATCTGACATTGGCCTGTGCCAGAGTCCCTCCAAAGCAGCCCAGAACTAATACAACAAGTGGCCAGCTTCACACAACATCAGAGCAGGATCCAATAAACTTCACAAACAGTATCCAAAGGGGTAACTGAACTCTGCTGAGGAAAATTATATTTGCTTATTATTCTTTTTTATCTATTTTTTCTTTTCCATTTTGTGTTTTTTTTCTTTTATTGTTTTTTATTATTTTTAAAATTAATTTTAACCTTTATTGTTGAAAGTATTACATATGTCTCTTTTTATGCACCACTGATCCCCTCTAGCATGCCTCCACCCCCCCACTCAGGGCATCACCACCCTGTTGTCTGTGTCCATGGGTTATGCATATATGCATACAAGTTCTTTGGTTGATCGCCTGCCACTCACCCACCCTCCACCACCTTCCCTTTGAGAGTCCTCACTCTGTCCCATGATTCCATGTCTATGGATCCACTCCATTTCCATCAGTTTACTTTGTTCATTAGATTCACATATGAGTGAGATCATGTGATAATTGTCTTTCTCTAACTGGCTTATTTCACTAAGCATAATACTCTCCAGGTCTCATTTTTAGTTTTTTGAGGAAACTCCACACTGTTCTCCACAGTGGCTGCACCAGTCTGCATTCCCACCAGCAGTGCACAAAGGTTCCTTTTTCTCCACAACTTCACCAGCACTTGTCGTTTGTTGATTTGTTGATGTTAACCATTCTGACAGGTGTGAGATGGTACCTCATGGTCATTTTGATTTGCATCTCTCAGATAATTAGTGACTTTGAGCATGTTTTCATATGACTCTTGGCCTTCCTTGTGGATCTGATTCCCAGTCAGAACACATACCTAGGTTGCTGATTTGATCCCTAGTCCTGGTGCATGCAGAAGTCAATCAGTTGATGTTTGGCTCTTACATCGATGTTTCTCTCTCTGTTTCCCTTCCTCTAACTCTAAAATCAATAAACATATCTTTCAGTAAGGATTTAAAGAAATTACTTAAATGTAAGTCACAAAACCATAAAAATTATAAAAGGAAGTATAGGCAGTAAAATCTCAGACATCTCTTATAGCAGTGCTTTTGCTCATATGTCTCCTTGGGCACAGAAACAATGGAAAAAATAAACAAATAGGACTACATCAAACTAAAAAATACTTCTGCACAATAAAAGAAACCATAAACAAAATGTGAGAACATATTCTCCAACGAGACATCTGATGAGGAGTTAATTTCCAAAATATTTAGAAATCTTCTACAACTCAACATCAAGAAGAAAAATAATCCAATTAAAAATGGGCAAAAGACCTGAATAGACATTTCTCCAAAGAAGACATACTGATGGTCAATAGCCATATGAAAAATTACTCATTGTCTCTAATTATCAGATAGATGCAAATTGAAACTATAATGAGGTATCATCTCACACCTGTCAGAATGGTTGGTGAGGATGTGGAGAAAAGGGAACCTCTGTGCTCTGTTGGTGGCAATGCAGACTGGTGCAGCCATTGTGGAAAACAGTATGGAGTTTTTTTAAAAGTTAAAAATTGAACTACCTTTTACCCAGTGATCCCATTCTGGGAATATATCCTAAGAACCTTGAAACTCCAATTCAAAACAATATATGAACCACTATTTTCATAGCAGCATTATTTACAGTAGCCAAGATCTGGAAGCAGCCCAAGTGCCCATCAGTATATAAGTGGATAAAAATTTTGCTGTGTTATATGTACACAATGCTATACTAATTAATTAAAGACACTAATTGAAGACAAACATGCAAATTGACTGTACCTTCACTACACCTTAAGCCATGCCCACCAGCCAATCCGAGGGACTATATGAAAATTAACCCAACCAAGATGGCGGCCGGTAGGCACAGAGCTGGAGCAAGTAGGAGGCTTGGTTGCCCAGTGATGGAGGAAGCCAAGTTTCCCGCTTGCTGCAGCAGGCTCTGAGCTTCACTCAAGGCAACAAAGTTTCAATTATAGAAGACAAATAAACCCCAGATACCTGCTTTCAGCCGGCCATGGCCACAGAGCTGGAGTGAGCAGGAGGCTTGGGTTGCCCCTGGCGATGAAGGAAGCCAAGCTTCCCGCCCGCCCTGGCTGGCTCTGAGCTCCACTCAAGGCTACAAAGTTTCAATTATAGAAGGTAAATAAATCCCAGAATAAAAAAAGAAAAAAAGGAGAGGCTGGGAGCTTCCGTGGCGGTGGGGGGATTTGGCCAGCCTGCAAACAGCCATCAGCCCCTCACCCAGGCTGGCCAGGCACTCCAGTGGGGACCCCCACCCTGAAGGGGGTGTGGCCAGCCTGCAAACAGCCATCAGACCCTCACCCAGGCTGGCCAGGCACTCCAGCGGGCACCCTTCAGGGCAAACCAGCCGGCCCTCACCTGTGCACTGGGCCTTTATCCTATATAATAAAAGGGTAATATGCAAATTGACCCTAACAGCAAAATGACTGGTCACTATGACACATACTGACCACCAGGGGGCCAATGCTCAATGCAACTGTCCCCTGGTGGTCAGTGCGCTCCCACAGGGAGAGCTCTGCTCAGCCACAAGCTAGGCTTATGGCTGCTAGCACAGAGGTGATGGCGGGAGCCTCTCCCGCCTCCTCAGCAGCACTAAGGATGTCCAACTGCAGCTTAGGTCCACTCCCTGCTGGTAAGTGGACATCCCCTGAGGGCTGCCGGGCTGCCTGAGGGATGTCTGACTGCCAGCTTTGGCCCGATCCTCCAGGGAGCAGGACTAAGCCAGCAGGTGGACATCCTCCGAGGGGTCCCAGACTGCAAGAGGGAGTAGGCCAGGCTAAAGGACCCCCGCCCCCCCAAGTGCACAAATTTTTGTGCACCGGGCCTCTAGTGTGACCAAAAAAATTAAGAATTATTGTTATTTTTTTTATTTTCTGACAGTATGGGTGGACCTAGAGATAATTATGTTATGTGAAATAAGCCAGTTAAATACTATATGATCTCACTTATATGTGAAATCTAATAAATAAAATAACCTGATGGACAGAATAGAGACAGAGGCATGGATGCATGGAACAGACTAACAGCTGTCAGATTGGAGTGGAGAGAGGGGACCAGATGAAAGAAAGTTAAGGAGTGAGCCAAAGACATAAGTATATGACCCATAGACAAGGACAACAGTGTAGTGATGGTCATAGGGCAGCGTCAGCAGGGGCTGGGTGGAGGTGGGTAAAAGAGTGGAGAATGGGGATATTTGTAATAATATCAACAATAAAAATAAAGTTAAAAATTAATAAAATGAGCATCAACAAAATGAAAACCTTTTTGCACTTCAAAGCACATCATCAAAGGATGGGTACCAGAAGGGAGGGGCTGGGTGTGGTTGAAAAGGGGATCACATTGTCAGTTATACAAATGTAGAGTCACTATATTGTACACCTGAAATTTATATAAACAACATGGGATTGTATACCATCTATAATTAAACTTAATAAAGGGAAAAAAGGCCCTGGTAGGTGTTGCTAAGTGGTTAGAGAGTCAGCCTGCACACTGAAGGGTCTCAGGTTTGATTCCTGGTCAAGGGCATGTACCTTGGTTGCAGGCTTGTACCTTGGCCCCCATTGGGCGGATGCAGGAAGCACACAATAGATGTCTCTCTCTCTCATCATTGTTTCTCTTTCCTCCCTCCCTCCTTTCCACTCTGGAAACGTCAATGAAAATAATTTCCTCAGCTGAAAATTAACCAATAAATAAATAAATAAAAAGGGAAAAAAGAATGTGAAAAAAATATCTTACAGAATGGGGCAGCAGGAATTTTGCAATTTATATATTTGATAAGAGCCTTATATCTAGAATATATAGTATGTTATGGCACATTAATAAAAATACAATTTCAAATTGGCAAATTATTTGAATGTGAATTTCTCCAAAGGATATATATAAATGGCTAATAAGCACTTGAAAATTTGCTCAACATATTAGCCATCAAGGAAATGCAAATAAAAAAAAAACCACAAAAAACAAACAAACAAAAATAAACCTCAATGAGATACTATTTTATACCCATCAAAATGACAGTGATCAAAAAGATAATGTGTTGGTGAAGATGTGGAGAAATTGAAATCCTCATGCACTGCTTATGGGAATGTAAACTATTAGAAGTGATTATGAAAAACAGGCTGGCAGTATCTAAAAATTTAAAACAAAGTTACCATCTGACTCAGCAAACCACTCTTAGGTATATACCCAAACTAAATGAAAACAGATATCTACACTAAAACTGGTAAATGGATAAATAAAATTCAGTACGTCCATACAATGGAACATTATTTGGCATTAAAAAGAAATGACATACTGATACATGCTGCAACATGGATGGACCTTGAAGACATTGTGTTAATTGGAAGAAGTCAGTCACAAAGGAAAATATTTTATAATTCCATTTATATTGAATTTTCATAATAGGCAAATCTATAGAGATAGAAAGTAGATATGTAATTGCCTAGGGCTGAAGGAAGTGGGTATGGACAGATCAGACAGTGGTAGCTAAGACCTGTGTGGTTTCCTTTTAAGGTAATAAAATGTTCTATAATTATGTCAATGGATGTGAAACTCAGTGAAATGCTAAAAGCTACTGACTTATAGTCTTCAAATGACTTAAATATGTGGTATGTAAATTATATCAAAATAAAATTATTAAAGAAAAACAAAAATCAGGTGGCAGGCTGGATTTTGCCTAAAGACTATAATTTTGACCCATGGATCACTTTCAAAAATATTTCACATGTGCTTTAGTAAAACATGCATTTTCCAGTGTTGTATGTAAAGCTCTAAATATGAAAAAAATGCTTGTAATAATACTTGTAATAATGCTATTTGATCTTCACTATCATCAAATTTTTGGTCTCCTTAATCTATCAATTTCTGAGTGAAGTATGTTAAAAATTTTCCATTATAATATCAAGTCTGTTAACTTTTTCATATATTTTCACATTGCTTTATATGTTTTGAAACTTTGTTTTCAGAAACATACAAATCTAAAATGATTTTTTTCCTGGTAAACTATACTTATTATCATCACAAACTTACCTGTTTACATTAATGCTTTTTGTCATAAAGTTTATTTTGTCTGTTATTCATATAGACATGCAAGTTTTTCTTGCTTTGGATTTACCTAGTATACACTGAGTGGCCAGATTATTATGACCACCTGATGTTTGTAGGCAAATTAGCTATAATTTTGCGCTGAAGTTGATAGAGGTCCAGATCATTATAAATATCTGAGTAGTACAACATACCTAAGTATCGTTGCTGATCAAGTTCATCCTATGATGTTGATGGCATACCCCAATGGAGATGGCTTCTTCCAACAAGATAATGCACCATGCCACGGTGCTCGTATTGTGCAGGAGTGGTTTCAAGAACATGAGGAAGACTTTACCTAGCTTAGGTGGCCCCCACAATCACCAGATCTCAATCCAATTGAGTATTTGTGGGATGAAGTTAAAAGAGCCATCAGGCAGCTGGTTCCACAACCATCAGATCTCACAGAACTGGACAGTGCTATTCATCAGGCATGGTGTCAGATTCCTCGCATCACCTTTCAATATCTCATGGAGTCAATGCCAAGAAGAATTGCCGCAGTATTGAAGGCAAAATGTGGCCCAACGAAGTACTGATGGGGTGGTCATAATAATCTGGCCAGTCATTATAATCTGGCCACTCAGTGTATATTTTTACTTTTTTGACCTCTAAACTTTCTGACTACTTTTAACAATATTATGTAGTTACTTAATAAAGTCTAATGTTCATGAGCAAAATTCAGCATCCATTTATGATAAGGACTCTTAATAAATTAGGTATAGAAGGAATGTACCTCAACATAATAAAATTCCATATATGACAAGCCTCATATGCAATGGTGAAAGGTTGAATTGGAAACAAAGAAGTAAAATTGTCTACATTTTCGGATTACATGACTTTATATATAAAAAATTCTAAAGGCTAAGGTTGCAGGACAGAAAATTAACACACGAAAATCAATATTTCTATATGCTAACAACAACAATAAAATACTTAGGAATAAATTTACTAACGGTGGTGAAAGTTCTCTACACTGAAAACCACAAGACATTGATGAAAGAAATCTAAGAAGACACAAGTAAATGGAAAGATATCCTGCGTTCGTGTTCATGGACTGGAAGAATAATCATTGTTAAAATGTCCATACTACCCAAAGCCAGCTATAGATTCAGTTCAATGCAATATTTATCAATATTCCAATAGCATATTTTTACAAATATAGAAAAAACAATCCCAAGTAAATGCAATCATTATTCTGAGGAGATATCTCAAACCCAAAGTTCATAGCAGCATTACTTACAATACTAAGACATGAAAATATCCTAAGCGTCTACCAACAGATGAATGAATGAAGAAGTTGTGAGATTGCCCTAACCAGTTTGGCTCAGTGGATAGAGTGTCGGCCTGTGGACTGAAAGGTCCCAGGTTCGATTCCGGTCAAGGGCATGTACCTTGGTTGCGGGCACATCCCCAGTAGGGGGTGTGCAGGAGGTAGCTGATCGATGTTTCTCTCTCATCGATGTTTCTCTCTCACTGATGTTTCTAACTCTCTACCCCTCTCCCTTCCTCTCTGTAAAAAATCAATTAAAAAGAAAGAAGTTGTGATATATATATATATATATATATATATATATATATATATATATATATATTATTCAGCCATATAAAATAAAGAAACCCTGCCATTTGTGACAAAATGATGGGTATTATGCTAAGTGAAATGTCAGACAGAGAAAGGCAAATGCTGTATGATCTCACTTATATATGGAATCTAAAATATATCCCCAAACCCCAAAACAAAACACCAAATTCCTATGAGCAGACTGATTTGTGGGTATCAGGGTATAGAGGGTGCTGAAATTCAGTGGAGGTATTCATGAGGTACAAACTTCCAGTTATAAGATAAATAAATACTGGAGATATAATGTGCAACATGATGACTATTGTTAACATTGCTGTATGATATACATGAAAATTGTTAAGAGAACCCATGGACACAGACAGTAGTGTGGTGAAGGTCTGGGACAGGGTGCAGATGAGGGCTAGAAGGGGTCAATGGGGAAAAAAGGAGACATCTGTAATACTTTCAACAATAAAGATTTAAAGAGAAAAAATCATACACACACACAAAAAAAACCACATTTTTTCTTTTGATTTGATATCTATATGAGTGGTGGATATTAACTAAAGTTGCTGTGATAAAAATTTCACAGTATATGAAGTGAAGGCATTATGTTGTACACCTTAAACTTACACTGTGCTGTATATCAATATATCTCAATAAAACTGAAAAAAACGAATTAAAAACAAAGTTAATAACTATCTTTACCTTTTTCCTTAACGACATTTAAATTTTAATGCTCAATATATAAACCATTATAAAATTCTTTTATTATATCTTATTTTGTCACATATAAGACATTACTTTTATACTTTTGTATATAGTCAATATATGGTTAGATTAACCCATGTAATTCCTATATCTTTGCTCACTATTACCCATTGTATCTCAGACCTTCCATCCAAGATCTTTTCCTAACTTAAATATATCACTTAGAATTTCCTTTATTAAAGGTCCTATTAAAATATATTTATATTAACTTGAAAGATAGTTCTGCTTGGTATAGAATCATCTCAGTACATAAAAGTCAATTTTCCACCATCTTCTGCTGTCATTATTATTGACTAGAGGCCCAGTGCACAAAATTTGTGCACTTGGCGGGGGGGGGGGGGGTCCCTCAGCCTGGTCTGCACCCTCTCACAGTCTGTGAGCCCTCAGGGGATGTCTGAGTGATGGCTTAACACTGCTTCGGAAGCAGGAGGAGCTGGAAGAACACTGACCACCAGAGGGCAGCTCCTGAGTTGAGTGTCTGCCTCCTGGTGGTCAGTGCGCATCATAGCAACTGGTCGTTCTGCCATTCAGTCAATTTGCATATTAGCCTTTTATTATATAGGATAAGCTAATCTTAAGTGTAATAGCTATTTCTTTCTAGATAATGTGTTTTATTCTTGTTTTCTTCTCACTGACTGCTTTGATAATATTATTTTTGGCATTCTATAAAATCATTATGATGTGTCTAGAATGAATTTATTTTGTGTAGCTTAGTATTTGCCAGGAATCTAGGTCTTAAAGATTAATATCTTTCAACAATATTTAAAAATTCTCAGCTATTTTGTCTTTGAATACCGGCTCTTTCGCATTCCATTACTGTGTTCTGGAAGTCTAGTTAGAAATATATTAGATCTATCTATTCATCCTCATGTCTCTGAACCTCTAATATTTATCATTTTATTGTCTTTCTGTACTACCTTATGAATAATTTGTATCTATCTACAATTTCACTAATTCTTTAGTTGTGCATTTTATGTTCTTTTGTTTATCGATATGTATTAAGTATCCTCTTCTACTTTTCAGTTCCAGTGATTCTATTGCACTCTTGTTGAAATGTTTGATTGTTCTTTAGAGTCTCTTGTTCCTTGCTTATATTTTAAGCATTTGATATACCTCTTTAACCCCTTTTAAAGCTAACTTATATTCTATGTCAGGGGTGGGCAAACTTTTTGACTCGAGGGCCACAATGGGTTCTTAAACTGGACTGGAGGGCCGGAACAAAAGCATGGATGGAGTGTTTGTGTGAACTAATATAAATTCAAAGTAAACATCATTACATAAAAGGGTACGATCTTTTTTTTTTTTTTTCAGTTTTATTCATTTCAAACGGGCCGTAGTTTGCCCACAGCTGTTCTATGTGATGGTTTTACCTCCTATAGCCTGTGAGTCTGATTCTGATATTTGTTTTTTCCATGGGCTTTTATTTAGGGTGTCTTGTTTCTTTCTGTGTTTTGTAACACTTGATCACAAGATGATCATTTTCTTTGGACCTTTATATAAACAATTTTTTAAGGCCTGGATGAAAGTTGCATTCTTCCATATCTGAACTGATATTTCAGCTTTTCATTTTTAAGATTTTATAATTATTTTTTTAATTAAGACTACAAGACTCTACAAAGACCACCTATGATTACAAATTCTCATGAGTTCATTTTTCCCCTCCACCCAGTGCAAAGGTTACTTATTATCTCCTTTTGTAAGACAGATTTAATTCTTCTTCAATCTTACATCCAGTATATGTGGAAGTCTCTTATAAGACTTCTTATCTTGGGCAAGCCCTAGTCATTATCTTTTTCTTTCCTCAACTCTTACAATAATCAAAGTAGAAATTCAGTCTCCCAGAGTCTGGTAAAAATCCTCAGAGAAAAATTTGGCTGTCACTCATTTTCCTGAAGAATTCTTGATTTCACCTCCTTTTGGCTATGGATTCTTTACTATCTAGTAGTTCAGCAATGAACTTGAAAATATTATTTTTGTATTTTGCCTTACATTTTAATTGTTTTCATTGGGAGGGTCATTTAGGGTATCTAGCAAGACATACTGCTAGAAATAAAAGTCTCAGCCAACTTCTAAAATAATAATACTTCCTTCCTGTCACATATTTAACTGTGATATTAATACATTTTCCCCTGTTTTTTTTTTTTGTTTGTTTGTTTGTTTTTTATAGTGTTCCTGTGAGTCTCCAGTGAGATAGTGGATATCAAAGTGTAAGGTATAAATGGCAGTGGGTTGCTATTATAATGAACTGCAAGCCAAACTAGAGGTTTGGATTTAGGGGAAAGAGATTATAAATTTAAAGGAGAGAGAGCTCATTTCCAGTTGAGGCAATCAGATAAAACATCCTGGAGATTGCACTTGAGTTGAAACGTAATGGGTTGGAAGAATTTGCCTAGTCAGAAATGGAGAGCATTTCATATGAAGGTAATCACATAAACAAAGGCTAGTAGACTGCATTACCTTATTTTGAAAGGGAGGCCTTTGATCTGGTCTCTTGTCCATTAGTACTTACCTAGTAGCATTGCCTATATGCTGGTTCCTGACTTAGATAATTAAAAAGTCCATACCACCCCCATCTCAGAGATTTCACAAACAGCCACAGTTGTCCACATTTATTATGGATAGGAGATATATTTAGCAGGGTCTTTGACCCATATAAAAATCTTCCAGGTACCGAATGGCCCAAGACCATTAGTAGAAATATACTCCCATCAAGATTGACAGGTATGTATGAATAGTAGGTAAGATGGCATACTTTGGGCTAGAGGCTGTTGTGGAACAATAAGCAATGAAATATTGGGTGTGCTGTCAAGGAGGCTGGTGATGAAACATTCACAAGTAGAGCAAATTATATCATTACTCTTTTTCATAATACAGATTCTAAAATGTAGAGTAAGATTATAGGTTGGAGTTAGATAAAACTGGAAATTTGCAGATTGACAAAATTCTGGTCTTAGAAAAAAAGTTTAACAGAATCCAAGAAGACACATTAGAGTTGGAAGAAACTAGCCTAGTCCTTATCTACCTTGATGTATAGATGGGAAGAATGAGGCCCAGAAGTGAGAAGGGGCCTGGTCACGTTTACCTGCTAGTCAGTGGCAAGAGCTGGTATATTGATTCCTGATACAATGCTCTTCCTCCTGCCTGCCTTTATAGACAAATATGCTCAGAGGTTTTCTGAACATCTGGTGAACTGTTGTATGACAGGTACCTTTAACCAGAAACAGGAAAGAAATACAAGACTTGGCAAAACTCTTGGGAGACTGTAGGGCTGGAGAATACCTTTTTTTTCTCTCCCAATACAACTCTGAAATTTGGGGAGGAGGTGGCTGCTCTGAGGAGAACATTAGCTAATGTAAACCAGACATTGCCATCACTCCTAAAGTGGATGAATGTGAAGACAATTTCAATGTGATATCGTTCCTTCTTTATTGCTATTTATAATGGTGCCTGTTTTTTAGTTCCTTGGGCCTTTTTGCAAAGGCTGAGAAACTCAACCAGCTTTCAAAAAGAAAATATAGTGCAGTGATCAACATCGTAGACTTTTGCAAACAAACATACTTTAGTTTGAGTTCAGGCTTTATTACTTAGAAGTAACCTTGGGTCTGGGCCAAAAATAATATTGAGTCAGAGTCTTAGTTTCTTTATCTATATAATGGGAGTAATTGTGCTCAAATCATAGGGTTGATGTGAGGATTTTTAAAGACACAATATAAAGAGCTTATCTTTAGCGTTTCTTGACACATAGTAAATGCTCAGTACATTTATTATTACTACTGGAGGCCCGGTGCATGAAATTCATGCACTTGGGGAGATATTCCAGTCTGGCCTGTGCCATCTCACAGTGTGGGAGCCCCAAGATCGATCGCCCCAAAGAGGTAGGTCCCGCCCACCCATCTGGGGCTCCTTGATGGATTGCCTCAAAGAGGTAGGCCAGAGCTGGGAGTCCCACCTCAGTGGTGGGCGCGGGGCAGCAGGAACCCTGGCGGAAGCCATGTGGAGCAGCCGCGGGGCCCAGCCTCCACTGTGCGTGCAGCCATCTTGTGATGGCATGACAGCATGAGGACCACCTAGACTTTTTTTAAATATATTTTATTGATTTTACAGAGAGGAAGGGAGAGGGATAGAGAGTTAGAAACATCTATGAAAGAGAAACACCAATCAGCTGACTCCTGCACACCTCCTACTGAGGATGTGCCCACAACCAAGGTACATGCCCTAGACTGGAATTGAACCTGGGACCTTTCAGTCCACAGGCTGACACTCTATCCACTGAGCCAAACCAGTTAGGGCACACCTAGACTTTTATTAGTAAGATTCCCTTGACTCAACCTCTGTGTTACACTTTATTATATTCTTATACAATATATTTTGGCATAGTTTCCATCTCCCAAAACTAATTGTGTTGCAGTTTTATTCAAAATCCATAGTGATCTTAACTGGTATTCTCTTTTCAGTTGTGAGGAATGGAGAATGATTTGTTGGTAATATCCTAAACATTAAATTTGGTGGTTAATTTTCTTAAAAGTGTACAATAGGAGGTCCATTTTTTTTCCTTTTAATACTATCAGTCTCACTTATATTTGTATTTTCTTAAGTGGAAGAAAAAGGGGTGAAGTGATAGTTGTATGTCAGGAATTGCATATAACTCTGGAGGCTCCCTTGAAAGTATGTCACACATGTGATCATTATCTTTAATATGTGGCAACTGAGGATGATTGGACTACAGAAAAAATTCCACTTCTTCACAGGACACACAAGCTTTTCACAGTGGGCCTTATCTTCAATTCTTTGTACGAAAGCAGAAGCCATACTCTTTCCTGCCTCTTGGGAATTTATCTCTGCTCTTCTTTCTGGTTTGGTTGTCTGTTCAACTACCTTTCCTTCCCGTGTAATTTCATCTCATTGTTCAAGGCCAAAGTCTGATGTCTTCTCCTCTAGGAAAATGTAATGTTTTCTCTTCTTCTCCAGCATTTTTTTGAATTCTTGTTTGGATGAATGAATGAATGAGGCCCCCACAGCCACAGAACACCAATTTGGCTGGCTCCCCACAGCTTGCACTACCTCTTAAGATGATGCTACTGCTTTTCTCTTGGATGCCCTGTTTGCCATCCAGGAACCTCACGCTAGTGTCGGCCCAAAAAGGTCATGGCAGGTATAGGTGGGATAGTATACTGTCACCACAAATGCTCTTGAACACATTCCAAGAATTGTACTAGATCCTGAGGTCTTTGATGGATTGGTCTAATGTGAGAAGCCTGAGACTGGAAATTAGAAGATTCCATGCTTTCCATATAGACTTAGGGTCACTAACTATTCAGGAGCAGGTTTGGGGCCATTAACTTCATTATGCTGAGCCTCAGTTTTCCTTTCTGCAAAATGAGCTTAATCCATGACCTGTCTGCCTCTTCAAAATGTTATGAAGTTCAAGTGAGATCATGTGTTCTGAGAATTGAAATACTGACAAGAATTTTTATGCCTCTGCATTTACCCTGGGATAAAGGACAAACTCTATAGTATAATACATAGGCCCTCACTGACTTTATTTGTGTCTCCTTTTCTACCATCCTCTTTCACAGCCACACCCTTCTTTAAACATTTCCTTCATGCCAAACTATTTGTAGTTTTCCTTAAAAGATTGCCATCTCTTGCATAAAAATGAATTGCCATTTTCCCCACCTCAACTCCATCTTCATCCAACCTGGTTTATAACCTAGACTTCTCTAAGAAGCCTTACTTGAAATCCTCACTAGACTATGTTAGGCATCTTTCTTTTGCACTCCAATAAGACTTTGAACTTCTGTAACTATTACATTATATAGCACTCATTACATTATATTACAATTATATGCATCTTTGTCTCTTCCACTAGACTGTAAGTTCCATGAGGACAGAGACCATGTTTGTCTTGTTCCTTTGTGGGATACATAATGATTGCAAAAATAAATGAGGGGATGTTTGGATATTGTGCCCATGTGAAGAGTTCTTGCAGTCTTTTTAAAAAAAAAATATATATATTTTATTGATTTTTTACAGAGAGGAAGGAAGAGGGATAGAGAGTTAGAAACATCAATGAGAGAGAAACATCGATCAGCTGCCTTCTGCACACCCTCTACTGGGGATGTGCCTGCAACCAAGGTACATGCCCTTGGCCGGAATCGAACCTGGGATCTTTCAGTCTGCAGGCCAACACTCTATCCACTGAGCCAAACCGGTTAGGGCTCTTGCAGTCTTTTGAAGTGGTGTGGTTCTTCTAAATGTTAGTCCAACCTTGGCATCATCCCCTCTTGGCACAGTGTATAAGTATCAAAAGAGCTTGCTTCCTTTGAGGAAAAGTATCACTGCCCAAGGAATGTGTCTCTCAGCATCTGCTTGCCCTGCCAGCCTGTTTTCTGGTCTGATATTTGAAGTCACCTAATGGGGTTGGAGGGGAATGTTTTCATATAATCTGGCTTAAGTCAGCTTATTTGGTATAGTTTTGCTGTTTGGTAGTCAGACCAAATTCCCCAAATAGCCTTCTCCTTGCTTGAAGCACCCTGGGAAAGAAATTGAGGGAAGATGGGGAAGTTTTGGCCTAAAAAATGGTGACATAAGAATCTGAGGATTTGAATCATCTGCATCTGCCTGTTTTCTCAAAAATTAGGTTTTCATACTTAAGTGTGCTGTTTAAATGTTCTGTTTAAATGTTTCTCATTGCTTCTGCAATTCATACTGTATCACTTTCAATAATTCTCTTCTCTCAACCTTTCTTGTAGTTGCATGCAAAAAACAAAACAAAACATAAACCTCTGGGAGTGGATCATAGGTGAAGTAAGTGCTGTGTATGGAGCAGAGAACCACTGGGCTCAATATATGGAAACCACAGGTAAGAAATGGAGGTTCTCTCACCAGGACACTGAGCCAGTATGAAAGTGGATAGTAGAGGTGCTTATGTGCTCTGCCAATGTACCATGCCACCTGTAGGTACATAAAGTGACCATGAGCTGAATATTCTAGGACTAGTCCCTTGTCACAGGTCCTAATTCACAATAACATTAAATAAGTTTTTTGGCCTTGCTTCCTCATGTGAAGAACAAAAACTTGGGGTTAGGAGCTAAGACCCCTTCTAGTTCTAAAAGGAAACAAAAATAAATCAAAGCTTAGCCCAATATTGCCTTAGGGATGGGTGTGATAGGCTGTAGTCCCAGATGGGCCTGGCCTAAAGCAATTAATAGACTGTATACTCACTGAAAGCATGGACTGTGACTTATTTAATTCTTATTTATCTCTGTTATTTATGAGATCATTGTTGAGGCTTTTCCCCATCCATCAAAGGGTTGACAGCATCTATTACACAGAACTCAATTGTCTTTTTGACCCCGTAGGTGTTCAGTAAATTTTTGTTGAGTACAAACATGTAGTTTCTAGTTTCTGAATTACATGTCCTAATGGTGGGCCCTTCTCTGTGGACCTCTCATAGTGGACCCATGCTAGAGTACATTGCAGCCTTGAACCATTGCTCAGCCTCCTTACCTGTGGGCTGTGAGCACTAAAGGGGGTTGTTGAGTGTGAACAACAAACAAAAAACTTAATGTTCTCAGGATTGCAAATGGCCCTTTCTTTTCCCCTTTCTATCATGATTAAGAAAGATGATGCTGTTTGCAGTACCATGGTGTCCACATTGGAAGAGGCTTCCCATATCATCTAGTCCAGCCGTAGGCAAACTATGGCCCGCGGGCCGGATCCAGCCCATTTGAAATGAATAAAACTATTGAAATAAAAGACCGTACCCTTTTATGTAATGATGTTTACTTTGAATTTATATTAGTTCACACAAACACTCCATCCATGCTTTTGTTCCGGCCCTCCGGTCCAGTTTAAGAACCCATTGTGGCCCTCGAGTCAAAAAGTTTGCCCACCCCTGATCCTTTTTCATACCTTCAGACAGACTCATTTCATATATGAGAAAACTAAGGTCCAGGAAAGGAAAGCTGGTTTCCAAACATCATATCAGCAGGTCAGAATTATAGTTATACACTAGCTCAGTGGTCGGCAAACAGTGGCTCACGAGACACATGAAGCTCTTTAGCCCCTTGAGTGTGGCTCTTCCACAAAATACCATGTGCGGGTGTGCACATACAGTGCGATTGAAACTTCGTGGCCCATGCGCAGAAGTTGGTTTTGGGCCTGGACGAGTCTATTTTGAAGAAGTGGCTTTAAAAGAAGTGGGGGGTGTTGGTCAGGTCAGTCCGGCGATGGGAGATGGGGCACAGGCAGGCCACGGGATACGCAGCTCGGGGAAGGCACATTATTTTGAGGTACTGAGGTTTACCCCTTCCAACTCTCCCATCCACACTCGTCTATCTGAAACAAGTATACAAGATGAGTGTGGATGGGAGAGTTGGAAGGGGTTGACCACAGAGAACGTACCTCAATCACATTGAGGACGTTTTTAGCAAAGGCCAACTTAGGAGTACCCTAGTTAAGTTAATAACAATGTACCTGCCTATATAGTTTAAGTTTAAAAAATTTGGCTCTCCCATCAGTAGATGAATGGATTAGAAAACTGTGGTACATCTACACAATGGAATACTATGCTGCTGTAAAAAAGAAGGAACTCTTACCATTTGCAACGGCATGGATGGAACTGGAGAGCATTATGCTAAGTGAAATAAGCCAGTCAATGAAGAAAAAATACCACATGATCTCACTCATTCATAATAGAGACCATTATAAACTTTTGAACAATAATAGATACAGAGGCAGAGCTGCCTCAAACAGATTGTCAAACTGCAGCAGGAAGGCCAGGGAGGGTTGGGGGGGCAGGAGGGAGGGGGGTAGGAGATCAACTGAAGGACTTGTATGCATGCATACAAGCATAACCAATGGACATAAGACACTGGGGGGTAGGGGAGGCCAGGGGATTGTCAAGGTGGGGGAAAAAAAAAGACACATATGTAATACCCTTTGTAATACTTTAAGCAATAAAAAATAAATAAATAAATAAATAAAAAATTTGGCTCTCAAAAGAAATTTCAATTGTTGTACTGTTGAAATTTGGCTCTGTTGACTAATGAGTTTGCCGACCACTGCACTAGCTCATATATAGGACTCCTGCCTCCAGGCTCTTTTTAATCCACTAGCTGTTCTTGTCTCCCTGACCTGTGTGCTTTGGTACTCCTTAAAAAATCTATGGGAGATGCTAACTAACTTTTTAATTAAGGCAGGGGCTGATCAGTAAATGAAACCAAGTAAGGTGGCTGTTAGGTCACTGTTGGTAGGTCCAAGAGAAAAGAATCTACACATACAACCCACAAAACTACATATTCTCTTGCAGAAACACACACAAACATACATGCTAAGAATCTTTTGTTTGCATCTGTCCATAAAGCACTGTTTGCAGGAACATGTTGAGAAATCCAACCACTCTGAGTTGATCAGTGAAACACATGGCTCAATAAGGGATCACTCTTAGGGATGCTGGCATTTAAATAGGGAGCAAAGCCAGAGAAATAAACCCAACAGCTGGGCTGCATACATTCTTACTGAATCCCAACCCAATCCAGTTGAGAGGCACTGTGACAACCCTTATTATAGGTTGAGGACACTGAGGCATAAAGACTTTTCATATTATTCCTTAATGTATCTGTTATACCACATTGATGGCCAGTATCTCAAGTCCAGAAATTCATTTTGGGATCTCATAACTATCCACACTGAAATGAGATAGGAGGGGAGCTTACTTGAACTTTTGAAAACCCAAAAGAATGATGGATCAAATTTTATCTGGGTGGTCAAGGATTATATGACCTCTGAAAAACAGTGAGGATGTGAACGTGCCCGTTCCTTATCTGAAGCTTGACAAGAACTGGGGTTGAAACCCATACCCATTTTATGCTCCTACAAAGATAAGGATCAGGGTGAACACTAGATTTTGTGTGGCTTTTTTCTGGCTGACAAGCTTAGGGTTTTTTATGAGAGATTATAATGGGACACCAGTGTCTATTTGTGCTTTCTCGCCTAGACCCTTTGATATTTTAGTTGTCCCAAGTCAACCTATGCTAAGACCACCACAGGTCAAGTTTATAACCCCTGTGCAAAGATTAAAAATTTATGTATATGAAAATGAAAGTAGCATAAGAGGTCACTGGGCATGATACCAACTCTTGACTTCAATAAAGACAGACAATAAAAACAGCTAATTAAAGGAACTCTGATGACATTCATCTGAAATTTTAGCTTGTTTTATGTTTTAACAAATTAACAATGGTGATAAGAGGACATTAGCAGCTTTTCTAGAGTCTCTTTGTTAACAACAACTAGAGCCTGCAGCTACAACAGGGGCTATAGCCAAGTTTTAGCTGGCAGACCAGCAAGCCAATATTTTATACAATGGATGATACTTCTGAAAGCAAAGACAGAGACAAACCCAGAGTCACACATGCATTACAACAAATGAATTTCTGTCATTTTTAATCATATTTAGAGCAACAAAAGATTCCACGATTACAAAAAGAGAACAGAACACTAGCAGTTGGGGCTGGTCCTGCTGCCCAGTGGAGGCCAAGTGCTGCTGTGAGAACTGAAGCCCCATTAAAACAAGTTTCAATCAAAATTAATGTTTCTTTTGAAAAATCTTTATATGATGCTTTATCTTTTTCTTTATTTTCCCTCAATATTTAAATTAATTCTTACATCTGGTTACATAGTCTGCTCCCTCCTGCTGCCAAATTAAGCTCAAGGACAGCACAAGAATGTCATGTTGAGGCACTCCCTAACCAATGTTCCAGTCTAGGAGAAAGCAGAAGGGTGTCACTAAGTTCTGAAGGGACTCTCTTTTAGCTTGAGCCATCCCAAAGGTGACTATTCTCATCACCTGAATGGCTTATGGGATAGGCCAACCCCACAGGCACTTCATTGCCATAGAGTGAGCACCAAGGACCAAGGTTGGAAAAGACTGCAGGCTTGCCTTTTCTGTTGTGCAGGAAACATAGTCCAAAAATATGAAGCATCAGTCAGAGAGGGCACCACCAGAGAAGCAGCAACATATCATAATTTTCTTTTCTTTGGGGTATGTGTGTGTGTTCCAGTCTTTGGTGGCCAATGGAATCTGCAGCTATATGACAGTCTTGTTAAGTAGTGCATGTGGGAACTATTTTAAGCCACAAGGGCCGCTTAATCCATAGCTTTTAATTTAATTCCATAAGAGGCTGAGAGACAAGTGGGATACAGAATGGAACCAGCACCCCTGCTGTACTGAATTGGGGTTGGAAACCAATCAACACATATTATGGATTTTCTGGCCAAACCAAATGGGGATAAATTGAAACTGAGTCAAAGGGTGTTCTACCTTTAAGAGTCTACCTGCTAAATTCAAATACTTACCATTTACTTTGGTGGGTGGTAATATTGCAAGTGTTTTGTTGCCTCAGCAGAAGTGTCTGAAGAGGGGTGAATAACGTGATTTTTTCTGCCTTCACCTAGAAATGGTTAAGAGTTGGGAGGCTTGAGCAATAGACCCCAGTGTCAATCTCTTAATTGAAGAAAAATATCCTTACCTATGGGCAGAGACAGACCAGTACCTACAGAGATATAACTTATAGTACATTGACAATTTTTTAACAGATAAAAACACATTTCCATTGTCAAAATCTTTACAGAACATATCCAAAACCATTATTAAAGTACACAGACACCCAGTAGCAAGAGCACCTCAATTACAGGTGAGTAAATTATGTGAAAGACAGAGCACTTGCTCCAGGTTCCCAAGTGCAGTAAATTGCCCTTTTTTCACAAGGATGGTGAAAAACAAAGAATGTCTTTCCTTCTTCCAAATGCTTAGGTCCCATTAGGGGGCCACTGACTAATCATTTTAATGGACCTTTGGCCCCAAGTCTGGGCCTTCCCCAGTCAGTTCCAATGAGTTTCCACCACCCTTTAAACATTCATCAGTCTTGGGCTAGTAAAGTGCAATATATCATGTACCATACCGCTTCCCCACCTCTGCTCCTTTGCAAGGCCTGGGAATCAGGCCCCAACAGGGGCAGTGATCCCTTAGTTATCTGATCAACCCAGGTGACTTTTATGTTTTTATAGAGCTTCCAAAATGGAACTGCAGCCTCTCTCCCAAGTACATGGTATGAATTGTGACCTGGAACCAAATATAAAGGAGCAGAGAAAGGTAAAGCTATCAAAACACATTATATCTATGTTTATAATTCTATTTTGAAACATGGATACAAATACTCATGTACAATATATTTCAACCTTTTGCCTTAAACTGAAGAGAACTTTTTTGTGTCTTCCAAAGTGGGTAGAAATGAGGATTCCTGCCTGCTGTCCCTCTAGTGCAAAATGTAGTCCTTTAAATGCTCTCTTTATCAGCAAGGATTCACATCTCCAGATAAACAACCATGGGCACTAGCAAACAGAGTGGCCAATACAGCTCCATTTCCAACCATGCAATTATGGACCTTTAAAAAATTGCTGAACAACTAGTGGAGAAAAGGAAAGCTAGTTCTCCTTATAAAATCTCTTAGTTAAGAACCCATAATCCCAATTATTTTTTTTCAAAATTATATTCTACTCTTCTAAACATTGTGCATATTGTGTGTGTGGGAAACCCACAGAACTCTTATAAGTCAGTCCTTTAGTCTGTCTTTGGATAGCTTACCAAAGAGGCACCAATGTTTACTCCCTCCCTGCCCTTAAAAATTTTGGTATCTTAGCAGATACAGTGTAATCTTTGGTTACATAATGTGATGCTCTCAACTCTTTGTCTTTTTTAAAACATCTTTCAAAGATTTTAAAAGAGATTAGCGATGAGAACAGAACTGCCTATAAAAGGCAGCAATGAGAACATAACTATCTATAAAAGAAATTGCACATGCAAAATGGCTTATTTTGACTTTAACTTTGGGATTTGATCCTGTGCTTTAGCATTCCTGATTCTCATGACTCCCTATAGGGGGTTGTGCATGAAGGCCATTTCCTTGGCTCAGTGACCTTTCATTTGGGCAACTGGCACAGGATAATTAGTAGTCAGCCACTTGTTTTCTCATGGCCATGCAGGAAACATGCAGGCATAGTTACTGAGTTGTCTGGAAAAAATATTATAAGGCGAAACCCTGGAACAAGGTTGGGAAGGGTTTAAAGGCAGTGGCTTGGGCTTTTGTACTCTGCTAAATATCAAGGGAGAAAAGAGGTCAAGGCCATGTCTGTGCTGCGCTAATGAAACAAACAGGAGCTACTTGAAGCTCAAAGTTAGGTCATTTGTGTAATTGGTAGCATCGTGTCGATGGTAGAACTACTTTCTCTTAAAGTACAAACAGAATTATTCTTGCTATATATGCATATGTACATTTAGAAATAAAGGATGGACAGAGAGGAACTTTAGCATCACCACATTATTTCTCAAACCTGAACTACTTAAAGGACAGAGGGATGGAAGGAAACTTTTTTTCTTTTTTAGTGCCAGTGAACATATATAAAATATATATGTATTACTGATTTTCTTTTTCAAAGATATGACAGAATCCTTTAAAATATATTTCTCATTAAAAAAAAAAAATAATGAGCTTTCCCAAAATGATGACACTGTTTGTGGCATAGAAAATCAATGGAACGTAGAATCCAACCCTCATTTCAGCTCAGACACTAAGCCTGGGCAAACTGCCCAATGAACAAAAGTTGAAATTGCCACAGAATTCTTTTATTTGACCACAGAGTTTGTGACCCTGGCAGCGGTCTGCTGCCCACACAGACAAGACCTTCTCCTATGGTGCTCCCTTTTCTTTTCTCTTCCGCACTCTCCATCCCCATTGAACACTGCAAACCTCTTTAGAAATAGCCTCTTTGGAGATAGTGACTTGTCTGATGAGTGATCTTCATCTTCCAGCTCACTAGGTGAGTGGATCTTATTGGCCAATCCTTCACGGGTGAGCACAGTGTACCAACCACATCAACACTGTTTGTAGAGTGCATGCAAAATGAGACTTCTGCCAATTACATTGGCTGAAACATCAATGACCAAAAGAAAGCATAAATCCCCCTTTCATCTGTGAGAGAACAAAGCCAAGCTAAAATACTTTTTCTCATAGACTCCCCAGTGCAAAAGCAGTAGGCCTAAAGCCTTGTGTAGGCTGTTTTCCCTATTCTTGCCATCCTGAAATTTGGAGTAATCCAGTTGTTGCTGATTTTAATTACACTGATTTTTGGCTTTCACAAGTGAAAACATACATATTCATAAGGACAAGAGTCACAATTGAGAAATCTCTAATGATGAAAAATTTGATAATCAGGAAATGGAAAGGAGAGACTCTAGTCTTTACAAGAAGAGGTATTAGAATGATAATATCAAATCCATGTACCACAAAAAGTGAAGATCATTTCAAAACAGATGTAAAGAAATTATTAAAATGTAATCTAGTTTAACTGAAAAGAGTGGTGTATTTTTTTTTCTGTTTAAAATAGCAAAAAGTGATCCTGTGAGCTTATATAAGCCAAATGGTGTAATAACAAAGAAAACCAGAATTTGTCTATCTTACGCCAGAAAGACAACCTGCCAGTATTAGTTTTATCCAGCAGTCTTGGATTGGTATATCACCCATCTTAGGTTCCTCTCTCCCTTGTTATTTAAAGAAACTGTTTTTGCAAGTTCTTTTGGCTATTAATATCAACACAGAAATCAGGGGAGGAAACCCATGTAGATCATATCAGATCACTCAGAAACTATCTCCTCAACAAGTAAAGTGAACCAACTGAAATGGGCTTCTTGTTGACTGGCTTCTAATTCCTTGAGTTTAGCAGATGAATTAAAGAGCTAAGTGAGGAGGCCGTGGCCAAGATGAGAAAGTAGTTGGGCATTCCCTCTTCACTTGGGATTAGGGAACAAAGTCAACAGAATAGAGGTGTGCCAAATGTCTATATGAAACCAGTGTCCCAGGAACACACCCTGAGTTCATGGGTGGCAGCCCATTGGAGCCACACCAACCAGAACTTTGCAAAGAGGCCATGGTCCTGTCGTCTCAATGTTTCAGCTTCCCTCTGACTGACAGGGAGCAGCATAGGTGGGGAGTCTGACTGAGTATGGTCAAAGTCAGAGCACATAATCAGCAGCAGAGGAGGAAGAGGAGTAAATTCACCAGATGGTACCCATCTGGCTTTAAACTTTGCCTCTTAATTTAGTAGTCAGTCTCCTCTTGCTTTCTTCTCTCTTCTTCCCATGACTTCTGCAGGTGAATATGCTGAGTGGCAAGGAGAGCATTTACAGGGTTTCTGCTTCTAGTGCCCCATTCTTCCCAGCCTGGTAACTGAATGAATTTTCTCTTTAACCCCAATATGGGTTGCCCCTTTAGCTGCACTGAAGGAGAAAGTGGGCATTTCTCCACTTGGTAGGAAGGTACCATCTCTGGGGGACAAAAGCAAGTCGCCAAGCTTGTCCAATCTATTGATGCCTTCTTTCCAGTTTGTCTAAGGGATGAAGAGAAGATCTGGTAGTTGATGAGAGATACTTGGTAAGACGTCTTTGAGTCTACTGCATTTAGAAATAAATGTTAAATCTGCTGCTTATTAGCCTTCTTTGTGACGGGGGCTCTTAGCAAAGAGTCTGTGAACATGTCTAGAGAAGTGAGAAAATTTCACCACTGTTTTTGGTGAAATTCAAGCCCACAAAACACTGAAGGAGGGTGGAGGAACCTTCAGCATGGAATCAGGCTAAAAGCATTCAGGTCTTTTAAAGGTGGGGGCAAGGAGGGACCAATTCTTCAATGTCCTACATGGAGAAGAGCCAAATCACCACTTCCTTTTCCTCTAACTCCAGCCCCAAGTTCCTCCTTGGCCCATAAATGGGAAAGCAGACCTGGATCTGAATGGGGCCTTCCAAAAAGTCAGATCTCTTCTCTTTCTTGCTGGTCTTACTCTTTAGTGGAAGTGGCCAAGTTTTGGCTAAAGAGAACATTTGTTCAAAGTTCTTAGAAAAGCTATTGAAAGTCAATTTGAGCATGGAGGCAGAGGGTGAGAGAAAGAGATTGGAGTGGGGGAGGCATTCACATGCAGACAAGTTTTTAAATAAGAACACTTTCAGTACAATGAATTGCACTGCAGTTGAGCAGTCTAGACCTCAGGGACCAAGACTGTGAGCAGATATTGGTGATTTAGCTGTCCTCTTTGTCCTGTCTTAAATCTGTCTCTCCCCTCCCCCAACTCAGTTCTGGGGCCATCCTGCCCTCTAATGGAAAAAGCTTTTTGCAGAAACTCTGGGAGGGAGGGTTTTGAAAAATAACGACTCCCCATGGTCTTGTAATGCTCACCTTATTCTAGTCACTGTTAGCGTCTTTGGGGATTTGTTTGTTTTCATATTTTTGAAAGGAAAAAATATCCTAGCAAGATTTTTTTGGTTTTTGTTTGTTTGTTTGTTTGACTTTTGGTTTTCCCAGATACTCTTAGCTCCGTAAACTTCCCGTGGCACTAAGTGAGTAAACATTTGTGTGGCTGGCACACAGCACACTGCTATAAACAAGCACAAGTTGACACTGGTCCACATGAGGATCATCACAGATTTAAAGAAATATAACACCATTCAAAACACAGATAAGAGACATTCATTGCAGAGAGCAGAGTCTGAAAGTGCCATGGGAGGGTCAGATGGGGAGGTGGGGGAGGGGGAAGAAAGAAGGAAAATGGAAAAAAAGTCTGGCAAACAGGATTCAGGAACATCTTCTCGACAGACTACACATCAATAGAGGAAATTCCCCAAGGCACAGAAGAGAAATAGTGCAGAGTTATAACAGGCAGAAGATATCTGAAAAGGGGAGTGAGGTGGGGTGAGGAAATGGGGGCTTCCAAAGCTTCATTGAGTGTGGAAATAGATGGGCTTGACTTTTCCAGAAAGGATCTTGGGTACTTGCACAGAGATGATCTCTGCCATCATTTCTGGAAAGTCCACGCTCACCATGTGCGACTTGATTAGCAGGTCAAAAGTGAACTGGTGCAGCTCTCGTGCAATCTGTAGGGGGGACAATAAGAGAGGGAGGAAATAAGAAATAAGGGTTGACAAAGAGTTGACTTCTATCAGGCTCTTACTCCCACCTTTGCTTTTTCTCCTTCCTTATTCTTGGTCGTGTGTGTGTGTGTGTGTGTGTGTGTGTGTGTGTGCGCGCGCGTGTGCGCGCGCACGTGCACTCTAAATGACCTCCGTGGAATCACTGAGGGTTCCCAAAAGATCTCTTACACCATTGTAAACTCTCTGACTCAGGACTAAGTATTGCTATTCCCCAGGGCTCCTCTCTCTCTCTCTGTCTCTCTCTCTCTCTGTCTCTCTCTCTCTCTCTCTGCCTCTCTCTCTCTCTCTCTCTCTCTCTCTCACACACACACACACACACACACTCAGAAACGCAGTGTATGCATAAAAACACACACACACACACACACACACACACACACACACACACACACACTCAGAAACACAAACAGTGTATGCACAAAAACTCACACTCATGACTCAAAGAAGAGGGGGAAAACATCCAGGTCTGTTTTGTCTGCCCAGAGAAGTTATCTGGTCTAAGCCCATTCCCTGAGTCCCAACTGCTCTGTTCTCAACTCCTCCACCTCTTTCACAACATCCAGCTGGGACATTGTGACCTGTGTTCATTTCTTCTCCATTGCATTTTCTTCCTGGACCACACTCAAAGTAAGAGGAGTATGGAAGCACCTCCCGACAGGTGGTGCCAGACCCTAGAAGAACATACTATCATTTCGCTCTATCAGGCAGCTCTCCCTGACAAGGAACCCTCCATCATTTGCTTACAGGCTGCACAGAGTCCAGGAGCTTGGTGAGCTGGTAGAAGCGCCTTGAGCAGGATGTGGGATTTTTTCTCTTGCATGCAATGATACGATCAAGTTCCTTGATGTAGTTCATTCGAAGTTCATCAAAGAATTTTTGATTTTTCAGCCCATCCACTGGAACTGATGTGGGATGAAGACAGAATGGGGAGGGGAAGCATGCCCACAAAGGAGCATTAGATAAAGAACCAACTTTTCTGGCCACAAACTTGACACCCACCCCACAGGGAGGGAACCATCTACTTGATTTCCTGCAGCTGAAGTCTGTATGTCTGGGGCCTTCAGTTTGCCAGAAAGGTCTTAGGGGAAAGGCTATCTGGACCCAACTTGAAGAGCATCAAACACATACAATGTGCTTAACCTTTCCTTTTTCTAGTCTTCTTATCACATTTCTTAGGACCTATGATTTTACATTATCCACAGAGTAGTTCTGATTTAGACAATTAAAACGCATAACTTTGAATACCAATTTTTGACTCATTTATCAGCTAAAAGAGCACTCTGCTTAGAAGAGACATTACAGAAACATTTTTGGATGCCAAATAAACCCTGTCTGAGTTATTTATATAGACCTTCTCTTGTTGGCAGGGGAGGAAGTTCTTTCTAAGAGGCAGTCCTTTCTGCCCTGCAAGAAATATAAGGTAGGCCTTGCCTGATTCTATGGTAGAAGGTATGGAAAACTTCAGAGGTCTGCCAAAAGGTTTTATCCCAAAGAGAGGATCAGGATAGGTGGAAATCTAATGGAGGATGAATTTTAGCAATGAAATTGGTCTTTATCTATGAAATTTATCCTTGTTAAGCAAAATGATGCTAAGGGAGAATGGAGTGGGAAGGGTGAAAACGAAAGGGAAATGTCCAAGAGCTGATAACTCTTGGATGAAAAAAGCAACTGTTCTCTGAGCCCCTAGGACCCCAAGGACATTCCCTACCCCTCCAGGCACTTACTAATGCTGAAGAGCAGCAGTGCCTTCATGCACAGGAATTCCTGGGGGGTGATTTGGAGCCATCCAAATTCTTGAGAAAGGTGCCTCATTCGGACACACTGGCTGTACATCCGGGACTTATGCATGCGGTACCTGAGAAAGAGACACACAGAGGAAGGGGAGAAATGAGGGAGGTTTATAACAAGTCCAAGAGAATGTCTGTTGCTCTACCCTCGCCAGGTTCTCCAAGAAGAGCTTGGTGTTCCTCTTGTTAGTACTTCAATGTCAAGAAACAAGGTTGATATTCTCCCACTAAAAAAAAAAAGAAAAAAAAATCCTGACATCCTGATAACTATTCATCTCTCCTGGTCAGGATATGGGTAAACACATGGAAATTCCATGTTCCTGTGTCCCTCCTATTTCCTGAGACAGGGACAGGCAAGTCTAACCAAAATGGGCCAGGCACATGGTCTCTCTGACTACATTTTCAATAACCTAGCTACATCCAGAGCCAGAACATGCCTTCCAGGTATCACAACTTGGAGATTTTATAGGAGACAGGACTTAGAAATCAAGTCTTAAAGTAAGGATACCAAGATTCTTAAGTGACTATAGTAGTAGTTCATCTTGTCAATTTCCCTGCCTCTTGTCTTGAATGCAATTTCCCATACAAAAAAATTAAGTATTTATTTAAATGCTCCTAAGGAAGGAGATTCATCCATTGTCCCTTCAAAATGAGTTCCAATGTTTATCAAATCATCCAGGAAGTGTTTCTGAATGTTCAATGTAAAGGTCTCCTGCTGAGGAAGAGCTTAACCCTCATATATTGACTGCTCCTTACTACAGTTTGGGAGTTATAAACAGTGTGAGCTGTTTTCATTATAGTGACTTGTGAACGGATCATCACATTATCACCTATAAATTATATGGGGAAGTGGCCAAGCTTCTTATGGGAAGCAAACTCTCTTTTCCATGACTGTCTATAGCAGTGATGGCGAACCTTTTGAGCTCGGCATGCCAGCATTTTGAAAAACCCTAACTTAACTCTGGTGCCGTGTCACATATAGAAATTTTTGATATTTGAAACCATAGTAAAACAAAGATTTATATTTTTGATATTTATTTTATATATTTAAATGCCATTTAACAAAGAAAAATCAAGCAAAAAAATGAGTTCGCGTGTCACCTCTGACACACATGTCATAGGTTCGCCATCACTGGTCTATAGCAGGCCTCTAAGAGAAAATACAGCATCTTCTAGCTGGTAGGCATTCTTGGTTTTCGGCACTCCATAAATTGAGAGAGAGAGAGAGAGAGAGAGAGAGAGAGAGAGAGAGAGAGAGAGAGAGAGAAATTATATATCTTGTGGAAAAAGTAAAAGGAATGTGACACCCACTTAAGTGGTAAGGAAAAAGACCTCCCAGATTGTGACTGAAGGTTGTGGTTTAATATTTTGGTTTCCAAACCACTAGCATAGTTCACAACCTGAGTATCTATGGCACTAGGTGGATGGAAGCTCAACACTCTCTCTCAGAGAAATTTTGGTTGGCCTAAAGAAACGGGGAAGGAGGTGGATGGTGTAGAAATATTCAATTCTGACTGGAGCGCAACTGGAAAGAAGTATTTAGGTAGTAGCACAAGTCAATTGACCAAAACACTGTTGCTCCAAGCTCTTTCAATATAGAGAATTTTTAAATAACATCTGCTGACTCTGGGGCCTGGATCTATTCTGGTCTTTATTGTACTTCCAGGACTCTGTTGATAACAACACTGCAGTCTTTTTACCTACCATTGATATCATGCTCCTGGCATGCAGGACTGCTGTAACACTGGTACAAGCCCCAAGAACAGAGAAATTAGGGAAAGATGGGGAGAAAGGCAACAGAAGAAATTCAGAAAAGATAGGAACAGAAAAGGGAGAGAAAGGGCAAAAAGAATAAGGAAATAGTTAAAAGGAAAGAAAGGGAAAGAGAGTAGAAGGTAGGGAACATGGGGTCAAAAATGGAATTCAGGAGAGCAGAGGTAGGTGGGAGTAAAGGAGGGGAAATGAAAATTGGAGAACACTGAGCACGGTGCCTGGCAATTCTTAAGTGCTCAATAAATTACATATAGGAAGGTGCCATTATCATACTATTCACCATTCAACAGATGAGAAGAATGAGATTCAAGGAAGTTAAGTAATTTACCAATGGTCATACAGGTAGGGTTCAAGCTCATTACCCTTATATGTGTTTCCCAAAAAGGTCAGGAACAAAGAAAAATGCAAGGCTGATGATAGGGTTTGATATAAGAGAAATCAGCAAATGGGTTGGCTCAGATTCCTTGTCTCTCTCTTTGGGCTTCAGTCTCCCTATTACTAGTACCTTAATGAGGCTAACGACAATTAGTGTTTTTCAACTAGAGAGTTACTGTCTCCATATTGGGTGCTAAAATGTGTTTAGACTGTCACAGTGACTGGAGTTTTATTTGGTATATAGTGGACAGGTACTAGGAATGTTAAACATATTCCAATATGTGGGAACTTCCTGTGCAATGAAAAAGTATTCCTCCCAAAATGTCAACAACATCACTGTTGAGAAACATTGGTTTATGCCGGGAGCCGGTCCATCCTTGCTGTTTCAAAGGACCTGGCATATATGGCATACTGTTCTTAATATGTTTGCTCACCTTCTTGGCACTATGTGTTTTAACCAAGGTCTCTGAGAAAGGTTGTTTCCCCAGGTAGGGATTTTCCCCTGAAGTTAGGGAGGGAATAAAACCTCTTAACTAGTGCCAGGTGGGTAATTAATCACTTTAACTACGAACAATCATGCTTAAGCTACATAATCTTTACTCCCTGGAATGGAGATAAGAAACGCCCTAACCTTTGTAATAGAGATTGATAGGATTGAATCAACTGGTATAAATACAGATGTAATAAGACAGCAAGACACAGAACTTAGAATACGGAACCAAGAGAGACAGAACCTAGGCACAGAACCTACACAGAACGTTCTCTAGAGACAGAAGAACTTCGCTGGAGAGAACATGGCAAAAGATCCTGGACAGAAACTGGCCTCAGAACCTAGAGACAGAACCTAGGGAGAGAACATGGCAAAAGATCCTGGACTGAATCTGACTACAGAAATTGGCAAGAGAACCTGACTAGAACCTGGTGACTGAACCTGGCTGGAGAACCTGGACAGAACCTGGCTGGAGAACCTAGCAAGAGAACATGGACACAGAACCTGGCTGGAGATCCTAAGCAGAACTTCACTGGAGATCCAGACCAGAACTTGGATGGAGATCCTGGCTAGAGATCCTGGCGAGGCTGCTGATCAACTGAACACTGTCTCCGTGTCCTTCCTTCTTCGCTGACTCCGTCTACACCTTTGGGGACCCCTGGACCCGCTGGGGTTGGACCCCGGCAGGTTTAGATGATTTTTTAGGAATTGCAAGAGCTCTAGCATAGTGGGTTCCTGTGAGAAGAAGGAGACAGGGGGCACCTATTGTTTCAGGAGCTCTGGGGCTTGATGTATTTAAGACCATGTGGGTAGTCCTGTGGTACCTTTTTTCTGGGGGGGGGGGCAGTAAAAGCATTTATTTTTATTTTTTATTTTTTTAGATCTTTATTCTTGAGAGTATTGAAGATGTTTCTCGTATCCTCCCCCATTACCCTCCTCCACCCAGATCCAGATCCTGCCCTATACCAGGCCTTCACCATAGGTCCCTGTGTAAAGCAAATGTGCATATAAGTTCTTTGGTTAATCTCTTCCTGCCCCTCTCACCCCTTTGCACTGAGACTCATTAGTCTGTTTCATGTTTCCATGCCTCTGGTTCTATTTTATTAATCAGGTTATTTTGTTCATTAGATTCCTTGTTGTTCATTTTGAATTTTAGGTTAAATTGTTGATAGATATGTATTTATTGCTATTTTATTGCTCATATTTTGATTTCTCCTTCTTCTTCTCCTTCTCCTTCTCCTTCTCCTTCTCCTTCTCCTTCTCCTTCTCCTTCTCCTTCTCCTTCTCCTTCTCCTTCTCCTCCTTCTCCTTCTCCTTCTCCTTCTCCTTCTCCTTCTCCTTCTCCTTCTCCTTCTCCTTCTCCTTCTCCTTCTCCTTCTCCTTCTCCTTCTCCTTCTCCTTCTCCTTCTCCTTCTCCTTCTCCTTCTCCTTCTCCTTCTCCTTCTCCTTAAACATTTAACATTTTAAGTAATGCTGGTTTGGTTTTGATGTACTCCTTCAGCTTTTTCTTGTCTGTGAAACTCTTTATCTGACCTTCTATTTTAAATAATAGCTTTTCTGGGTAGAGTAATCTTGGTTGTCAGTTTTTGCTTTTCATCACTTTTT
Organism: Myotis myotis; assembly: GCF_014108235.1. NCBI lineage: Eukaryota > Metazoa > Chordata > Mammalia > Chiroptera > Vespertilionidae > Myotis > Myotis myotis. The sequence continues at coordinate 87,088,202 of NW_023416346.1, forward strand.
TTTTTACTACAATTATAAAATTTTATTAAAAATGTTTTTTAATATTTATATTGTTAATTAAATGACAATGATTCCTCATAAATTCTGAACAGAGAATTATGGTCCATTAGTCTCTGCTCAGACTGCTTATTAGCCAATCAGAATAGTTGATATCTTCTTTTCACACAGTCAGGTAGTTGATGTTAAAGCTTGCAGATGATACTGGTTCCTTTGTATATCCCTGGAGTTGCTGAAAGAAGAAAGCTCTCAAGAAGTTTACAACTATATTGAGGATATTTCACGGTGGTAATTTTCTTGGGGGCACTTTTAAAGAACTTTGTAATAATTTTAAAAATCCCCTGCTTTTGACCTTTAGTTTCTTTCTTTCTTTTTTTTTTCTGTTCATCAGATTATTTCTTCACTTGATTTTTAGATTTACTTGTTGATAGATGTGTATTTGTTGTTCATAGTTTGTATCTTTACCATTTTCTTCTTCTTCCTCTTCTTAAAGAATACCTTTCAGCATTTCATATAATACTGGTTTAGTGGTGATGAACTCCTTTAACTTTTTCTTATCTGTGAAACTCTTTATCTGACCTTCAATTCTGAATGATAGCTTGGCTGGATAAAGTAATCTTGGTTGTAGGTTCTTGGTATTCCTCACTTTGAATATTTCTTGCCACTCCCTTCTGGCCTGCAAAGTTTCTGTTGAGAAATCAGCTGACAGTCGTATGGGTACTCCCTTGTAGGTAGCTGATTGTCTTTCTCTTGCTGCTTTTAAGATTCTCTCTTTGTCTTTTGCTCTTGGCATTTTAATTATGATGTGTCTTGATGTGGTCCCTCTTTGGATTCTTTTGTTTGGGGTTCTCTGCGCTTCCTGGACTTGTAAGTCTATTTCTTTCACCAGGTAGGGGAAGTTTTCTGTCATTATTTCTTCAAATAGGTTTTCAATATTTTGCTCTCTCTCTTTTTCTGGCACCCCTATAATTCTGATGTTGGTACATTCGAAGCTGTCCCAGAGGCTCCTTACACTATCTTCATATTTTTGGATTCTTCTTTCATTTTGCTTTTCTGGTTGGGTGCTTTTAGCTTCTTCATATTTCAAATCTTTGACTTGATTCTTGTGATCCTCTAGTATGCTGTTGGGAGTCTGTATAATATCCTTTATGTCAGTCAGTGTATGCTTAATTTCTAGTTGGTCCTTTATCACAACCTTGAGGGTCTCATTAGATTTCTTGAGGGTCTCATTAAGTTTATCAGCGGTTTCTAGAAAATTCTTGAAAAACCTTAAGAGTGTGGTTTTGAACTCTATATCCAGTAGTTTGCTTTCCTCCATTTCTGTCATTTGTGCCCTGTTTCTTTGTCTCTGCATTTTTTTTTTATGCTTCGCTGTGTCAATAGAGTGGCTTTCTGTGCTAAGTGTCCTTTAGGGCCCAGTGTCTCAGCCTCCCCAATTACCTGAGGTAGACACTCTTGGTGCACCCCCTTGTGGGCTTTGTGCACAGTCTCGGTGTAGTTAAGCCTTGATTGTTGTAGGTAACACTGGGAGGGATTGACTTCCAGGCCAATTGGCTGTGAGAATCAGCTGTGTCTGCAGTGGGAGAACTTCTGTGCTGGAGACACCCCTCTGGGGCAAGACTTGCTTCAATGGGCTTTGGTGCTCACTGAGTATGCCCCCTGAGTGTGTCCTTTATGTATCCGAGGAGCTGCAATCTGGATGGTCCCACTCTGACCACTGGGCACACTGGCTCCTGGATCTCTAAGGATTTGCTAATCTAGCCTCTTCCTGAGGCTATCCAGCAGGAGCCAGCTGTGACTCAATGCAAGTTGCCCTGGGGCCTTGGGCCAGCTGCAGTTTGTTAGGTATTTATCAGATTGCAAATGGCCAGGCCTTTCATATGCAAAAGCCTCATGGCTTGGGCAGGGCAGGGTCCCAGGGTATCAACAGCGCAGAGTGAGCAGTTATGGCTGCTCTCAGTCCTGCCCTCAGAGGCCCTGCTTCTCAGTGTCCTGGCAAGCACCCCCGAGAGAAAGCTGCCTTCGAGTTCTGACCAATGCCAGACAGTCCAGCTTCTCCCGTATTAGTCTGGGTCCCCAGAGACTCTCCTGGAACTGGAGCTCAGAGCTTGAGACTCCCTCCCGATTGAAAAAGACAACCATGTCCTCAGCTGCCAACCCTCTCCGCATGCGCCTCTGTACCTCTGTATTTTACTTCTGCACTGCACCTCCTCTGAGTCTCGGTGTGCTTTTCTCTTTCCTTCTAGTTGTAGAATTTCCACGCAGCCAGCCTTCCTGTGGTTCTGGATGATGTCCGCTCCATCTTTTAGTTGTATTTTTGAAGTGGTTGTGCGAGGCAGCAATCTCTGGTGTTTACCCATGCCGCCATCTTGGTTTCTCCCTGAGCTTTTGCTTTTCATCACTTTGACTAATTCTTGCCACTCCCTTCTGGCCTTCAAAGTTTCTGTTGAGAAATCAGCTGGCAGTCATACGGGTGCTCCTTTGTAGGCAACTAACTGCTTTTATCTTCCTGATTTTAAGATTATCTCTTTGTCTTTAACCCCTAGCATTTTAATTATGATGTGTCTTGGTGTGGGCCTATTTTGGTTCTTCTTGTTTGGGACTCTCTGTGCTTCCTGGTCTTGTAAATCTAATTTCTTTCACTAGGTAGGGGAAGTCATTTGTCATTATTTCTTCAAATAGGTTTTCAATTTCTTGCTCCCTCTCTTCTCCTTCAGGCACCCCCATAATGTGAATATTGGTACACCTGAAGTTTTCCTAGAGGCTCCTTATACTATCTTCATAATTTTGGATTCTTTTTACTTTTTGCTCCTCTTATTGGGTGTTTTTTGCTTCCTCCTATTCCAAATCACTTATTTCATCCTCAGCATGCTCTACTCTACTATTGCCTGTAAAGTATTCTTCATTTCAGTTAGTGTATCCTTCATTTTTGACTGGTCCTTTTTTTATGTCTTTGATGTCCTCACTTATTTCCTTAAAATTCTCAGTAAGTTCCTTGATATTCTCACTAAGATCCTTGAAGTTCTCATTAAGTTCTTTAAGCATCCTTATAACCATTATTTTGAACTCTGTATCTAATAGTTTGTTTCCTTCCATTTCATTTAGTTCTTTATCTGGAGATTTCTTCTTTCTTTCATTTGTGATATGTTTCTCTGTCTCTGCATTTTGGCTGCTTCCCTATGTTTGTTTCTACTTATTAGGTAGAGCTGCTACATCTCTGGGAATTGGTAGAGTGGCCTTGTGTAGTAGGTGTCCTGTAGGACCTATTGGCTCAGCCTCCCTAATCGCCTGATCTGGGCACTCTAGGTATGCCTCTGTGTCATTTGCATGCACTATCCTGTTGTAGTTGAGCCTTGAATACTGTTGGCATCACTGGGAGGAATTTACCACCATACCAATTGGCTGTGAGGACCAGCTGTGACTACCATGGAAGAGCTGCTGTGTAAGACACACCTTTATGTAGGAGGACTTGCTTCAGTGGGGCTTTGGTGCTCACCAAGTCCAACCCTTTAGTGTGTTGCTCATGGATGTGATAGAGTTGTAATATGGCATGGTCTGAAACTCCATCATGTGCACTGGCTCTGGGGCCTCCTGAGAGGTGTAAAGTCAGCCACTGTCTATGCCATGCCTGGGGCCACCCAACACAAGCTACAGAGCAATCTGTAGATGGCTGCTACTTGTGTTGGACTAGTATGTATCCAGGAGAGGCCAAGCTGTGAACCTTGTCAAGTTGCTGCTAGTGTCAGTACTGGCCCCTTATCGAGAAGTATAGAGCACATTGAGTCCAGCTGATGCTGGTTTGAGAGATTTTAGGAAACTCTGAAGCCTGAGCCAGAACAGGCCATTCATATGGAAAAGACACTGCAAATAGCTTGGGTGGGGCAGGATCTCAGGGAGTCACCAGGGTGGGGCAAAAAATGTGGGCATACCTAGAGTGCCCAGCTGAGGTGACTAGGGAGGCTGAGCCACTGGGCTCTACAGGATACCTACTACACAAGGCCACTCTACCAATTGATGGACACTCAGATATGGTGCCTGCCAGTCAGCTCTGTTGGGGAAAGTTCCCAAAACTTTTGTCTGTGATAAAGCTGCCTCCCAGTTCTTGCCTTGATGACAGACAGTTTAGTTCATCCCTGTATCTCCCTAGATTCTTTCAAGCTGCTGCCTCAGCACTGGAACTCAGAGAAAGTGAATCCGAAGACATCTGTGCACTGGCACTATAAGAGGACCTGTCTGGGTCTCTGGCTGCCTCCCTGTCACTCAACTACAGTCCCCACTGGTTTTTACAGCCCAGAGTTACAGGGACTTCTCTTCCAAGCTCTGAAATCCTGGGCTGGGGTCTGGTGTGTGGCTGGGACTGCTTGCTCCTCAAGGGAGTTCTATTCAGCCAAGATATCCCTCCCGATTAAAAACATGCCACACGTGGGTGTTGTACCAGCCCATTCTACACCTCTGCCCCTCCTACTAGTCCAGCCATGGGCAAACTACGGCCTGTGGGCTGGATCCGGCCCGTTCGGCTGTTCTATCTGGCCTGCGGAGCCGAAAGAGTGGAGGGTTCTCTTGCTCTCCCCTCCGCTCCTTCACCAGCAGCAGTGTTAACATGGCAACGTCGGGAAACACGGCCACAGCTCCTTCTTCTGAGTCCAGTTTAAGAACCCATTGTGGCCCTCGAGTCAAAAAGTTTGCCCACCCTTGTAACTAGTCTCAATGTGCTTCCTTCTTTACTTCTCTAGTTATAGGACTTCCATTCAGTCAGATTTCAGGTGTTTCTAAATGATGGTTGTTCTGTATTTTAGTTGTAAATTTGATGTGGTTGTGGGAGAATGTTAGTACTGGCGTTCACGTGTGGCACCTTCCTGTGGTACCTTTATTGTTATTGTTAATCCTCACCTAAAGATATTTTTCCACTGATTTGTTTAGAGAGAATGGAGGGGAAGGGGAGAGACAGAGTTAGAGAAACCTTGATGTGAGAGAGACATATCCATTGGTTGCTTCCTGCATGCGGCCTGACCAGGGCTGGGGATTAAGCCTGTAACCAAAGTACGTGCTCTTGACCAGAATCAAACCCAGGATCTTTCAGTGTCAGGCTGATGCTCTATCCACTGAGAAAAACTGGCTAGGGCTATGGTACCTTTTGATGAAATACATGTGAATGGGCCAGAAAGCTGAGGTGAGGTACCACACACTTATGCAGAGGCAGAGAAGGAAATTTAAGATTTAGAAAATACGCAATTATCACTTTGCGAAGGTCTTAGGGCTCTGAATGGTGAGGGTCTTGCAGGTGCATAAGGAGTTGATTCAATCACTGGAGAGCAGTAGGAGGATGGGTTTGAGAGATTAACATAAAGGGGTATTTTTAAGGCCTGCCCCAGAAGATAGTATCCTGGGTAACTCTTTAGAGATTTGGAAACCACAAAGCAGGTCATGCCAAAAGCCCAATGGTTATTCTTAGCTTCTGATTAACAGGACTAGATGGCTTGCAAAACGGCATCTGGGGGTGCTTATTTTCCTCCACATTGCTGTACTAGAAGGAACTACTGGCCTGTAGAATTTATTTTAATGCTCTTCTCAGAGGACTGGAGAGAAGAGAAGGTCGATTTTTGCCTTGACCAAAGGGATTCTCTGTGGTGAGACTAATTCAAAGTCCTTGGGAATATTTTTCTGACTAGCTACATTCCCAATGCCATCAAGGGACCCCAAACAGTAGAAGTGGAAAAGAATTTCACTATTGGAGAAAGTATCAGAAATGTACTTCTTTTTTATTTATTGTCCATTATGGGCCAGACATTTCATACTCATTATTTTAGAGTCATCATAAGAAACCATTTGAAAAAGTTCTATTTAGTTAACAGATAAGGAAACTGAGGGACAGGAAATTCAAAGGTCCTGCTCAAAGACAATGATGAACAGATTTTAGTCAATACCAGTGTAATTTCAAAATCTGAACCCTTGGACAAATTTATAAATGATAAATAGAACTGGTGGCAGGGAAAGCATTAATTAAACCTGTTTTTAAGAGAAGAAAAGTGACAGGGCCAAAGTCACATGGCCAGAGTGATGGAGCTGCTCTTCCCCATCACTAACTACCATGAAGAAGTATAAGAACTTGGGAGAAACAAGATGGCGGCATAGGTTATCGCCGGAGTTTGCTTCTTTGAACAACTACTTCAAAAGTGAAACTAAAAGACAGAAGGGACATCACCCAGAACCACAGGAACGCTGGCTGAGTGGAAGTCCTACAACTAGGAGGAAAGAGAAAAGCATACGGACACTCAGAGGAGGCGCAGTGCTGAAGTCAAGTTCTGAGGTGCGGAGTGCGTGGAGCGGGCTGGCGGCGGAGGGCACGGTTGGTGTTTTCATCTGAGCTCCAGATCCGGGCGAGTCTTTAGCGACCCAGACTCAAACGGGAGAAGCGGGACTGTCTGGCTTCGGTCAGAGCGAGTGCAGCTTTCTCTCCGAGGTTTGTATCGGGTGCTGGGACTCAGAGAGTCAGAGCCCCTGGGGACAGGACTGAGAGCCGCCATAACTGCTCTCTCAGGCCCACCCTGTTGATCCTGTGCGACCCGCCCTGCCCAAGCCCTGCACACAGGCATTTGCCGGATAGCCTCAGGCAAAGGCTAGATTAGCACCTCCCTAGAGGACAGAAGTTCTCTCACTGCTGACACAGCTGATTCTCATAGCCACCTGGCCTGGAGGTCAAACCCTCCCTGGTATTAGCTACAACAATCAAGGTTTAACTATAAGACTGCGAACAAAGACCACTAGGGGGTGCACCAAGGAAGCATAACAAAATGCGGAGACAAAGAAACAGGACAAAATTGTCAATGGAAGATATAGAGTTCAGAACCACACACTTAAGGTCTCTCAAGAACTGTTTAGAAGCCGCCGATAAACTTAATGAGATCTACAAGAAAACTAATGAGATCCTCGATGTTATATTGGGGAACCAACTAGAAATTAAGCATGCACGGACTGAAATAACGAATATTATACAGACTCCCGACAGCAGACCAGAGGAGCGCAAGAATCAAGTCAATGATTTGAAATGCGAGGAAGCAAAAAACACCCAACCGGAAAAGCAAAATGAAAAAAGAATCCAAAAATGCGAGGATAGTGTAAGGAGCCTCTGGGACAGCTTCAAGCATACCAACATCAGAATTATAGGGGTGCCAGAAGATGAGAGAGAGCAATATATTGAAAACCTATTTGAAGAAATAATGACAGAAAACTTCCCCCACCTGGTGAAAGAAATGGACTTACAGGTCCAAGAAGCGTGGAGAACCCCAAACAAAAGGAATCCAAAGAGGACCACACCAAGACACATCATAATTAAAATGCCAAGAGCAAAAGATAAAGAGAGAATCTTAAAAACAGCAAGAGAAAGAAACCCAGTTACCTACAAGGGAATACCCATAGGACTGTCAGCTGATTTCTCAACAGAAACTTTGCAGGCCAGAAGGGAGTGGCAAGAAATATTCAAAGTGATGAATACCAAGAACCTACAACCAAGATTACTTTATCTAGCAAAACTATCATTCAGAACTGAAGGTCAGATAAAGAGCTTCACAGATAAGGAAAAGCTAAAGGAGTTCATCACCACCAAACCAGGATTATATGAAATGCTGAAAGGTATCCTTTAAGAAGAGGAAGAGGAAGAAAAAGGTAAAGATACAAATTATGAACAACAAACATGCATCTATCAACAAGTGAATCTAAGAACCAAGTGAATAAATAATCTGATGAACAGAATGAACTGTTGATGATAATAGAATCAGGGACATAGAAAGGGAATGGACTGACTATTCTTGGGGGGGAAAGGGGTGTGGGAGATGAGGGAAGAGACTGGACAAAAATCGTGCACCTATGGATGAGGACAGTGGGTGGGGAGTGAGGGCGGAGGGTGGGGCGGGAACTGGGAGGAGGGGAGTTATGGGGGGGAAAAAGGGGAACAAATGTAATAATCTGAACAATAAAGATTTAATTAAAAAAAAAAAAGAAGCAGCTGTTTTGAGACAGGGAAGTCTAAGGGCTTACTAGGGCCAAAATTAAGGTGTCATTTATGACATAAATCTATCTGTCGTATAGCTAGAATACATGGGACATGTTGCAGGGCTTTGAAATTGCTTTCTGTTCCTAAATTTCCTTTGATCTGGTCACTTAAAAGTCTGTTAAGAACAAAAAAATAAAAAAAATTAATAAACACACACACACACACACACACACACACACAAAAAAAAAAAAAAAAAGAACTTGGGGTTACACAGACATATTTTGAAATCTGTTGCCAACGTACACTAGCTCTGTTAACTTGGGTGAGTCACTTTATTTTGTTGAGCTTAATTTTTCTCATTCATTAAAAAATTATCTTTACAAAGGAGAAATCTGGTTTTCATGAGGATTCAATGAGAAAGATTTAGAAAGTATCTAGTATAGTTCTGGCATAAAGGAGTTGCTCAACAAATGGTGACTGGCAGTAACCCTTGATGAGCAAAAGGGACCAAAAGAACTTTAGCCCTCACAGCTAGAGTCTCTGTGCCCATTCCCTATGCTGGTCAGAGTGAATGGAAAGGACCTTGATATGAGGTTTTGAGATAGGTTAAAAAGCATGTCAGAAACATGACCAAAATGCCAAGGTTTGGTCTTGGGTGGGAAAGGGATGGCCTCAGTAACACTCCCCCTGGTCTCCTACCAATTTGCCTTCTTTTCAAGCAAAGGCACCTCAGATTGTACAAGCTAGAAGGAGCCTCTACTGCCTCATATATAGGTTAAATGGGCTAGCCACCACTGTTACTACCATCATTACCATCAAACAGACATAGCCAGGATGCTGTGTTTATGTGAGTTTTGGGCTTATGAGCACTTACTCATTGAAAACCAGGTCAGGGGCAAAGTAGAGCATCCTGGAGTTGACATTGGTGAAGGACCGCCAGCCCATGGCAAACACCATAAGCCCCATCCATGAGTACTGAATGACTGCCATCTGGTCGTCCACATGCAAGTTTCGGAAGCCTGGAGATGGAGAAGAGACAATGGTCAGGCTGGGGAATGGTGGGCTGGATAAAATCTGGGCATCTGCTGTCCCGAGAATCTCTAGTTCTCAGACAGTCCATGAAGAGCCCCAGGAACCACCAGTGCTGGGGAGCAGAAAGAAAGTAAACTATGTGGTGGAGATAATATTCCTTGCCTTCTCTGTTTCACTGAGCTGCTCAAATGAGATGATGATGGAGGCAAAAGGGGCATTGTCAGTTAGAAAAGACTAATCTAACACTTATTGACTGCTTTCAAAAAAATACACTTTTTCTAAGCATGCTACTTATATTAACTCATTTAAACCTCACAACAATCTGATAATGTAGGCACTATTATTATCCCCATTCTGTGAATCAGTAAAAGTGAGTCACAGAAAGGTTATAGAACTTGTCCAAGATCATAAGGCTAGTAAATGGCACACCAAGGTCCAAAGCCAAGCAGCCTGACTCCAAAGCCTGTGCTCTTGATCGCTATGCCTTTCTGAAGATGCAGTGGAATAATCATTTCTCCCACATGAACAGCACTATTCAATTTATAAAGCTTTTTTCTAGCTATAATCTTATTTGTCCCTCTAACAACTCTGGGAATAGGGTATTATTACATAATGTATGGTACATGCTTTTGACAGCCACTGCCTTTTCCACACTACATTCAGGCTCTTTATCATATGACTTTCTTTCTGCCTCCCACTTTCTCTCCATTATTATTATTTTGGTTGTTGTTGTTCAACAAGTAGCCGATTCTACTGCTATTTTTGCCCTATTACCATTGTTATACACAAACAGGCCCTTCATTATCTGCCTACTTAGACTAATTTCTTACCATTTGCCTTCTCATAATCTAGGTTCTAGATATTCTGAAAAACTTACAATTTGCTGAACACAACATGCTTTCTCATGTGTCTATTTCTCTGCATAGGCAGTTGTCTTTGCCTGGAATGCCTTCTTCCTTCCCCAGGTTCTCCACCTAATAAACATGTACTCAGCATTCAAGTTTTCACTGAAAGGGTACCTCCTCTGTGGAGCTTTTTCCCACTCATCCAAGCAGAAGACTTAATAATTCTTCATTTACCTTCTAATTAAACTTTGTGTAACTCCAACTAATTATAGCATTTATTACACAGTATTGGAATTTATCTATATACACATCTGTCTCCCCCATTAGACTTGGAGCTTCTTGAAGACAGGGACCACTCCTTCTTATTCATATTTTATTTCCTAGTACATAGCATAATTCAGATATTTGAGTAGGCATTTAAGAAATATTAATTAAATGGACTAAGGACCCTCAATTTATTTTAATTTTATAAAGTGGGATGAACTCCAGATTACCTCCCTTAAGCTCAGAGAACAAAGTTTCCCAGATGCTACCTCTACCACATAGATATAGCTATGTTCTCATGGTGGGTTCTAAACAGAGGGATGTTTAAACCATAACCTCAGAGCTCATCCCCTACCAGCATTTCATTTCTTTTCTCCCCAACAGTTCCAGAATTATTTGAAATTTTGTCTTGCTATACCTCATTAGAAATGCTCCATGAATTTAGATAATGCTTCTAACTTTCTTACTGATGACTTCATTGTAACCTCATAATAACCCTAGCAAGTACGTTATGTGATACTTATCTTGAGAACAAGGAGCCTAAGGGCCAGAGAGGTTAACTGATTTCCCCAAGGTCTTACAGCCTATATATGGCAGAACCGGTACTAGTGCAGGTGTTCTAATTCTCTTGTCTAGTGTCTTTTCCACTCCACTGCTTAAGGACAAGCTCAGGAAATACTGAGGTCATGAGCTTTTACTAGCCATAGACTCCAGCCTAAAGTCTACAATATCTAAACACATTGTAAGGCTTGGTTGACCTTTGCCCACCCACACACCCCATTTCCCCTTTCTTTTATATCCTAAGCCTATCAGACATCAGGGATTCTAGAGTCCCTCATATCACCATCCTTGGCTGCAATCTTAGCTCCAAGGCCTGTGCCTCCCATCTTTACTGTAGTAATATGCTGACAGACTAGCTGGAGCCACAGACCCCAGAGTATTTCCTCATTGAAGCTCCAGGATAGAATGCCTGGTACTGACTCTTCCTAGTAGGAGATAAATGCAGGGGCCAACATGGAGCATCTAAGGATCTCTTGGAGAGGGGACCTGGAAACTTAAACCCTGAACCGCTGAGATGTGAGGCAATGGAAAGCAAGTAAAGCCTTGGCTGGTGAGTATGTGAATGTTAGGGTGCATAGGGGTGATAAGATTTAAACTGTACAGTACCAAGGGAGCTGTCTATACTGATGGCTTTTTCCCCCATCCTTGAGATAGCAGAGAAATAACAAAGAGGAGCAAAAAGAAAAATTTAGTTTGGCTGTAACACTAATTTATGGTCCTTACTGAGAGCAGCTTAGCACTCAAGCCTATTTGCTGTCTATACATCAGCAACAAAGTTGGCTAATTTTTCTATAGGTCTAATATGATTACAATACCTAACACTGTTCTCTAATGTCCAGCCTTTGAAGAAACCTGCTCAGTGAGCATAGCTATCAAGGAATGAATGACTTGAGGAAACAGTAGCTCCAGCCTACAGGTTTCCTTCAGCACACACTCACTCAAACACTTGTTTGGCACTGTGTTAGGCTGTTCAGGAGAAATAGACAGGAGTCATTTACAAGTTTTGAAACACACCAAATAGGTTTAGATGTAAAGGCAATTTATTTGAGATTCTGTTTTCTCACTAGAATCCAATCAACATCATTTCTTAGCAATCTGCAGTGGAAACCTGTAGTCTCATGTTTTATCAGGGAGTACATGGCCAAAGAAGGTCCAGATAGGAAATCCATGCTGCTCTAGTGCACCAGACAGTCAACATCTTCAAAGAAAACAATTCATCATTGGGATCCATGCATGTGGCAACTTAAATTGATATATGAGTGAAAGCAGTGGCAGAGCACTCAAGCCTCACTGTAATGACCTACTAGTTACTGAGCATCTATTATGTTTCAGCTACTGTACTAGGTGCACTTTATATACAATTTCTATGTTGATAACAATTTGCAAGGTAGAGATTGTGTACCACCTCCACAAATGAAGAAACAGAAGCACATGTGATTTGCTCATGGTCAAACAAACTAACTAGTGTATAGCTAAGATTCCAAACCAGGTACACCTGATTACAAATATACTGTATACACATTGTCTACTCACCCACCCTCAATTAATAGTTATCACTTATTAATGTACTAGGTACCTTACTAGGCAATTTACATATATCATCACCATCACAAAAAGTTTAAAACAAAATTTTTCTGAGTAGGTGCCTAGTATAGTGCCTTGCACAAGACAGGAACTCAATCTGTTGAATGAACAAATAAGTTGAACTTCTAGGTGATTTGCCGGAAGGCGGTCCATCCTTGCTGCTTGACACAGTCGCTGCAGGAAAGAAACATCTGCACAGCATATGTTTCAAGGGACCTGGCGTATATAGCATACTGTTCTTAATATGTTTGCTCCCCTTGGTGTTTTAACCAAGGTCACCTCTCCGAGAAAGGTTGTTTCCCCAGGTAGGAATTTTTCCCTGAAGTCAGGGAGGGGATGAAACTCCTTAACTAAGTGCCAGGCGGGCAGTTAATCACTACAAACAATCATGCTTAAGCTACATAATCTTTACTCCCTGGAATGGAGATAAGAAACGCCCTAACCTTGGTAATAGAAATTGACAGGATTAAAATCAACTGGGATAAATACTGATGTAACAAGACAATAAACAGCAGAACTTCGCTGGAGATCCAGACCAGAACTTGGCTGGAGATCCTGGCTAGAGATCCTGGCTAGGCTGCTGATCAACTGAACGCTGTCTCTGTGTCATTCCTTCTTCGCCGACTCCATCCACACCTTTGGGGACCCCTGGACCTGCTGGGGTTGGACCCCGGCAGTGATTATTGATAATATAAACAACAGGTCTTATGAACATGGTAATTGGCTTTCTAAAAACTATTATTTTAAATGACTTAGGGTCAGAGGTCATTTCCTTGCTTGAAGTAGATGGTGAAATGATATTGTCTTATAGACTTGTTAATATTATGAGAGGACTCCCCATCCTGAGGGTTGGACTAAGGAAAGCCAGTGACTCCTCCTCATACAAATTCTGCCAAAATGATTTGCAATAGGTTATTGTTAAGACCATCAAATTAGAAATCAAAGGGTATGAGTCTAAGTTCTGGGTCCATTTGTTAAGTAACCAAAATGGAACAAATTAGTTAACCTTTCTGAGCCTTGTCATTTGAAATGGAAATAATAGTCTTTATGATTCATAGTATTTCTGTGAGGATTAAATGGAATCATATATAGGACAAGGTTCTATATTCAATAAAATTGGACTATTTAGGTTCTTGGCAACTGCTTGGAAAGATTAAACTGAATCTGTTACACAAATGATATCAAGACATCCAGCTGAATAAGTGATAAGAATTAAAACAACCTTCTTTTCTTAGTTTTTGTATTTTTTCCTCCCTGTGTGAACCCTCTGTTTTGGCAGAGTGTGTACACAGCCTGAGACCTTGGGCCTTCTTCCCAGTGATCTTATTGGCTAGTAAACCTCAGCTTCCAGCTTCCCAAGCTGGGAAGGTGTTGGGGATGGTCTGGTTTCTGAGACTGGGCCTTGTGAGTTGGAAAGACAAAATTGGGGTTTGGCAACTAACATGCAATGTCTTCAAAAGCAGCTAGTCTACATTATGACCCAAGTGGCCTTGAATAAGGCCTTGGCCTCTTACTGTGAAGCCCAGGGCTACAGAACTACATGAACACTACAGACTATGGGTGGAGTGGGATGAGGAAGGAATCTGGAATCAGGAGGGGACTTAGGCTCTCAAGTTCTAGCCCTGCTACATTCTAAAGTGAAGTATATCATTTCTCAGAGCTTCTGTATATTTTATCTATAAAATGTCAGAGGGAAACCCCTATTTTATGGGAATTTTATGAGGACCAAATCAGGTAATATATATGAAATTTCTCTGTTCTCTATACATTTTCCTCTGAATAGCAGTTATTAGAAGGCATGCTGATCTTTGACTCCATAAGAATTAAATTGGTTGTTGATGTTTCAAAACAATCTTTGAACCCCAGAATTTTAGGACTAGGAGAATCCTTGCAGAGCTTATGTTTCACTGGTTTCCAAACTGTGTTCCCTGGAGTCCTAAGATTCTGGAAGAGTAACTTGAGGCTTCTCTGGGGCTAGTGAGGGAGAGGCACTGGTTTTAAATCAACCAGCTCTAGTAGTATCTGTGTATGTTGTTTTGAGAAATACAAAGTTTGGCTGCTAAAGGAAAATTTGTGAATGCTTAGATAGAGGATCTCTAATATTTTCAAAAACAGTCCTGTTCAAATAACAGATGACTTAAGGAGGAAGTGATTTCCCCATCACTGGAGGTATCCAAGAAGTTAAGACAAAAAAATTGTATTTCTTTCACTATCACTGAATTCATTGAATATTTCCTCCCACTATGATTCCTAAGGTTTTTAAAAAGCACTAAAGTTCCTTAAAGCAAAGTTTGAAAAACATTAATTCAGTCCAAAATACTCTTCATACATTATACAGATAAAGAAACTGAGACCCATAAAGGGAAAGGACCACACAATGATTTACAAGCACAACTAAGACTAGAACCTAAATGTTCTGACTCCCAACCCCATGTTCTTTATACCATACTATATTATAAGTGCATGGTATGGTTCCTAAAGTTAATATTGAAGACATAATACCAGTCAGACTCAAAATTATCTTTGGGGTAAACATGTGTATGCATCTTAAGGCACATAAATGTTATGTCTAAATAATCTGTGATTATGAGGAAAATTTCACACTGTGTCTGTAGATTAAACATGATTGCTGTGTGCGGATGTGAGGTATATGGGACACTCTATAATGCTGCTCTACTCTTTGGTTTCTGAGTTTCCTTTCTTTTTTTAAATCCTCAGTGTAGGATATATTTTTTATTGATTTTTAGAAAAATATAAATATCTATGTGATGGAGAAACATTAATCGGTTGCCTCTCATATAAGCTCTGAATGGAGATCAAACCCATAACCTAGGTATGTGCCTGGACTGGTAACCAAACCCGCAACCTTTTGGTGGGTTGATGCTTCAACCAACTGGACCACCTGACCAGGGCGTTTCCTTATTTTTAAAGTGGGGATTATATCATTTTCTACCTCTGCAAGGTAATGGTGAGAAGTGCATGAGTTAATGGGCAGGAATGGACAGGACATGGTACCTGCCTTGCACAT
The DNA here is from genome assembly GCF_014108235.1 of Myotis myotis. Classification (NCBI taxonomy): domain Eukaryota; kingdom Metazoa; phylum Chordata; class Mammalia; order Chiroptera; family Vespertilionidae; genus Myotis; species Myotis myotis. The sequence goes on from NW_023416346.1 coordinate 87,103,503, forward strand.
AGGAGCATACACTAAATATTATCACTTTAATTCCATGCCTCCACTTTCCTTTTCCTTACCAGGCAAGGCCTTGGCCCACTTGACCACATGTACAAGCTGTCTTTCACCCAGTTCATTGAGGCTAGAGAGCAAGGCTGCAAAGGAGTCAGGCTGATTGTTGTCATGTCCAGCACACACCACGCCTGGTTCAATGGCTTCCAGGACATTCAGAAAGATAGGCTGACATTCATAGCCTTCAATGTGTGACACCGCCAGCTTCTGGGTTGGCTCCTCAGTTGGGCTGGTGGCGCTGGAAGCCTCCCCTTCCTCCTGCAGTTTCAGATTACCAAGTTTCTTCAGCTTCCGAGCTATTGGGAGGAAAGGGAAACTTGGATTTATTATAAGTTATCAAAAACACACAGCACAGCTACTCTGTTAGAAAACCTTCAAGCTAAGAAAATAAGGATGTCCATTCTTCATGGTCAGAGATTCTAAACTCCTTGAAGGCAAATGCTCAGTTTAGCACTGGTTGAATGAATGACTCATCACTCCAAATCTTTACTAAACTGAAGTTTTATATCTTGTTTTCTCCCAAGTCACCTTGCAGGACAGACCTAGTATATCCTTAGATTGGACTCTGCATAAATGTAAGCTTCAGTACTCATACCTAGAACCTTTCATTGAATTATTCATATATATTCACAATTCATTCATTCATTCATTCATTCATTCATTCAATAGAGATTCCATGTTAAACCTTTTCTTTTTTTAAAATATATTTTTTATTGATTTCAGAGAGGAAGGGAGAGGGGAAAAAAAGATAGAAACATTAATGATGAAAGATAATCATTGATTGGCTGCCTCCTACCACCCCCCTACTAGGGATTGAGCCCACAACCTGGGCTTGTGCCCTTGACTAGAATCGAACCCAGGACCCTTCAGTTCGCAGGCCGACACTCTATCCACTGAGCCAAACCAGCTAGTGCAAGCCCTTTCTTCTGGGTCTTAACCTTGTCTGGTAGAGGATGAATTAATACCCCTATGCAGTTAAAATGTCAATCTGATAAATGTTACAACAGAGGTATTAATAAAAAGACAACAATCACTCTGCATAGGTGGGGTCAGGAAAGGCTTTATGGTAGCATTTGATCTGGATCTTGAAGAATGGTGAGGGTTTCACTAAGCAGAGAAGAGTGAAAACGGCATAAACAAATAGTAGAAGTGTTTGGGGGAAATAGTAGAGACCAGTGTGGCTGGAATATATATTGCTTGTGTGGGGAGACTGGCTATTTATAAGGTTGAAATCAAGATTAGGCCTGATTTTGAAAGGGCTTGTATATTGTAATTAGAAGTTTGGGCTTTTTCTTACAAGTAATGGGCAAATACAGAATGTTTGAAATAAAAGGAATGATGAATTTGTGTCTATGTCTAGCATGTCTAGCAGATTGTTAAAGAGACTAGAAAGGCAAACATAAGTATTAATTATGGGGTCTCTAGAGGTACCAAAATATACAGTGACTTGGATACTAGTTTCTCTCTCTCTCTCTCTCTCTCTCTCTCCCTCTCCCTCTCCCTCTCCCCTACATACATACACACACACACACACACACACACACACACACACATATCACAAACACACTTTGATAGTTAAAGGCCTCTGAACATGGAAAGGTTGCCAGGCACTAATGCTATTAGAGATTATCAAGCAGAGACTAGAAACACAATGGTTAAAAATTCAAGCATGTCAACTGAGTACTGGAAGTCCTAGTCACAGCGATCAGACAAGAAGAAGAAATAAAAGAAACCCAAAATGGAAGGAAGAAGTAAAACTGTCATTATTTGCAGATGGCATGATATTATACATAGAAAACCTTAAAGACTCCAAGAAGCAACTATATCTAATAAATGAATTCAGCAATGTAACAAGATACAAAATTAATATTTAGAAATCAGTGGTATTTCTAAACAACAATAATAAACTATTAAAAAGATAAACTAAGAAAATAATCTCATTTACTATTGCAACACCAAAAGGAGATGAGGTTAACTAGGAATAAATTTGACCAAGAAGGTAAAAGAGCTGTTTTCATAAAACTATATGACATTGAAAAAAGAAAGAGAGGAAGATACGATAAGTGGGAGCATATACCATGTTCATGGATTAGAATAATTAATATCATTAAAATGTCCATGCTACCCAAAGCAATCTATGGATTCAACACAATTCCTATTAAAACACCAATGGCATATCTCACAAATCTAGAACAAATGTCCCAAAAATTTATATGGAACCAAACAAGATCCTGAATAGCCTCAAGCAATCTCGAGAAAGAAGAACAAAGTTAAAAATATCACAATACCTGATATCAAAATATACTACAATGCCATTGTAATAAAATCAGACTGTTACTGACATAAGAAAAGACATATAGATCAATAGAACCCAACAAAGATCCCAGAAATCAACCAACACCTTTAGGTCAATTAATATTTGACAAAGGAGACAAGAGCTTATAGTGGAATAAAGACAGTCTCTTCAATAAATGGTGTTAGGAAAATTGGACAGGTACATGCAAAAAAATGAAAGTAGACCGCCAACTCACACCATACAAAAGAATGAAATAAAAATGAATAAAAGACTTAAATGTAAGTCACAAAATCATAAAAATCCTAAGAAGAAAACAGACAGTAAAACCTTACACACCTCTCATAGCAATACTTTTGCTGATATATCTCCAAAAGCAAGGGAAACAAAGAAAAAATTAAACAAATCGGACTATATAAAATTAAAAAGCTTCTGTACAGCAAAAGAAACCATCATCAAAGTGAAAATGGAACCCACTGTACGGGAGAATATTTGCCAGTGCTATGTCTGATAAGGGGCCATTTCCAAAATATATAAAGAACTTATACAACTCAACAACAGGAAGACAAACAACCCAATTTAAAAATGGGCAAAAGACCTTAATAGACATTTCTCCAAAGAGGACATACAAATAGCCAATAGCCATATGATAAAATGCTCGATGTCACTAATCATCAGAACAATGTAAATTAAAACCACAATGAAGTATCACCTCACAGCTGTCAACAAACAACAGTGTTGGTGAAGATGTGGAGTAGAGGAAATCCTAGTGCACTATTGGTTGGAATGCAGACTGGTGCAGCTACTGTCAAAAGCAGTATGTTATTTCCTCAAAAAGTTAAAAATGGGCCGAAACCGGTTTGGCTCAGTGGATAGAGCGTCAGCCTGCGGACTGAGAGGTCCCGGGTTTGATTCCGGTCAGGGGCATGTACCTGGGTTGCGGGCACATCCCCGGTGGGGAATGTGCAGGAGGCAGCTGATCGATGTTTCTCTCTCATCAATGTTTCTAACTCTATCTCTCTCCCTTCCTCTCTGTGAAAAATCAATAAAATATATAAAAAAAAAGTTAAAAATGGAACTTCCTTTTGATTCAGCAATCCCACTTCTAAGAATCACAATGCACCTCTGTGTTCATAGCATTATTATTACAACTAGAGGCCTGGTGCACAAAATTCGTGAGTGGGTACAGTCCCTAGGTCTAGCCTGTGATCACAGCCATCTTCCCTGGCTGCTGGCAGCCAGCCCCACTCCTCATCCCCACCCACCCAGGTTCCCAGTTTGCCATTGGGTGATCAGAGCCTGACAGCCAGGGGGGAGGGACCGAGAGGTCAGCCAGTCCTGCCCATTCATGGCCCCACGCCCATGTCGCCCTCTGTGTGTGGGGTGACTGGCAGGGTGGGGGCCTTGGCCTGGTGCTGCCTGCATACCCCACCACCCACCCCCAGGCCCCCGTTTGCCATCAGGAGATGGGAGCCTGTTGGCCAGGCAAAGGGACTAAGAGGTGGTCAGTGCACCTCATAGTGACTGGCCAAGCAGTTGTTCTGGTCAATCTACTGTTATGGTCGCTGGGCTTTTATTATATAGGATAGCCAAGATCTGGATATAGCCCAAGTATCCATCAGTAGGTGAGTGGATAAAAAAGGTATTATACAACGGAATACTACATGGTTGTAAAAAAGAAGAAATCTTACCTTTTGAGACAGCATGGATGGACCCAGAAATTATTATGCTAAGTGAAATAAGCCAGTCAGAGAAAGACAAATACCATATGATCTCACTTATATGTGACATCTAATGAACAAACTAAACTGGCAAACAAAATAGAAACAGAGGCATGGATACATGGAACAGACTGATAGCTGTCAGAGGGGAGGGGAGGGATTGGATGAAAGAAGGTGAAGGTATTTGCCAAAGAACATATATGCATAGCCCATAGGCACAGACAACAGTATAGTGCTGGCCACAGGGAAGGGGCTGGGGGCTTGGTGGAGGTGGGCAAAGGAGGCGGGGGATGGGGACATCTGTAATATTGTTAACAATGAAAATAAAGTTAAAAAAAGAATTTGAGCTTGAAGCATCAGATGGAAATTTTTTTAAATGCCCTTGAATTTTCTTTCTCATCCTCAGACCAAATTGTGTCATCTCAATTTCCACTAAAGAAATAGGAATTTTCTGGTGTTGCAACATTTCCCACTGAACACTATAACTTCAGATATTGCAAGATATTAGACCTATAGTGAATATGCACTGTAAGTCACATATTGATTTTCTTCTTTATCAAAGGTGAATTTGAAGGGCTGAAATCCACAATAGTAACAAAGAAAAGAATTTCCTTGCTTCTCATCTATCTCTAAAATAGGAACCATGTTAGAAGGCAGCCAATAGGAAAAATGATTAAAATAACATTATTTAAAACAACAATAACCCAAAACTCAAGCTTTATGAACCATCTTCTCCCCATGCTCACATGCACACAATTTAGAGATCTTTGGGCATCCTAATGTTTATTTCCTTAACATTTATTTTGGCACAGATATAAATAATTGAAGAGGTCATTACTCTGAGCCCTAGTATAGGCAGATACACTGAGGTAGACCATAAACCACTTTATCTCTAATCCATTTAAAGTTATAATAATAAATTTTAAAAGGTATAAGACAAAGAAAGAAGTGGATTGCTCAATTTAAATGGATAAATACAACAAAACCTGCTGCTGATCTGTTTCTGGCTGCTGCAGAAAAATTTACTTATCTGAAACAAATTTTCAGGTCTAATTAGAGAAATAAGTCCTGCAATGCAAACTCTAATCATAGTGTAACTCAATGCAAGAATGGATCACATATTTGGATCAACAACTAGAATAGAAGAAAAATTAGTGGGGTTGGTGGTGCAAGAGGATCACAGAGGAACCTCAGGGTAAAATAATAAGGGAGTCTGAAAAATCAACCCAGAGTGGTAAGAATGACCTTGTTCAATATTTTCTGTCCATCTTGGACACACTCAATAATAAGGCTATATGTTCACTCATTGCCAACTCCCACTTCCCACCCAGAGAATAAGCTGGAAGGTATGGTCCAGGCTAAGTCTATCTTTTCCCAGAGTTAGAGACCTGGCCTCCATATCTTGTCATCTAGTGAGCCTGTTGCTGATGAGTTCTTGTAGGCAGTTCTACAGACTGGCGGTTCCTACTGGATCTGCTCCCCTGGTACAGATTCTAAAGGCAGACCCTCTTTGTCCCCATTATTGGCACTTTATGGCCTTGAAATCAGGAGCTGTCAGACCATTTAGTCCTCTTCAATCTTGGGAGAAGACAGAGATATAATTAGCTCCATGCCTGAAGTAACAAAGAGAAATAAAGATAACTATTTTTTTCCGGGCCTTCTATGTGCCTCACTTCATGCACACATTACATAAGTTAATTCCACAATAATCTTTGAAGGTTAGGAATATTTCAAAGTCTTTTTTTGCAAGTAAGTAAACTGAGGTTAATACAGCTAGTTAAAATTTTAATCTAATAATCTGAACGTGGTCTGCTGACTACAAATCCCATGTTCTTTCTACTATCGTGCTGCCAGCCCAAAAGTGTCTGAAATCCTGAACCTTATCTCTAGTTTTAATAAAAGAGCTGAATAATAGGGCTGGGGTTGTATTTTTTCTGGCTTCTACCCCTACCTTTTACTCCAAAATTCAGTAACTAGCATTAAATCTGAAAGGGCAGAGGCAGGAAGCTATGAGAATACTTTAGTCATGTGTCCAAAGTCGAAACAGGTTTGGAGTACTATAAGAGGCCTAATTATTCACAGCATAAAAAAACAGGAAGGGTCCTTAGAAATCATCTCATTTACGGGGTCACAGATTCAATATGCCTATAGGGGTTATACAGGTAATACAGTAGGGTGTGTGTGTGTGTGTGTAGAAGAATGGTGGAAACTGATGAACTGAAGTGAATGCCTTACTGCCTTTCTGCCCTTGCCATGTACTTGTATACACACACACACACACACACACACACACACACACACACACACCTGGAAGACATTCATATAATATTTAAATATTTCCTAGAACTAATCTATATTACAAAGTTGAATTTAGTCCTTAGTCACAATTTTGGGACTTCTGACATTAATCCAACCTTTCAAGTCAAAGATGGGGAGGCTGAAGCCAGAAAGAGTGAGGTTGCTGTACCACATCAGCTCTCTTTTCAGCTAACTAATTTCTACTCTATCTCAGTACCTGCCTCTCTGAGCTCCTTTTATATTTGCACTATATAATACAGTAGCCATTAGCCACATCTAGCTATTTAAATTTAAGTTAATTAAAATTAGAGAAAATTAAAAATATAATTTCTTAATCTAATTAGCCACATTTCTTTTCAAGTGCTCAAAAACCACATGTGGCTAGTGCCTGCTATATTGGGCAGCAGAGATATAGAACATTTCCATCATCACAGAAAGTTCTATGGAATAGTGCTGTGGATCAAAACTGTTCTCTGGGGAAGCTGTTCCATTTATCATGCCCTATTCATGCTATTGATAAAGAAGAAAGACAACCAAAGAATTTTACACAGATATATCTATGGGTTTTTCTAAAAGGTGAAGGGGCACACAGAGAAACTGGTGGTGGTACAGTTAGTGAGGCATGCTCTGTAGCCATTTCCATACCAACAGTGATTCAAATATCAGTGGGTTGATGACTTGTGGACCTAAACAAATTCATTACAAGCAAGACCAATATGTGCAGAGACTGTTGGGAGAATCCATCAAAATGAAATAATTCCCTTCTCTGCGTAGTGCTAATGAGAACTTGGTTGGTATTTTTACATCCTGCTCCTCTAGACCTATGTAGCATCTGCTTGAGGAAGAGAAGTCATATTCCTACTTGCGTGAAGGACCTGGGTAATGTGTTGTCACTGACCACAGTGGCTCAAACTGCACCAGGTGTTCTGGCCTCTCTGCCTGAAGAGGGTGAGTGTACTGAACATAAATGAAATCAGATTCCATTCATTCTGCTGGGGGATCCTCTGTTCTCTCTCTGCAGTAAAGGCCAACATGTTGCTAGACAACTTAGAATGCTGGACAATGAAGCTTGCTAGTCTCAGCTGTGACTCAATGCCCAAGGCCTTGTTTTCTTCCATGAAGGCCACCCCCACACCACTCCTGTCTCCTGCACCTGAGCCCCAGAGTCATATCTAATTCTTTCATGTGAAGTACAGGCCTGCTGCCCCCTGTTTTATGGCAGAGAACCACAGTTTACTTAAATTGAGTGGTGAAGTGAGGAGAAAGAAGACAGTAAAGGTGGATAGTTCTAATTTGTGTGAGTTGCTTTGCATCCCTTCCCTGTCTTTCAATCTCAGATCAGTGCAGAGATGAGAAAGGGCCAATGGAAGGTACTTCCCTGTCCCTACTGGCTCTTTAGGGCATTGAAGCACCTGACATGGTGCCTGGATCCTATGGGGAACTCACTTTTCAGCCTGGTGGCATTAGATTCCTTTGAAAAAATCTTTCTCTACAGCACCAGATAAAGATTTTTCAAATCAGAAATCATTAAGTATGCCTAAGTAAAGGTAGATGTGGCTAATCTTTAGCTTTTATAGCCACTGTGATCTTTAGGCACTATTGCAGCCTCGTTCCTTGCCACCTCAAATAGAGGCTTCCTCATCCATGGGCAGGGGAGAGGCATGATGAGGTGAAGTTTCCAAAGCCTTTCAAAGTTTGAATCCTTCTCCCTAAGTCAAGGATGTACTCTTCCTCATTTAGAGCACACTTTCTGTGGTAGGTAGATTTCTAAGATGGCCCCCAATATTCCCAACCCCTGTTGAATAGACACATTCTTTCAGTTATTTAGATAATGCTAATCTAAGTGCTGTCATGAAAGAATGGGCAGATGTGATTAAGGCTGCAATTCAGTCGAATTTAAGGGTGGTTATCCTTGATGAGCCTTTAAAAGACATCAGGCTCTTTCTGGAAATACCTTCATGGGGTTAGGGGTATTTAACATAAGGAAGATTCTCTGCTGTTGACTTTGAAGGTGGGTGTCCACATGGCAAGGAATGAGGACAGCCTTGAGTAGCTGAGAGCAAACTCTTGCTGACAGCCAGAAAGAACACAGGAGCTTCAATCCTACAACTGCAAGAAACTGAATCTTGCTGTAATCACATGAGCTTGGAAGAGGACACTGATCTCCAGATTAGAATGCAGTCTAGCCAATACCTTGATTTCATTCTTGTGAGATACTGAGCTGAGAATCTAGTCATGCTATATCAGACTTCTGACTTAACAGAACTGTGAGCTGATAAATGAGTACTATTTGAAGCTGCTAAATTTGTGGTCAATTGTTATGCAGCGATAGAAAACTAATACACTTTAATTATAGAAGTGTGGTTTAGGGCAAGATAATAGGCTTTGGAGTCAGATGATCTTGTGTTAAAATCCCAGCTCTGTCAACTAACTAGTTTAATAACTTTGACCCCTTTGCTTAGCTTCTCTGAGATCTAGTTTCCTCATTTGTAAAATGGGAATGCCCCGTACTTTGGAGAACGAAATAAGAGAGAATACCTGGCAGATAGTGAGCCCTCAAAATGGTATCTTCACTCTCTATCCATTTCTAAAGAGTAGAGAGTGAATGGCTTGCAAGTGACCTAACTCAGGCATGAGGGAAGATGGACAGCATAATTAACAGAGAACTAGATAGAACAGAGAAGGGAAGGGAAAAGTAAGAGGTTATGAAATGAAAAACAGTAACATATTTCTTTTGGATGTAGCTGCCTATAAAACTGAATTCAGATATTAAGTGTAATTCTAAATACTAAGTAAACATAAAGGTATGTGTGGTGCAGGGCTGCAAATATGTTGTGAAAACAGACTGGACTGCGATTATGTGAGTACGTGTGTAGATGCTTATATACTATAAAGCTTAAATCTAGAGGTCATGAACTCAAATACCTTCATTAGTTGGGCAGATAAATGTAAATGAGCAAAACAGCCCAGTTAACATACAGTGAGCTTGGGACAGTGAAAGTGACCGAAGCCCTGCCTAGGAGCAGTCTATGTCAACTTTCTAAACAAAGACTGTGCTGGACAAACAGAATTCTGTAAGAGAATTTTTGTCTGGGGAATGCCAGTATCATGCCAGCCATCTTTCTACCTACTATGATTAGACTCAGGGAATATCACTGTATGACTTTAGGCTTGGAAGGTCAGAGAAACACTGGATTAGGATCCGGAGGAACTCACTGCATGACCTCAGGATCATCTCTTTCCCTCTTTTGCTCTTAGTTTCCTCATATATGTATAAAGGGTAGTAGTTAAAAGCAAAGAGTCTGGAGTCAAATTGTCTTAGTTGTAAGCTTAGCTCTATTGCATACTAGCTGTGAGATTTTGAGCAAGACTTAGCCTCTCTGTACCTCAATTTTCTCATTTGAAAAGTAGGGATAATATTAGTATATAATTAATAAGGTATTTAACATAAGGAAGATTTAGACAATATGGTGGTGTCTAAAAGTAGAGGGAAGATTCTACACTACCAGAAGGACTTTCCAAGACTGAAACAGTGAAAAATTCACTGAGCTTAAGGGGGCAAAATGCAATGATGACATCAAAGCTCTAAAATGTTATTCATAATAAAGAAAAGGTGGTGGTATTCAGAGTCTTTTTTGTTAATTTTTTTAAAAAGTATATTTTATTGAGTTTTTACAGAGAGGAAAGGAGAGAGATAGAGAGTTAGAAACATCGATGAGAGAGAAACATCGACCAGCTGCCTCCTGCACACTCCCCACTGGGGATGTGCCCGCAACCAAGGTACATGCCCTTGACCGGAATCGAACCTGGGACCTTTCAGTGTGCAGGCCGACGCTCTATCCACTGAGCCAAACCAGTTTCAGCTCAGAGTCTTATTGTATCTTTGGCCTTGAATATATTCCCTTAATTTCTCATAAACCTCCATTTTCTCCTCTCTGTAATGGTGGCAATCTGGCCTGAATACTGCATAGGACTATTATTAGAAGGAAATGAGATGATTTCAGTTAAAGTGCTCTGAATTCTGCAAAGATGCATGCCAATGGGCAGGTTATGAAATTTTCTAAATATAAGAATGGATCTCTAGCAAAAAAACATTCTGAAAAACTGCCTACTTTAGCAACCTGTATTACCTTCAATCTCAGGAAACTGGACTGAAGCCAAAGGTTGAGAGACAAACTAACAGGGTTCAGACTCTTAAGATAATCATAGGATCTACCTTGCAGAGTTGTTGTAATATTCCTGAAGAGAATGTGTACTAGGTTCTTAACATGGAGCAAATTCTGTAGGTCAATAAATGATGTCTCTTACTCTTGCTGGTCACTAAACCCCACATTGTTCCATTTCATCCCCTTTATCACCAGCAGGTAAATGTCTTTCTGGAAAAGCTAACCAATGAAACATATCATTTGTACAAGGATTAAAATTAATTAGGGGCAAGAATCAGGATGGTGAGTGTCTCCTGACATCAAACTAGTATAGTAGTAGTGCTCCAAGAGTTCTACAAGTTTCTTTGAAAGCCCCTGAGAAGAGATCAAATGGGCCTGAACATGTGGCTCCAATAACCCCACTTTGTTCCAAACCAGAGCAGCAGGGCTTTATTCTGCATTTATATTTGAGAATGTCAGATTTTGTTTGAAGAATAGGTTAGTTTGCCAAGAAAATATTTGAAGGCCCCAAATCTTGTCTATCTAAGATCTCCTATTCAAACAAATTCTTAAAAAAACAAAACAAACAAACAAACACGAGTAGACTGAAGGCCAATTCTACATATTGCCCAAGTTAACACGGCTATATAGCAGTAGAGCAGGAACAAGAATCAGCTATCATGACTTCTCAGGCTATATTGTTTCCATTTAACCAGGTTGAGTAACATGCTAGTGGGAAAAGGGTCAGCTGGAGATGAGTGGTGAAGAACTAGGACAGCGACAAGAGACAAGGAACAGAGCCAGTTCCTGGCATGCATGGAATGAGACATTAGTTGGGGGTACATCCAAGTTTACATATGCACTAATAAGTGTAGGTCAAATTCCCTCAGGCAAGAAGGTTCCTTGGTCTTCCCCTCACACTCCCATTTTCCTCCAAGTTTCAATTCCGAGTCAAAAGAATAGCCAGGAAAAAGAATATCAAATTTTATCTTTAAAGGTTTATGTTGGACTATTTAGTCTAATGGTTTTTAGCTCATGAAGGAGTAAATGTAATTAATAACAGAATGATATGCAATGCTGCATATCCTTGCCAAAGCACAGAATCTGGCAGAAATTATTTCCAAGTCTCTCTAGACTACAGAGCCAGAAGAAAGGGGCTTACTGTCCAGATGCCATCCTGGGTGAGAGGCATAAGGTCATTACCAGAAAGCTTGGTAATGCTTTCACATACCAAGATTTTCCACTGGAAAAATTAACTACATGAATTTAGAGCATACATGCTTTTACAATTGTATTTAAACTGACATTAAAAACAAATGTGAAACAGTCTAAGCTGAACAGGTCAGGATGACCTGAAAAGCAAATGAGAGAGAGAAAAAAAAAAAAAAAAAAAAAAAAAAAAAAGAAAAGAAAAAGGCCCAATGTTAACAGCATTAATTCTGTCAGTCTGTTGTAAATAAGAAAATACCATTGCTGCATTAATGGTTTTATTAAAGGAAAACCCACTAGCAGAAATATGCAACATTTAAACAAATAGAAAGCAGTTAACAAATAAAACACATTAGCCTTTCAATCCACTTTAAGGAAACTGTTGTTGGTCTGGAGATTAAAACTGTGCCCCAAAGAGAGGGAACTCTCCTCCCTCCTGAAGTCCTTTCTTGGTTTCTCTCTAAAATGTTGCTCAATCAGAGTAAAGGAGAGAGAGAGAGAAAGAGAAAGAGAGAGAGAGAGAGAGAGAGAGAGAGAGAGAGAGAGAGAGAGAGAGAGAGAGAGAGAGAGATTGTGTAGTTTGTAGTAGACTGGAGAAGGAAGAGGGTGGAAAACAAAAACACAAGTCTCAGGCAAGTCAAGGAGAGTGCTTCTATCCAGATGCCATCTTGGGTGAGGGGCATAAGGCCATTACCAAAAAGCTTGGAAATGCTTTCACATACCAAGGTTTTCCACTGGAAAAAGTAACTACATGAATTTATAATATACATGCATATTTGGTTACTCCTGGGTTTAAAGACTCCACATACATCAGAAGGAAAGTGGTTTTAATATGGAGGTTCTTGGACAAAGACTGCATAGCAAAATATTTCAAATTCTAAGTGCCTCCTCTCTTATATCAATGCAAAATTTGAGGCTGGCTTGGCAGAAGAACAAAGCCTCACAACTGGTGGAGAGACAAGCATATGATATCAGTGAGCAGTGGAGGAGTGTGAGTGCACTATAGCTAGAAGTAAAAAGTAAAGCCTGATCCACTTTCTCCTTCATCCTAACTTCAATAGGAAGCAAGAGAAGTAGGCACTAGTTCTTAGATTTTGCCTCCTCTTTATGAAGGGTTCAAGTGTGTTTGTGTTGTTGAAAACAGAGTCACCTTGACTTTAAGAATGTGAAGAGAGAAAAAAAAAAAAAACTTGTCTGACTCTAGTCTCCTGATCTGTTTGAAGAAGGGCTGGCTGGCTTCTTGGGGAAGCTCCTTCAGGAGGGAAATAAATGAGGTTCTTGTTTACTCAATTTTTGTGGACCAGCTAATACTACCTTCAGCTCAGTTATGGGGCCTGAGTTTCAGATCTGGGTCTTTGGCAGAGGCCCAGCAGAATAGAGGTAAGGAGAAATTCATGAATTGCCTACTAACCAAGTGGAAATGGCCATAGGAGCCTCAGATAGATATAGTGGCTTTTATCCAAGGTAGCACCTTCAGTTCCATCAGCAAATGTTCTTCCCAGCAACATACTGTGGAAAGGAAGCAACTGAGCCACAGCTGCAGTTGTGAGCCAGTGCTTGGCTGCTATCACATATGATCAAGAACAATAAAATAAAATAAAAACTCTGCTTGGCTTGCCTTGCCCTGGTTGGTAGATCAGTTGGTTAGAGTGTCGTCCCAATATGCCAAGGTTGTGGGTTTGATCCCTATACAGGATACATACAAGAATCAACCAATAAATGCATAAATGAGTGGAATACCAAATCTCTCTCTCTCTCTCTCTCTCTCTCTCTCTCTCTCTCTCTCTCTCTCTCTCTCTTCCTTCCTTCCTCCCTCCCTTCCTCCCTTCCTCCCTCCCTCTCCCTTCCTCCCTCCCTGTCTTCCTCCCTTCCTCTCTCTCCCTAAAATCAATCAATAAAAAGCATTCTCCGAACATCATGATACTATACAGAAAACATCAATCATGATATAACTACATAAGTAGTAACTTACTACTTCTAGAGCTAGTCCTTACAACATCCCTGTGAGGTATGGAAACACTATCAGTCCCATGGGGGAGAATCATCAACTAAGAGAGTAGCCCCAAGCCCCAACATCAGAGTCTGTGTTCAGAGGCAGGGGCTTAAGCACTTAAGGTTCAGATTCCAGGTGTTTCTGGGCTATTCACTAGCACTCTAGAACCCTCATTCTGAATGAGGCAGGTCAACCTTTCTTCAGTGTCTGGTCATTTTGAGATACTTGTAGTTGTCAACCTGGAATTTTTCTAACCTGAAAAAGAAACACTGTTGAATATAGCAGCTTAAATATGGGCTTGCACCTAGCATGCCTGATAATCAGATGCCTAAGTCAAGTCCCCTGAATGGAGGAAGCATGCAAAATTGGGAAAGGCAGGCAACTACCATTTTGGATTGGGGATTCCTGTTCTCTTTTCTTACCCACCTTATGACAGAGGTACAATGTAGTATGGAAAATTCTTTACTTGGAGTTGTTTTTTTGTCCCTTCATTTCTGCTTTATTGATAAATATACTAAATTATATATACAGTGGGGCCTTGACTTATGAGTTTAATTCGTTCCATGATGGAGCTCGTAACTCAAATTACTCGTATGCCAAATCAAAAAGTGAACGAGTGAGACACATGATGCTGGGCTGATGTTGTGGCGTTCACTGTGACGTTCGCTGCGCCAACTAGAGATGGGGTATCTGAAGCTGGCTCATAACCCAAATTTTAGCTGGCAACTCAAAGCAAAAATTTGGCTGAGAGATGGCTCGTATCTCGAAAAACTCGTTAGTCGGGACCCTCGTAAGTCAAGGTCCCACTGAGTTGCCAGATTATTATGACCACCCCATCAGTACTTTGTTGGGCCACCTTTTGCCTTCAGTACTGCAGCAATTCTTCTTGGCATTGACTCTCGAGTTGTTGAAAGGTGATGCAAAGAATCTGACACCATGCCTGATGAATAGCATGCTGTCCAGTTCTGTGAGATTTGATGGTTGTGGAACCAGCTGACTGATGGCTCTTTTAACTTGGTCCTACAAATGCTCAATTGGATTGAGATCTGGTGATTGTGGGGGCCACCTAAGCAAGGTAAAGTCTCCCTCATGTTCTTGAAACCACTCCTGCACAATACGAGCACCATGGCATGGCGCATTGTCTGGTTGGAAGAAGCCATCTCCATTGGGATATGCCACCAACATGATAGGATGAACTTGATCAGCAATGATATTTAGGTATGTTGTGCTATTCAGATGTTTATAATGATCTGGCCCTCTAGCACAGTGGTTCTCAACCTTAGCTGCACATTAGAATCACCTGGGAATCTTTTTAAAATCCTGATTTCTGGGCCTCATCCTCCAGAAATTCTGTTTCTTTGTTACTAATGTTGTGGCCTCAACCCATAACAAAGAAATAGAATTTCCGGAGGATGAGGCCCAGAAATCAGGATTTTTAAAAAGATTCCCAGGTGATTCTAATATGCAGCCAAGGTTGAGAACCACTGCTCTAGCAACTTCAGCTCAAAATTATAGCTAATTTGCCTACAAACGTCAGGTGATCATAATAATCTGTCCACTCAGTGTATAATCTTTTTTATTCCCTTTTTCTTATCTCTCATAGTATATATATATATATATATATATATATATATATATATATATATATATATATATATTACATATATATAGTGTATATATATATATATATATATATATATATATATATATATATATATAGAGAGAGAGAGAGAGAGAGAGAGAGAGTTTGCCTCTCTGTACACAGTGTCACAGTGTGTAAGAATTAGGCAGGGGGTGTGGAGAAGGAGGATGTAGAGGAAGAGAAGGGAGCTGGAATTTAACAGTCTCAATACAGACACTCAGAACCCAATAAAGACTCCCTATTCAGTCTTCTGAATTTCTTGCAACAGCCAAATAATCCCATAATATTACAAGCATTATTACTCAGCTTGGAGATGAGAATGCTTCAAAATTAATGTCTATGTGCCTAACAGCTCACTAATCAAAACTTCCATGCATCATTTTCCACCCTCAGGAGAGTCCTCAGTCTCTTTCAGTTTTATTGTGGCCAGCATGACATACCACACTGTGCAGGCTGGGGCTGGTGACCTTTTGTCTTGGCCAGGATCCAGATTTTCTTCTTAGTTCCAAATGCCACTCCAAGTTTCCTGCAGGTGATTTCTTCTGGATTGGTGCTTACAGCTTTTAAAAGTGCTGACTTCTAGAAGGCTGAAATGTCCCTCAACAATTAATTTTCACTTCAGCCACAAAATCATCGGCCCAATGGGGAGTATTAAGCAGGAAAAAAGAAGACATTTATATGCATGGCTTAAGAGATCTAAAAAAGTATAGCAAGGATTAACTAGACTGAGGAGAATGAACTTGATTACAAAAGAGGTGATCTGAGGTAGTAATGCCATTTCCAATTTACTTCCTAGATATATTTTATCCTGGAAATATTATCAATAATGAACAACCTGAAGGCTCTTTTGGTTTTCTGGGTTGCTGTGTATTTCCCTCTTAGTTCTACTTCATACAAACACAATCTCAGAGAATGTGTAAAAGTCTCTATAAAAGCATCTTGTTCAGGGAAATTGTGTATTTATAAGTTCAGTATAATAAGAAAATATTTTAACCCCTTTTGAGATCTTAAGGAATGTATCCTACAATTTGTAATAGCAGGTGATACTCTTTTTAAGTCAAAGTAAAATGTTTTCAAACAGTTCAAATAAAACGTTTTTTCCTGAATTGTTAAATTTGGAAAATACTTGCCTTTGTACATATGACCTATTGTATGCTATGTACTTTTAGCTTTCTCCCTATTACTTTTGAAAAATATTGCCTATGGCATCATTTTACTCTTTCAAGAGCAACTGAGGGATTTTGGCGCACTCACAGCAAAAGTAAACAACAATAAAATCTTTCTGCTGTAATTACACTTTAAAAACTCAAGGATTTTAAGTGGAAATTTTACAACTGAGATACTCATTCAAGTACACGACATGGGGTATCATCCATTTTGATGATTAGAAAAAATTATTTATCCCTAACTATAGTTCTCTAAAGCACAGTCTCAAAGATAGACTACAAAATATATATGCTGTCCCAGATAATTTAGTTTGGAGGAATTAAGAGATTTAGTCTCTGTCTTTCCATACAACTTTGCTTGAGAACTAAAATTAGAGAAATATACCGTTTCTCTACAATGTGTCACCATATATGTATATAACCAACTGGAAGATGGTGATTGACAGTTGATTCATGGGTGATTCGGCCACGAAAAGGAAATGTTGCCATTGCAACAACAAGAATGGACCTTTGGAACATCATGCTAAGTGAATTAAGACAGAGAAAGACAAATACTATATGACCTCAGTTATATGTTGAATCTAAAAACACACTAAACTCATAGAAATAGAGAACAAATTTATAGTTACCAGAGGTGGGGGTTAGCGGGTGGGGAAATGGGTGAGTGTTCAAAAGGTATAGACTGAGTTCAGTGTGTGTCATTTTGTAATAATGTCAACAATAAATTAAAAGAATTTTTTAAACCCTACAAACTTACAGTTAAATGATAATTAAATTTTGGTTGTGTTATGTACAGCCTGTGACTATAGTTAATAATACTGTATTGTATATTTAAAAGTTGTTAAAAGAATAGATCTTAAAAGTTCTCATCACAGGAAAAAAGTTGTAACTATGTATGGTGATGGATATTAACTAAACCTACTGTGGTGATTATATAGAGATGTATATAAAATTACTATGTTATACACCTTTAATAAAATGTTATATATGTCATTATTTCAATAAAACTGGGGGGGCATATGCTGTCATATGTTGTGCATGTTGGTTTCACAGTTTATTGGGGTATGCTGCTCTTTTGTGCATACCTCAGTTGTACATATCTGTAGGAATACTCAGTTAGCTACGAACTGTGGGAGGGGGAAGGTAGCACTTGTTACAATTGAGATTTACCATTTGCATCTACAGCCTGAAAACTTTTAGAGCTCTATTATCGAGAGTCAAAGGAGAAACTCCAAGTAGCTGAGTTCCATTGTTGATTTTTATGATAATCTGCTGCCTGCTGCACTGGAGGTAGAGAGAATTCAATCATTGGGTAGGCAATGGTACCCAAACTCTACAAATATGTGATTTCTAGGCCTCCTACTTTAGCAATGAGATTATGTGGTAGCTCCATGATGAGGATCTAGGTAGATACTAGAATTCTGGTCAGAGAGTACACAAAAGAACTGTTAAATTTTAGTGAAGAATGTATAGATATCCAAAATATTTAGTAATTACTCTGCACAATGCTGGAAGTCATTATATTTCTCAGAAATAATTTGTCTAGCATGCTCTTTGGGTTAGAAATATGTACCTGTGCCTGTGAGATGACTTGGGCAATAACACTGTTTTGGCCTGGATTGCATCTCATCCTTTGTGTATAAAAATAATACAGACCCAACATGGTTTACTTTAGTGGTTTTAATATCCTCTGGTGCATATTCATTGAGACGTGGTGAAAATGGTCCACTCTTGGTCCTGAAGGCATTCTCTTTTTTAAATTGAATTTATTGGGATGACATTGCTTAATAAAATTATATAAGTTTCAAGTGTACAATTCTATAATACATCAATTATATATTGTACTGTGTTTTCACCACCCCACAAGTCTCCTTCCATCACCATTTATTCCCTCCTTTGCCCTCTTCTACCTCCCCCCAACACATTTCCCCCTGGTAATCACTATTTTTGTGTGTGTGTAATACTTTCACCTTTTTCACTCAGACCCACAAACCCCTCCTCTCTGACAGCTGTTAGTCTGTTCTTTATCTATGAGTCTGTTTTTATTGTGTTTATTAATTTAATTGGTTCCTTACATTCCACGTATAAGTGAAATCATATGGTACTTGTCTTAATCTGACTAGCTTTTTTATTTAGCATAATACTTTATAGTTTCATCCATGTTGTCGCAAAAGGTAAATTTCCTTCTTTGACATGCACATCTAAAAAATAGATGACCTGGAATAGGGGTATATCCAAGTTTTCCAAAAATGTATCCCAGAATACAGTAGTTTTGTAGGAGATTAACAGGCATTAAGTGAAAAAAATGGTTTCTGTGGTTGAATTAAATGTGGGAATCCTGAGTTGCTAAGCTCCTCACTTTACCTTATTGCACTTACTTGCAAAGGTCTGTGAAATGCAAACATGCACAATAAATCTTCTTGAGGAAGACCATAATATGCAACTTTGCCCAAGATATTTGATCATAGAAATTATTTTTCATGGACTACATCATGGAACTAGTTTTCTCAGAACCCACACAGAGAAACACTGGCCTATATCAAGACAACAGACTTATATAATGTAAGGATGTATGTAAATGATCAGTACTTATAGGTATCAACACAAATAGGAGGAATCAAACCCTAAGAACCAAGGCTGCAATCTCAGGTATTCAGCAAAATATAATGCTACAAATCTCTCTCTCTCTCTCTCTCTCTCTCTCTCTCTCTCTCTCTCTCTCTCTCTCCCTCTCTCTCTCCATCCCTCTCCCCCCTCTCTGGTCTACTATTAAATTTTCTAAAATTTAACTCTATCATTAATTGTCTTTTAAAAAATCAAGCAAATAAACAAAATCATATGTGAACATATGCAAATCTTCAACTGTCTAAAGTCTAAACCTTTAAGCATAATCAGATCCATTTTCAATGTGGTTTCAGCTTGTCTTCCTCATCTCCTCAGATCTAACCATATTAAACTGCTTGCTATTCCTCAAATCCTTCATGCATTTTTAATGTCCCTTCACCTTTATTCAACCTGTGCCCTTTGCCTTGAATGCCCTTTCCTGTATATCTCACTCAATATCTTTCTAGTCATTCCTATTTATCCTTAAAGATGAAGATGTATTCATTATCACTGTGTTTCTTTCCTTGTTTAACTTTTTGAGGGCAGGGATCATATCTTATTAATCTCTGATTCTTTAAAATGCCTAACATAGTTGAAACTCAATAAATATTTTTAAACAGATAAATAGATGAATGAATAGATGGAAGGACTATCTAGATGGCTTCCTAGAAGGATGGATGAATAAATAGACAAATGAATAAATGCTGTGAAATCTGTCTCCTTAGAGACAATTCCTTGCGTAGCATGTCAGCATTAGAATCCCTCAGTTGCACACAGGACAGAAGTATTAATACTGGGTTGCTCTTGAGCATGAATAATGATGAAAGGTCTGGCATCAAGACTGTCTGTCTTCAATATTAGAAACCAAAGAATCCATGACAACATCAGACCATGACCAGGGGTTCCCTGAGCATCCTCCTAACTAGAGAATTATGGAGATTGTTTAAACCTGCAAATCTGTTAACAGGTTTAAATCTCAGATGTGGAGTTCAGTCTCCCAGTAGAAAAGACAATTATAGATAACCTCCGAAGAAAATGGTGCACACCTCAGAGTCTTACATGTTCTAGAGTTCCATGTTTCCTCCACTCTTTTGGGGTTTGGCTGCTACCTGAAAGTCTTGAAGGTCTACCATCTTCCTTGGTCCAAGAAAAGAGAAAGTAGCAGGCACCAATACTATTTATTAAAGGCTGAGAACTTTTTGTGTTGTGAAACACAAAACAAAGTAATGTCTGGGGAGGAATAGGAGGGAAAGTGAAAAGGGGGAGGGGTCAGGGGAGAAGACAGCAGATAAGAGCAATTCACTCTTTCTCATTCCATCTTGGAAACTGAGAGCACAACCTTGAGAAGCACAGAGGAAAGTGAGAAGTGTCTGTGATTTATTCTAAACATAGCCTGTGAAAAAACACATTTAATTCACTGGAGAGAATATCCATTTCTAGACAGTTATGTTTATAACTTTTCTTAAATTCAAAGTAGGCAAGGGAGTTAGATTTTGGAAGCAGTTTGCAATATATGATTTTTCAAAAGCAGCCATAAATGAACCATGTACAAAGAAAGTTCTATCCTTATTGTTGATGGGCAGCTGGAAGCCTGGAGGTAGTGTTCAAGGAAACAATCCTGAGAATCCAATCACCTCCAGGAACCTTTCATAAACACCAAGGGCTGCAATTGAAAAAAGCTATGAACAGGTAGATAGGACTAAAAGCAGGAAGAAAAAGACTGTGTGTTTCAAGTCCCTCTGAATTGAGAAGGTCCCATGCCAAACAGTAGATGGAACACTATAGAAAAAAAACAAAAAACAGATTAGAGATCTTAAGGCCTGAAGACCGAGCAGCCATCAACTGCAGAATGCCAGATTCTATGAGATACAAAGGCAGCTCTTCTGCTCTCCACTCCCTCACTAATCTATCTATCCAGTCTACTTTTAGACACACAATATATCTTACTTTGATGTGACATGAGGTAGCTAAAATTACTATGCAG
This sequence comes from Myotis myotis, assembly GCF_014108235.1. Taxonomy (NCBI): domain Eukaryota; kingdom Metazoa; phylum Chordata; class Mammalia; order Chiroptera; family Vespertilionidae; genus Myotis; species Myotis myotis. The sequence goes on from NW_023416346.1 coordinate 87,124,609, forward strand.
GTCAAGGCACTCAAGTCTAGACTATCTATACTTTTGGAAGAAGTAGATAGACAATAAAAAAGAGCTAATAAAAAAGAGCTGATAAACTTACAACTCTTTTTCTGTGACTTTACATATGAAATCACAAAATAGTAGTGCCATACAGGTTCTTGGGGAAGCCTACCATGCCAATTTTATGATGGGAAAACTGAACCTCAGAGGAGAGAAGAGACTTGTCCAAGGCCACATTCCTAGTTGCCATTTTGGAATGGATTATACAATTTAGAGCTGAATGATGGGAAGAATAAATAAAATTATATTAATTATCTTTCAAGTTGATCAAAATGTCTATGCTAAACACAAATTTTATGAAAAAAGAATTCTAATGATAAAGTATTCAGAAGGGCCATTCTGTATTTATGCTTTCTTTCTTTTTCCCATTTTTTGAATAAAGGTGTGATATACATTGAATTTGAAAGTTAACAACAAACATAACAAGTATTTTCAGCAGGGAAGCAAGAAATGGAGACCTCAGGTCTGGAATAATAAAAAAAAAAAGACCCCAAATAGCTGCAGCAATCCTGATAAAGAAGAACAAAGTAGGTGGCATCTCAATACCATAGATCAAGCTGTATTACAAAGCCACTGTTCTCAAAACTGCCTGGTAGTGGCACAAGAACAGACATATAGATCAATGGAATAGAATAGAGAACCCAGAAATCAAAGCAAACCACTATGCTCAATTAATATTCAACAAAGAGGCATGAATGTACAATGGAGTCAAGACAGTCTCTTCAATAAATGGTGTTGGGAAAATTGGACAGATATATGCAAAAAATGAAACTAGACCACCAACTTACACCATACACAAAAATAAAATCAAAATGGATAAAGGACTTAAACATAAGACAGGAATCCATAAAAATACTAGAGGAATTAACAGGCAGCAAAATCTCAGACGTATGCCAAAGCAATTTCTTCACTGATACTGCTCCTAGGGCAATGGAAACTAAAAATAAAATAAACAAATGGGACTACATCAAAATAAAAAGCTTTTGCACAGCAAAAGAAACAATCAACAAAACAACAAGAAGACCCACTGCGTGGGAGAAAATACTTGCCAATGTTATCACTGATAAAGGTTTAATCTCCAACATTTACAGGGAACTCATACAACTTAACAAAAGGAAGATAAACAACACAATCAAAAAATGGGCAACGGACCTAAATAGATACTTTTCGAAAGAAGACAGAAGAAAGGCCAAGAGACATATGAAAACATGCTCAAAGTCACTAATCATTTGAAAGGTGCAAATCGAAAGGACAATGAGGTACCATCTCACACCTGTCATAATGGCTATCATCAACAAATCAACAAAGGGCAAGAGCTGGAGAGGATTCAAAGAAAAAGGAACCCTCCTTCACTGCTGGTGGGAATGCAGACTGGTGCAGCCACTGTGGAGAACAGTATGGAGGTTCCTCAAAAAACTAAAAATGGAACTCCCACTTGACCAAGTGATCCTACTTCTAGGAATATATCTCAAGAAACTAGAAACACCAATTAGAAAGGATATATATGCACCCCTATGTTCATAGCAGCACAATTCACCATAGCTAAGATTTGGAAACAGCATAAGTGCCCATCAGTAGACGTGGTACATCTACTCAATGGAATACTATGCTGAAGTAAAAAAGGAGTTCTTACCATTTGCAACAGCATGGATGGAAGTGGAGAGCATTATGCTAAGTGATATAAGCCAGTCAGAGAAAGATAAATATCACATGAGCTCACTCATTTATGGAATATAATGAACAACATAAAATGAGGAACAAAAATAGATCCAGAGACAGAGAAACATCGATCAGACCGTCAAACCTCAGAGGGAAGGTAGGGGACGGTGGGGGTAAGGGGGCGAGATCAACCAAAGGACTTGTATACATGCATATAGGCCTGACCAATGGACACAGACAACAGGGGGGTGAGGGCATGAGTGGGGGGTTGGGGGGTAATGTGGGTATAAGGACACATATGTAATAACTTAATCAATAATGAAATTTAAATTAAAAAAGTAAAGAAAAAGAAATGGAGACTTAAATTTAGCAAAATGGAAAGGTTTGTTTTGAAAACAATGATGTCTAAGAGGGTAAACATTTGGGTTCTTACTGACATGGTACTTGAACTTCTACACTAATAAAAGACAAACATGCAAATTGACCATACCTTTGCTATGCCTTAAGCCATGCCCAGCAGGCAATCAGAGTGATTATATGCAAATTAACCCAACCAAGATGGTGGCCGGCAGCCACAGAGCTGGAGCAAGCAGGAGGTTTGGTTGCTCCAGTGATGGAGGAAGCCAAGCTTCCCTCCTGCCATGGCCAGCTCTGAGCTCCACTCAAGGCAACAAAGTTTCAATTATAGAAGATAAATAAACCCCAGATGCCTGCTTTCAGCTGGCTGTGGCCACTGAGCTGGAGCGAGCAGGAGGCTTGGGTTGCCCCTGGCGATGGAGGAAGCCAAGCTTCCCGCCCGCCCTGGCTGGCTCTGAGCTCCACTCAAGGCTACAAAGTTTCAATGACAGAAGGTAAATAAATCCCAGAATTAAAAAAAAAAAAGAAAAAAAAAGGAGAGGCTGGGAGCTTCTGTCGCTGAGGGGCGGGGGGGGGGGGGGAGCTTGGCCAGCCTGAAAATGGCCCTCAGCCCCTCACCCAGTCTGGCAAGATATCCCAGTGGGGACCCCCACCCTGAAGGGGGTGTGACCAGCCTGCAAACACCCATCAGCCCCTCACCCAGGCTGGCCAAGCACCCCAGCCGTGCACCAGGCCTCTATCCTATATAATAAAAGGGTAATATGCAAATTGACCCTAACAGCAGAATGATTGGGAATGACTGGTCACTATGACACACACTGATCACCAAGGGGCAGACATGTAATGCAGGAACTGCCCCCTGGTGGTCAGTGTGCTCCCACAGGGGGAGCTCTGCTCAGCCACAAACCAGGCTGACTGCTGCCAGCACAGCGGTGGTGGCGGGAGCCTCTCCCGCCTCCTCAGCAGCACTAAGGGTGTCCAACTGCAGCTTAGGTCTGCTCCCTGCTGGTAAGTGGACATCCCCCGAGGGCTGCTGGGCTGCCTGAGGGATGTCTGACTGCCATCTTGGGCCTGATCTCCCAGGGAGTGGGCCTAAGCCAGCAGGTGGACATCCTCCAAAGTGTCCCGGACTGCAAGAGGGCATAGGCCAGGCTGAGGGACCCCCCTGAGTGCACAAATTTTTGTGCACTGGGCCACTAGTAATGTATAATTATCTTAGTTACTAGCATCATCTCCAAAAAGATCTTGACAGTATTTTTGATTTGAGGTAATCAAGAGTGATTTCTGGTGATTCTCTGCCTGTTGGAGCTGTTACTATCATAGGACATGCCAAGTAACTCAGAATAAGAGCCAACTGGGAAGTGCTGTGAACATCCTAACCAGATAAATTACTAGTAACCTCACTGTCATAATAAACCCTCACACTTTGTCCTTTACCAAAAATGTTCACATTTATCATAGCATATGACTCCCATTATAGCTCTGTGAGAGTGATATTTCTAACCTTACAGATGAAGAAATTGAGACATAGACAGGGCACAATAAATAATGGAGCTGGGCCTTTAACCTAGGTCTTCCTGATTCCAAAGACAAAGGCATTTACATGACATAAAAATCCTTTTATCTTATAGGCATTTCTTGAAATTTGCCTACCTGAAGCTCTATTGCCTAGCATGGTGCCTTGTACATAGTAGAAAGACAGTAAATATTACAGAAATGGAAGTGAAATAAAGTCAACCACAGCAATTTTCAGCTTATTTTCATTGTGTTTACCAAGCCTATTCAAAGTTTAACTTGTTCAACTGTATAAAGTCAATTTGTAAATTTACCATACCACTCTCACCAAAGATTTATAGATTTATGCCTATCTTCTATAAGGAGTAGTAAAATGATCTTTTATACATAAACTCCTTTTCAAAGGGGTTCACTGTAATCATGTCATAGACTGCTTTATGATAGAGGATGCTGGCTGAGACATGACACTAATTTTAAGATTGGGAGCCAATTGCATTAGGACTTTGGTTGCCATTAGGCTTTTCCTGCATCAAAGTGGACATATCAACAGATGGAAAACTAAGGGGTTCTCTACTTGCAAGCCCCATCTCTTATACACAATTCACAGACAGCTAAATGAGAGTTCAGTGTATCAGAAACTTCACATGGGGTCATAAAATTCACATGGAAAAAACTTCCCTTTTGTTTTCCTTCTGCACTCCCCCATCCCAGTCTTATTTATTCCTCCCCACTACAATTGAGATTTATCTGGAGAAGCCAAGCAAACAAGAACAAGGTTGATTTTTTTTTTTTAATATTTGAGTTTCATTTGATGTGACTGCTTGGAAAACCACTCACAGAGCATCTGCCTATGATTTCTGGGAATACTAGACACTACTTGAAAGGCTTCTGTTAAAATCATCTCATATTGAGCCTGGATCAATTTATTTGCAGTACTTTTGTCTGTTTAAGGACTATTACTGGCCTATAAGGAAGGGAGTATAGAGTTATCCACATGAAGACCCACACATGGTTAGAAAACAAGTTGGTTTTTATAAATATGCACATAGGAAGACAAGATATTGAGCATGTCATAAAAACAACAACAATAACAACAACAACAAACAAACAAACAAACAAAAACTAAAGATGGACAAGTGCTTTAAATTAGCCTTGAGAGGGGAGGGGAGAGTGCAGGATTCTGGGCCCATACGTTTTCCTAGAATCTGATAGGCTGATAAGGAGTATTCAGGTATGAAGCTACAGTTTTAGGCATTCAGAAGTAGATTTGTCTTTCCTCAAGTTCCATTTTGAAATAAAAATAGACTAATGATCTTGCTTTACTCATGAAAGTTACATCTTTCTGGAAGTGGAAGGCAGCAGAGATGACTCTGGCATTAAACAGATGTGAACAGGAAGAAATGAGAAATTGGTGGGGGGTATAAGTGTCAGCAAAGCTTTTCTGGAATGGTACCAGTGCTTATGATAGACACAGACTAAGGAACAGAGAACCTTATTATGTGGAGTCGCCATTGAAAGAGCTGTATCTTACCTCAGTCAAGCTACTGTGCTACCAAAATAAATGCTTTTGGAAATTATCAATAGATTTGCAAGGAAAAGCGTATGATTAAAAGACCTGTTCATCCCTAGGAGGTGTGGGATAAGAAATTGGCTCTGCTTGGCAGCTTAGTCATAGGCTCCAAAGAAAAGCAGCTTCTATTTCCAGGTGGCCAACCCTACAATATTGGCAGCAGTTAACTGATGGATATTCTTGGGTGTTCAAGGCCAGCCTGTGCCAGGGTCATCCTGCACCTCTAATTGTTCTGAATTTCTTAGTTCTCTCATCCTAGCCACCATTTAACAACATTAGGCCAGTACCATTATGTCCTCTGGGGAACCCTTCTTAGTCAAGTCCACACTCATCCCTGAAGAGAGTCCTGCCTGATTCTTGCTTCATACCTCCTGCTTTCATGCTTAGCCCCAGAATAGGGTATAGCAAAGAGGAAAAACTGGTTTAAAGAGAGAACCAGAGAATGAGGATGGGAAAGGGAAGAGAAGAAAAAGGAATAAAAGTATCATACCTCCCAGAGTCATCCCTGCTTCATAGCATTTCCGGAGGCGACAAGATGGACAATTTTTTCTTCGGAATTTATCGATGGTGCAATCATTTCTGCTGGCACAAAGGTACTTCTGTTTCCCTGGGAGAATAAATATAAAAGTAGACAGACCTGTTAATGGTTTTCCAGAGTATCTCTCCTTAAGTATTTCTAGGCATCAAGGGCATAAAGATATATCCTGCCAGATGAAAGAATTGGACAGAGAATGGCCCTAAATAATTTGATAACACAGAATCTATTAAACCAGGCTGGTTTAATTCAATGCTATTCTGTTTGTTTTCATAGGGATGAACAATTCAGGTCCTGATGATACCTGCTTTATCAATACTACTGACTGGTATGTTCAATAAGATGATCTATGTACGAACCTTTACTAAAAGCCAGTAATGCCCATGAAAAAATGATCATTGGTGGAAATTGTCACTTTTCTTCTTCCTGACTCCTGAAATCATGCTTGAACTAATAACGTTATTTTTTCCTTTTTGTTTATATTTTTATTGATTTCAGAGAGGAAGGGAGAGGAAAAGGGAGATAGGAACATCAATGGTGAGAGAGAATCATTGATCTTCTGCCTCCTGCATGCCCAACACTCGGGATTGAGCCTGCAACCCAGGCATGTGCCCTGACCTGGAATCGAACCATGACCTCCTGGTTCATAGGTCACACTGGCTGGCAACATGCTATTTTTTACAATAAAAATACAGGTAAAACTTTTACAAAAGAGCATTTATATAAAAGGGGATTTCTATAGGATTTCTATTTGTTTTTAAATTGCTAGTGATCATACCCCCAATTCTGTAGGTTATAAAAATCAAACAGATAGGCTCATTCTTTGTGAAGTGAATCACAGCAAGTGAAAGGAAGTCCTCTGAAGCCAAAACAAGAGAAATGATCACTGTCATGCACACCTTGAATTGTCATAGATACAAAGAAACATACATACACAAACACAAACACAGAGATCCTCAGGATCACTGCTACTCAAAGACAGACATGGAGGCTCATTCAAAAAAAAAAAAAAAACAAAACAAAACAAAAAACATATTTTATTCTCCACATCTTCACCAGCACTTGTTTGTTGGTTTATTGATGGTAACCATTCTGGAAGGTGTGAAGTGATATCTCATTGTGGTTTTAATTTGCATCTCTCTGATGATTAGAGACATTTAGCGTTTTTCATATGTCTATTAAGCCAACTGTTAAAGGGAACCCTTGTGCACTGTTGGTGGGAATGCAGACTGGAGTTTCCACAAAAAATTAAAAATGGAATTGCCTTTGGACCCAGCTATTACATTTCTGGAAATATATCCTAAGAATCCCAAAACACTAATTCCAAAAGAATATATTCAACCCTATATTCACTGCAGTGTTATTTACAATAGCCAAGATCTGGAAATAGCCCAAGTGCCTATCAATAGATGAGTGGATAAAAAAGCTGTGGCACATTTATACAATGGGATACTATGCAGCTATAAAAAATAAGGAACTCTTATCTTTTGTGATAGCATGGATGGACCTGGAGAATATTATGCTAAGCCAAATAAACCAGTCATAGAAAGACAAATACCATATGATCTAACTTATATGTGGAATTTAATGAACAAAATAAACTGAAGAAGAAAACAAAATCAAAGGTACAGATACATGGAACATTCTGTTAGCTGTCAGAGGGGTGGGGCTTGGGTAGGGGGACTGGATGAAAGAAGGTGAAGGGATTATTAGCCAAAGAACATATGTTTATAACCCATAGACACAGGCAGCAGTGCTGTCATGGCCAGAGGTAAAGGGAGGGCAGGGGCTGGGTGGTGGTGGGCAAAGGGAGAAGAAGTGGGGACATGTGTAATAGTTTCAAAAATAAAATTTAAGTTAAAATAATAGAATAAAATTCATATCTCTCTGGGAAAAAACAAACAAACATTTCATTCAATACTTTTCCTCTTTGCTCATAGTACAGGCCTGGCACTCAGTAGGGCCTCATTAAAAAATTGACTGAATCAATACACAAGAGGAACAGGTAGATCCACAAACATAGAGTCACCTGCAGAAATAGATTAGATGCCTACCCTATTGCTCTAAAACACAGAGAACTTCTCCAGCCCTGTCCCAGCTGAGCTTGAGCATCCCTTCCCCTCCACCCCATACTTTCTCCAAGTCCCTGGTTGTTTTTCTCTCGTTTACTGCTGTACTTCTTTAGTTTATTAGATAGACTGGGATTTTAGGGATGATTCTTTTGGCAGAGGAAGATTGTCTGTGGTAGGGAAAGAAAGATAAATTGAAGATTAATAGCTATTTGATAGCAGAAAAAAAAATGGCCACAAATTTACAGCTTGGGTTTCCTCTCCCTTCACTTAGCCTAAAATGCATAGATCAGGCACAGAAAATATCTATATAATAAAAACCCAGTGGTTGTAATGCCGTAACGACCAAAGACCGGTCACCAGGAGGCTGCATGTGCAGCGAGTTGTGCGCGGGTGGGCAGGGACATGACTCTGGGTCCCCAGGGTGCGCCGGGACTCAGGGAAGTCCTGCGGCACTGGTGGGACTCGGGGTCCTGGGTATCACATGATTTCTTGCGGGTCTGGGTCTCATGCAATTTTGCGCACTATTATAATAAGTTATTATAATAGGCTATTATAATAGGTTATTTCATATAGGAGTGTCAATAATAACCAGTTCAGCAAAAATTTCCTTTTCCATCCCTCCCCTCACCTCCCCTTCCCATCCCTCCCCTTCCCTCCTTTCATTGCCTTTGTCAAAGGAATCCAAAATTTCGGGGTTAAAAAAAATCGCACCAGTACAACCCTTGCATTACAAGGATGAGTTCTGGAGAGGTCTTGACTTGCCTGAAAACACTAAAATACTGAATTGGAGGACCCCAAAAGGATAAGTAAACCTATCTATTATGAATGAGGCTTGTATTAGGGTATTTAAATATATTATTTAAATGGAGCACCTCAGTAGTTTTTTGAGGTAGGTGCTATCATTACTTTCATTTAACAGATGGGAAAATCTAAGTCTTTTAAGCCAGTACTCTTTCTATTATAACATAGAATTTTATGCATATAAATAGAACTTACTTTGCTAGCAGCTTTTTTATTTTGCTTCACACTGAGGATTGTAATGTGTACACAGAAAGGATGGTGTTACAAGTGTCATTCAGTTTATTAATGGGTATTAGTTCCAAGAGTTCAGGCTCTGTATTCAGTGAGTTTGTTTTCAGTGCCATGGGTGTTCTAGAACTGGGGCTTCCTTATAGTACTAGTGCCGCTGCAAACCTCAACCCATTACATTGATTACTGAAATAAGGTCAAGTCAGGAGTACTTGACTTCTTCGAGGAATCTCTACTTTCAAGGAAAATATTAGCTACTAGACCACAGTTTGCCATGGAATGGTTGCATGGCCAATGCAATAAGGCTCCAAGAGGAGTTTTAAATTCCACTTCTGAAAGCTAACCATCCTGTTAATGAGAGAGGATACAATGGGAAAAGAATAAAATGGCTTTTTTTCAATTTGGAGCTCAGATAGTTTCCTTAGCTATAGTTCATACCTTGTCCCAGAGTACTTCTTGGCCTAAAACAAGGTGACCTAAAAACACAAATATCCTTTATAATTTATCCAAAAAGAAGTGCAAACCTCAGTATGACTAATGCCATTGCATATTAATTTACTTGGCCTCTATTATGGGCCAGGCATTGTACTAGTTTTTTTTTTAACTATATTTTTAAATTACAGTTTATATTCAGTATTATTTTGTATTCATTTCAGGTGTACAGCATTTTGGCTAGACAATAGTATACTTTACAAAGTGTTTCCCCCAATATTTTTAGTACCTACATGGCACCAACATAGTTATTACAATATTATTGACTATATACTCTGTGCTGTAGTTTACATCTCCTTGACTATTCTGTAATTACCAATTTGCTCCTCTCAATCCCTTCACCTTGTTCACCCAATCCCTGAAACTCCCTCCTTTGGCAAACATCAGTCAGTTCTCTATATCTATGAGCCTGTTTTTATTTTGTTTATTTATATTTATTGAATTTATTGAAGTTGCATTGGTTAATAAAAATATATAGGTTTCAAGTATACAGTTCTATATTATCTGTATATTGTATTGTGTGTTTCTATTTTGTATCTTCATTTATTTTGTTTAGATTCTACATATAATTAAAATCTAAGGTAAAGGGTGTCCTAAAATTCACGCAAGAAGTAATTTTGATAGAAAACACAGGTTTATAATTTAAAAATTGTAAATTTTTTATTGATTCATAAAGTATAAACTATAGGGTTATGTATGGAATAGGATATCGGGTAAATGGCCTCCACGGCTTTGCTGGCACATACACACTCTTTTGTTGAAATTTTCCATGACCGTTTTGCATAAATGTGGCTGAATTTCGATGAGCCTCATTTTCATCTTGATGGCTTGGTTAATCAACAAAATTGTTGCATTTGGGGTTCAGAAAATCCCCTAGTGATTGTTGAGAAACAAATGCATCCACAACGTGTCACTGTTTGGTGCGGATTTTGGGCTGGAGGCATCATCAGACCATTCTTCTTCGAAAATGCGGCTGCTCAGGCAATAACAAAAGAGTGTGTATGTGCCAGCAAAGCTGTGGAGGCCATTTACCCGATATACTATTCCATACGTAACCCTATACTGTATACTTTATGAATCAATAAAAAAGTTACAATTTTTAATTATAAAACTGTGTTATCTATCAAAATTATTTCTTGCGTGAATTTTGGGACACCCTTTATTTGTTTTTTATCTGACTGACTTATTTCACTTCCATAATACCTTCAAAGTCCACCCATGCAGTTGCAAATGGTAAGATATCATTCTTTTCTATGGCAAAGTAATAGTCCATTGTGTATGTATGTACCAATGCTTTTTTATCCACTCATCTATTGATGGGCAATTGCATTGTTTCCATATCTTGGCTATTGTAAATAATGCCATTATGAACAAAGGATGCATATATTTTTTTTTCGAATTCATGTTTTGCATTTCTTCAGATAAATTCCAAGAAATAGAATAGCTGGGTCCTAAGGCAGTTCCATTTTTAATTTGTTGAGGATACTCCATACTGTTTTCCATAGTAATTGTACCAGTCTGCATTCCCATCAGCTATGCACAAGGGTTCCCTTTTCTCCCCATACTCACCAATATTGTTTGTTGATTTATTGATGATATCCATCCTGATGGGTGTGAGGTGATGTCTCATTGTGGTTTTAATTTGCATTTCTCTGATGATTAGTGATTTAAAGCATATTTTCATATGTCTATTGGCCATCTGTATGTCCTGTTAGGAGAAGTGTCTATCAGGTCCTTTGCCTACTGTTTAATTAGATTTTTTGTTTGTTTGTTTCTTTGTTTTGCTGTAGAGTTGTATAAGATCTTTATAAATTTTGGATATTAACCCCTTATCAGATGTATCATTGGCAAATACATTCTCTGGTTCAGTAGGTTATCTTTTAATTTTTTTTTTTTTTGATGGTTTCCTTTGCTGTGCAAAAACATTTTTAAAAAATATATTTTTGCCGAAGCCGGTTTGGCTCAGTGGATAGAGCGTCGGCCTGCGGACTGAAAGGTCCCAGGTTCGATTCCGGCCAAGGGCATGTACCTGGGTTGCGGGCGTATCCCCAGTGGGAGATGTGCAGGAGGCAGCTGATTGATGCTTCTCTCTCGTCGATGTTTCTGACTCTCTATCTCTCTCCCTTCCTCTCTGTGAAAAATCAATAAAATATATTTTAAAAAATATATATTTTTATTGATTTTTCACAGAGAGGAAGGAAGAGGGATAGAGAGCTAGAAACATCGATGAGAGAGAAACATCAATCAGCTGCCTCCTGCACACCTCCTATTGGGGATGTGCCCGCAACCAAGGTACATGACCTTGGCCGGAATTGAACCTGGGACCTTTCAGTTGGCAGGCCTACGCTCTATCCACTGAGCCAAACCAGTTAGGGCTGTGCAAAAACTTTTTAGTTTGATGTAGCCCCATTTGTTTATTTTTCTTTTGTTCCCCTTGACCCAAGAGATATAGCAGAAAAAATTGCTAAGAAAAGAGATAGATTTTATTGCCTAAGTTTTCTTCTAGGACGTTTATGTTTTCAAGTGTGACATTTTAATCTTTAATCCATTTTAGTTTATTCTTGTGTGTGGTGTAATTATTTTATTGATTTTTTTTACAGAGAGAAAGGGAGAAGGACAGAGAGTTAGAAACATCGATGAGAGAGAAACATCGATCAGCTGCCTCCTGCACAACTCCTATTGGGGATGTGCCAGCAACCAAGGTACATGCCCTTGGCTGGAATCGAACTTGGGACCTGTTAGTCCACAGGCTGACACTCTATCCACTGAGCCACACCAGTTAGGGCCCTAGTTTCATTTTTTGCATGTATCTTGCTAATATTCCCAATACCATTTATTCAATAGTCTTTATCGCAATATATTCTTGCCTTCTTTCTTAAATAGCAAATGACCATATAGGTATGGGTTTATTCCTGAGCTCCCTATTCAGTTCCATTAATCTATATGTTTGTTTTGATGCCAGTACCATGCTGATTTGATTACTAAAACCTTGTAATAGTATAGTTTGACATCAGATAGCATGATACCTCCAACGTGTTCTTCTTTCTCAAGATTTCTGTGGCTGTTCTTTGAAATAGACCATTGATATTCTGATACGAGTTATACTGAATCTAAAGACTACTTAGGGTAGTATGGCCATTAAAATATGTTAATTTTCCCTATCTGTAAGTACAGTATATGCTCCCATTTATTTAAATCTTTAAATTTTTTCTTCTGTATATTTCCATTTTCTGAGTACAGGTCTTTTGCCTCTTTGATTAAAATTATTCCTAGATATTTTACTTCTTTTGATGCAACTGTAAGTGGAATTGTCTTTTCGTTTCCCTTTCTCATAGTTCATTGTTAGTGTATATAAATAAAATCCATTTCTGAACATGTATTTTGTATCTTGCTACATTACCAAATTCACTTATTAGTTCTAGTAGTATTTGAATCTGTCATTGAGTGCAGCCTTAGCAGATGTTTAATAACTATCTTCTGATAGCTTGGAGTGCACATCTTCTATGTTCCAGGAAGTATTCTAGGAAACGAGGGAAACAACAGTGGATAATTCAGTCAAAGGCTTTGCCTTCAAGTTGGGTGATCTTTTGGTGGAAACCAACAAGTAATAAATGTTATAAAAATAAATTAGATATTTCAGATGGTGGTACATACAATTAAGGAAATGAAACAGAGTGCTGTGATAGAATGGAAAGTTAATTTAGGTAGAGTTGGGAAATATTCTATAATGTGGTGGCATTTAACCCTGAATAATATGAACCAGACATTTAAAGAGCCAGCGGAGCAATATTCTCAAAGAAGGAACAGCAAATGAAAGGCTTAAAGTTATTAATGAATTTGGTGTGTTCTTGGAATAGCAAGGTGGCCAGTGTGGCTGGCATAAGATAAGGGAGGGGAGGTGGTAAGAAAATTTGACTGGATTGCAGGACCAGGTTGTGCTGGGCAGTAATTCTCCATCTTGGCTGTAAGTTAGAATCATTTGGGGACCTGTTACAAACTACTGATGCTTGGTTTCACTTTCAGTAGTACTGATTCAATTTATTGAGGTAAAGGGTAGGCACTATGATGTTTTCAGCATTCCCCTATTGCTTCTGATGTGAGAGCTGCTGATGTTGCACCTTGCAGTTGAGTTGACTGCTTAGGGAGTTTTTCAGCTGACACCAGATTAACAGGATGAATGTTTGACATTGCAAAAGCATTTGACAGTCCACAATGCCCCTTGCCCTTTTTTACTCCTTTGGAAATGAGTGAAGTCGAAGCCATTCAAGTGAGTAGTGTGAGAAGCACCAGATAATGTCATTTTGATGGGATTTGGAAAGACCTTCTAGAAAAACTACAGGATCCAATCTCATCAAGTAAAACTCTATGAGAAATAGCCACTTCTGCTAAGGTTATTTGACATATGGCCACACCCATGTTTTATGTTCTCAAGCTTTCTTCCCTTAGGTTCTGAGTTTGGCTTGCAGTGACTCATAAAATCAGATTTTTAGTATCTCTTCCCAATTTCACAATCAGTGCTATCATATTAGTAACTTGAAATAAGAATATCTACATCATGGAAATCAGCAAATGCTACAAATATCAGAGGTCCCCACTGCTCCCTGCCCTTGGAAGACAGGGATACAGTTTACTAGCACAGCACTGGTTCGGTTTTACTTCTTTCTAGCTGGGTCTGATTCTCTTGTTCTTCTTTCCTTGAACTTGCATCTGAGCATACTTATGGGCTTTGGTAATATGACTGAAATCACAGCTTGTATAGACTCAATTGTATTTTAGAAACATATTACCATCTTCTCATGCTTTATTCAGTAGATGCATTCCTGAACAGTAATGTATAAATCACATTTCTTTAAAATAAATTCTCATTTATATGTAGAGTGGGGACTGACCATTTAAAGAAATTGTGTTGAGCACTTCTGTAAGATAAAGACAATAATCCTTTGTAAAATGAACAGTAACTATTTCTTTTATAAATATTATCAAATCCAAATTTTTCATAATAGTCATTTTACAACCTTTATGAAGGACAATTTGGCAAAAGTTTCAAAATTAAAATTTGCATTGCTTTGACCCAGCACATGTTTTCACATGTGTGACATGACATATATACAAGAAAATGCAATGCAACATTGTTTATAATAGCAGAAGACTGCAACATAAATGTCCATTAATAGATACAGACATACAATGTATCCATTAAAAAATGAGCCAGTTCTAGATATACTGAGATGGAACAATCTCCAAGATACATTATAAAGTGGAGGAAAAACAAGATGTAAAACAATACAGCACACTAGTTCTGTGAATAAAATTGACATATTTTCTGTATATGTTTATAAATGCATATACTATGTCTACAAGGGTACACAAAAAAACATTAGTGGTTGCCCCAGAGAAACAAAACTGCATGTCTGAGGTTTGGAAGGGTGGAATTATTTTTTTTACTCTTTAACCTTCTGTGATTTTAAAATTTTGTATCATGTGCATGTATTGCCTACTCTAATGTATACATTATGTTAAAGGTCTGTTATAAATGTCACTGTGACCTTGAGACAAATTCTTTCCTCTCTCTGAGATTCAGTATTCCCATCTACACAACAAGGGAGTTAGACTCCATACTATTTCAGAGAAGAATCCAAAAGGGCTATTCCTAGCACATCCTAGTTCCAAATTTATAGAGTCAGCATCACAACAAGTGGTTGCCTATTGACCATATGGTATAATTGGGGAATCTGCTCTTATAATAGGGTCAGAGAAAATGTCTCTATTGTTAACATAAGAAATGCCTACTGAAAACCCAGCAGTCCAGCCTGTGTTGAAGTTTGCCGAAGAGAAAGATAATCATAGCTCTTTCCTTTTAGGAGCTTGCAATCTAGTGGGAGATAAATACGCATGAAGCAGCAATAACACTAAAAAGTGAAGGAGAGTTCTGGAATGCGGCAAGGAGGTGTAGGTCATGGCTTGATTTCAATGGTTCACCATAAGGTTTTGGACAAGTCATTGCTTTCCTTTGAGCCTCAATTTCTTCATATCTAAATGATGGGGGAGTGTGATGAAGAGAATTCAATAATCTATCAATAAATTAATATTTAGAAGAGAGATTAAGCGACTATTAAGCATAAACTATGAAACTTCTATTACCTGTTCTTAGGTATTTGTTAATTGGCAAAAAAGTATGGTGTGGTGGCAGGAGCACAGACTTAAAAGTCAGAGGGACTGGGTTATGAATCCCAGCAATCTGACTTACTAGTTGTGGCAAAAGTATAATTTATCTGAATCTGTTTTCTCTTTAGTAAAATGGGGATCATATCATCCAATTTTGCAGAGCCATGATAATTCAAAATAACATATGTGAAGCAAAATTTAGGTACATGGTAAATGAGAGCTGTTTGAATAGTGTGTATTCTCCTGGAATCACCTGGAATGCATGAAGAGTTGAGTAAGGCTGAAATTACTGGTGAAACCTATATTGTGTAGCACTTAAGAACTATCCTTAATTTTATTGATTTATCAAGTAGTACATTAAAATAAAGAGTTTTAATCAAATTATTCAGATTTTTCTTCCCAAATTGTTCTAGAAAAAGGCACTGAGATCAAGTTTTGAAAATGAAATTTAATCTGCTGCTCAGGTGCACAGCTACTTTATGCTCTCATTCTGGGTGCTGTTCTTATTTGATTTCCTAAAATTTTAAAATTTATTTATCAAGATAATTATAGTGTAGATCTTACCAAAACACTTGTATGCTCTGGACAAGACTAAAGACAAACATAAAGTAATAAAGAATGAGAGGGAGAAGAGGGGAAGAGAGAGAGGAGAAAGAGGAGGAGGAGGAAGAAAGGTGAACAAAGAAGAGTAGGAAGAGAACATGCAAGAGGAGAAGGAGGTGGTGAAGAGGACTAGGAGAAAGGGTGGAGGTGGGGGAAAGGCAAAAAAGAAAGAGATGAGAAGAAAACACAAAGAAAGGGGAAAAGAAAACAAATGGTATATAGAAAGAGAAACCCAAGCCTAGGTTTCACTAAGGACTTAATGAGATGTGTGACAGCTTCAAGAAATGTTGTGCTCAACATTGCCTGCAGTGTCACTGTCATCCTTATTGGGGGTGGAAATATTCCTGATTGGAGGAGAGATGTGAGCCTGCATTGCAATGATCTCATAGCTACATTCTCTAAGTCTCTTCCAAAGAATCTTTTGAGTGAATTTCCCTTAAGCAGTCACACTGTGGTGGATGCAGCACACTAAGAAACCAAATTTCTTTTCTGACTCTAGGAAAGCTCTACAAAGGGGCCAAAAGAGTGGGATTGGACTTGCTAGAAGGATAAGTGGAAACTATATAGAGAGAATGGAGCCAATGTAGTATAGCAGGGGCAAAAGGAGGCATTATAGTTCCACATTTTGATTTCAAATACCTGCCCTGCCTCTTACTAGTTGTAACTTGGAGCAAGTTACTTTACTTCCCCGGACATCAGTTTAGCTTGATATAAAATATAAGTAACAACTCATAGTCTCAGAACCAAGATGGCGGCATAAGGTATAAACCTGTACGTGCTGCCCCCCACAACAATATTAAAACTACAACTATAAAACAAAGCAGCTATCATCCAGAACCATGGGAAAGCTGGCTGAGTGGAAGTTCAACTAGAAGGAAAGAAAAAAGTGCATTGAGACCAGGTAGGCGCCAAGAACAGAGGTATGGAGCCGCGCGTGAGGCTGCTGCACCTGGGTGCGTGGTTTTTTTCAATCGGAAGGAGACACAAGCTCTCGAATGCATTGAACTCATTTACTGCGAGACTCTGGGGTCCCAGACTCCTACAAGGAGAAACTGGACTGCCTTGCAGTGGGTCAGAAAGCGAGGGTGGCTTTCTCGTAGAGCTGCTCGCAGGGATCATTGTTGCTGTGGGTGCGCGGGACTCGGGGACACAGAGACCCGGAGTTGCAGAGATGTGAGGAGTCGCGGAGACTGCTGACGACAGCCATTGTTGCTCCGCCCTGGTGATTCTCTGATATCCCGCCCCACTCAATTTACATCCCCACCCAAGCTATTCCCAGCAGCACAAAGGAATCACCTGCACTTTTGCAGCATGACCTAACAAACTGCAGCTGGGTCAGAGAGCTCCAAAACTTCCAAACCATAAACAAAGAGGAGAAATCTGCTGATATCACTGTAGCTCCTGCTGGGTGGACTCACACAGTGGTTGACTTGGAGATCCAGGAGCCAGGGTACCCCTGGACAGATACCAGATTTCAACTCCTCACATTCATAAAGGACACACTCAAGAAGCAGACTCAGTGAGCACCAAAGCTCCACTGAAGCAAGTTCTACGCCATAAGGGTGTCTCCAGCACAGCAGTTTTTCCACTGTAGACACAGCGCATCCTCACAGTCAGCCAAAAATGCAGAGACAAAGAAACATGTCACAAATGAAAGAAATGGAGGAAAGCAAACTAATGGAGGACATAGAGTTCAAAACCACAGTTATAAGGCTACTCAAGAACCTTCTACGAACCTCCGAGGAACTTAGTGAGACCTTCAAGGATCTTAATGAGAATACCAAAAAAATGGAAAAGGACCAGTCAGAAATTAAACATACACTGACTGAAATTAAAAATAATATACAGAGATCCAACAGCAGACTAGAGGATCCCAAGAATCAAGTCAAAGATTTGAAACACGAAGAAGCAAAAAACACCCATCTGGAAAAGCAAAATGAAAAAAGAATCCAAAAATATGAAGATAGTGTAAAGAGCCTCTGGGACAACTGCAAACGTACCAACATCTGAATTATCAGGGTGCCAGAAGAAGAGAGAGAGCAAGATAGTGAAAGCCTATTAGAAGAAATCATGACAGAAAACTTCCCCTACCTGATGAAAGAAATAGACTTACAAGTCCAGGGGCAAAGAGAACCCCAAATAAGAGGAATCCAAAGAGGACCACACCAAGACACATCATGATTAAAATGCCAAGGACAAAAGACAAAGAGAGAATCTTAAAAGCAGCAAGAGAAAGACAATCAGCTACCTACAAGGGAGTACCCATACGACTGTCAGCTGATTTCTCAACAGAAACCATGTAGGCCAGAAGGAAGTGGCAAAAAATATTCAAAGTGATGAATAGCAAGAACCTACAACCAAGATTACTCTACTCAGCAAAGCTATCATGTAGAATTGAAGGTCAGATAAAGAGCTTCACAGACAAGAAAAAGCTAAAGGAGTTCATCACCACCAAACCAGGATTGTATGAAATGCTGAAGGATATTCTTTAAGAAGAGGAAGAAGAAGAAATAGGTAAAGATAAAAATTATGAACAAAGTGACAACAAATAAATATCTATCAACAAGTGAACATAAAAATTAAGTCAGAATAAACTGGTGAATATAATAGAATCAGGGGCATAGAAAGGGAGTGGACTGACAATTCTTGAGGGGAAGGAGGTGTGGGGGGTGCGGGAAGAGACTAGACAAAAATCTTACACCTATGGATGAGGACAGTGGCGGGGGGTAAGGGCATGGGATGGGGTGGTAACCAGGTGGAGGGGAGCTATGGGAAAAAAGAGGAACATCTGTAATAATCTGAACAATAAAGATTTATTAATTAAGAAAAACAACTCATAGATCTGCAGGGACATTTAAATGAAATAATGTGTGCAAAACAACTAATAGAATATCTGATTCTGGTAGGCATTAACTAAATATTGAAAGAAAAAGAGAAATAGGAAGGAGTAAATAGTCAAGTTTTTTTAAAAAAATAGGACCTAGGAACACTCACAGAGAGGGAAAAATGGCAGCCAAATAGGCAGATATGTCTCTAGCCTTATCCAGAAGCAGATAGAAGAAACATCTAAATCGAATAACATCCACCCAGAGTTGGCAAAGTAGATACAGCTGATGAGACAATTCGCAGTCAAGTAGGGCAGAAGACACCTGGAGAATGGTAGGATCAGGGATCTGGGCTGGAGAGAGTAATGAGACCACGGAGCCGAGAGGGACAGAAGGAACCTATGCTGCACCAAGTCCACATCCCTTGGGGACAGGTGTAACATCTGATTGTGGAAAGGAAGTCCACAGAGCTGCTGGCAGGAGGGGATTCTAGATCTCAGTCTACAGCCAGGAGAGACTGAGCCCAGAGGGGTGGTTTGAAGAATTGCCTAAGCTGCACGGTGCTGGGGGAGAGAAACTAGCAGTCACATGGTTGTTTTGCCTCTGCTCTGTCTTTGCTTTTATTTACTAAACCCAGTCCATAGGACCTTTCAAATACAAAAACTCACCCATGGCTGAGGTGCAGGTGGAGATGCAGAATTGTGGAGTCTGGGGAGAGGCTATGGAGGAGAGCAGGTCAGGGAGAGGTGACCAGGAATCTGGCACTGAGACATTTCTGACCCTCTGAAACTAAGCACCCATTTTTCTCCTGAAGAGCCATCCCCTCCCAGAAGCCTCAAGAAAGTAATGCAGCCACACCCAGACTATACTCTGAGTTGTACAAGTGAATAGCCCCAAAGAGCCTTCAGGGATTGGGTTGAAGAGAGGTTGTTCAGTCCCAGAAAGTGATACAGCACCCTCCTTACCTTTAGCCCTGTCAGAAACAGAAGCTTGAGAAATAAAGATTGACAGGAGGCAGAGAGGCAAAGTGGGCAGATTGGTCCCACCTGCTTGCAGTCAAGGCTGTGGAGATAGACACAAACAGAGGATAGGTGGATCACTTGGAACTTCAGCACAGTGCTGACTACCTAATAGGAAACTAAGAAGTGACAGACAGAACAAAAGAGTGGGGTCTTAAGCCAGTCCCCATTGAACATTAAAACTTAGCTGAAATGAACAACACTTTACTTTTTAATTTAATTTTATTATTTTATTTCATTTGTATCTTTTATTTAAAAAGTTTCTTTCTTATTTTTTCACATTTTTTTCATTCTATTTAATTTTTAGTGTCATTTTATTTTATCTTATTTTTAAATTTTATTTATTTATTTTTAATTTCTTAAGTGTTTTTAAAAATTTGTTTTCTTCTTATCCACTCATTCTCATTCTACCTCCTCTATACTGAATTGAGGTCCTCCCCCTATTCATTCAATTCCTTAAACTTACTTTCTGTATATAAGCTATGCCTCTACAGATTCTGTGCCCCCCTTTTTCTGGATGTTAGTTGTTTGCATTTTTTAATTTATCTGTTTGTTTTGTGGTGTTTTCTCCTCATATATTATTTTGTTTCTTCTTTTTCTTTAATCTCTTATATACTTTTTTTCTTTTCTTGATATCATTTTTGCTCTCTTTTCTCTCTCCTAATTCTGTTTTTTTCTGGTGGTCGCTTATATTGGAGTTATTGGTGTTGTGAGTATATTAGTGTTTTGTTCCCTTTGTGTCATGTATTGTCAAGTTTTATTTTGTGCTGTTTGGTCAATGTGATAGAGAGCGAGCCACAGATCCACACACTCTATCCATGAACAGGACAATAACACTCAGGACCCAACTACACCAACAGAACACAAATATCTCATGTAGGGGGAATTCCTAGATTACCCTGCCCAGAAAACTGGAGAGATTGCACCACTGGGTGCAATCACAAAACACCTACTATATAAGACAAACTCAAAAAATCTGGGAGGCATAGCAGTTTGATCTAATACATGGAAACAATCACAAAGGAAGAGCAAAATGGGGAGACAGAGAAACAACACACATTCAAAAAAGAGGAGTAATCATCAAAAAAATGAACGAAATGGAGGCAAGCAAGTTGTCAGAGAAATAATTTAGAGGATGGCTATAAGGATGCTGAAGACGATGGAAGACAAAGTCAAAAATATGTGTAAGAATCAGGAGGAAATAAATAACAACATAGCTTCAATAAATAACATAATGGAAAGTTTCAGCAGTAGACTAGAATAAGCTGAGGACATCATCAGCAAGTTAGAAGACAAGGTAGAAAAACTAGCTAAGTAGAGCAGCAACTGGAAACTAAATGACAAAAGTAAGAGGGCCTAAGGGAACACTGGGACAACATGAAACAGAACAATATCTGCATAATAGGGGAGTCAGAAGAAGAGGAAGTGGAGCAAGGAATAAAAAACCAGTTTGAAGAAATAATGATACAAAACTTCCCTGATGTTGGGAAGACACAAGCCCAAGAAGCACACATAGTCCCAAACAAGATGAACTCAAAAAGACCAACATCAAGACACATCATAATTAAATTGGCAAACATCAAAGACAAAGAACCTTAAAAGCTGCCAGAAAGAAACAGAAAGTTAAGTTACCTACAAGTATCTCCCATTAGAATACCAACTGATATCTCATCAGAAACACATCAGACGAGAAGGGAGTGGAATGAAATATACGAAGTGATGCAAAGCAAGGGACTAAATCCAAGAATCCTATACCCAGCAAGGCTATCATTCAAAATTGAAGGTGAAATCAGGAGCTTCACAGACAAAGAAGGACAAAGGGAGTGTATTACCACCACACCAGCAGTGCAAGAAATGCTAAAGGGACTG
Organism: Myotis myotis; assembly: GCF_014108235.1. NCBI lineage: Eukaryota > Metazoa > Chordata > Mammalia > Chiroptera > Vespertilionidae > Myotis > Myotis myotis. Next base: position 87,146,370 of record NW_023416346.1, read on the forward strand.
TTTAAAAAGAAAAAATAGAAAGGGAAGAAGGAACACAGGCAGAAAGAATAAAAATGGTGACAAACAAGTACCTATCAATAATAACCTTAAACATAAAAAGATTAAATGCTCCAATCAAAAGACATAAGGTAGTGGAATGGATGAGAATACATGAACCATATATTTGCTGTCTACAAGAGACCTATCTCAAAACAAAGGTCTCACGCAGACTGATAATGAAGGGATGGGGAAAAAAATTCAGGGAAATGGAAATGAGAAAATAGCTGGGGTAACAATACTTATATCTGACAAAATAGAACTCAAAGTGAAGGCCATAATAAGAGATAAGGAGAGCCACTTCATAATACTAAAGGGAGCAATTTAACAAGAGGATATAACTCTGGTAGACATATATGCACCCAATACAGGAGCACCCAAATACATAAAAAACAAACAAACAAACAAACAAACAAAACTTCTGGAAGATATCAAAGGAGAGATCAACAGCAATACAATCACAGCAGGGGACTTTAATACAACATTGACATTACTGGATAAATCCTCTAAACAAAAAATCGGCAAAGAAACATCAATACTAATGAATCACTAGATCAGATGGAACTAATTGACATCTTCAGAACATTTCATCCCAATGCTACAGAATATGCATTCTTTTCAAGTCCACACAGAACATGTTCAAAGATAGACTACATATTAGGACACAGGCAACATCTCTTCAAACTCAAGAAGGAAGAAATCATATCAAGCATTTTCTCAGATCACAATGGCATAATATTAGAAATAAACTGAAATAAATCAATGAAAAAACCCAAACACTTGGAGGCTAAATCACACACTATTATACAATGATTGGGTTACCAAAGAGATAAAAGAAGAAATAAAAAGCATCCTGGAACAAATGAAAATGAAAACAAAACGATCCAAAATCTAAGGGACATAGTGAAAGCAGTCCTGAGAAGGAAGTTCATAGCTCTGCAGGCCTACTAAAAAAAAAAAAAAAAGAGAAAAAAAAGGTAATAAATTATCTAACCTGACAACTTAAAGAATTATATAGAGAACAACAAGAAAAGCTCAGAGTAAGCAGAAGGAGGAAATAATAAATATCACAGCGGACATAAATGACATAGAGACCAAACAAACAAACAAAACACAATACAAATATCAATAAAACTGTTCTTTCAAAGGATAAATAAGACTGATGAACCTCAAGCCAGGCTCACCAAGAAACAAAGAGGCAAATCAGAAATGTAAGAAGTGAAATAACCAAATTCAGAGACATACAAAGATTTGTAAAAAAAAAAAAAAAAAATACTATGAAAAACTCTATTCCAACAAACTGGACAACCTAGATGAAATGGAAATATTCTTAGAAAAATATATGTTTCCAAAACTCAATCAATAAGAATAAGAAAAACTGAATAGGCCAATAACTATGGAGGAAATTGAAACATTAATGAACAATTCCAGCAAACAAAAGCCCTGTACCAGACAGAATCAGAGGAGATTTTTACCAAACATTCATAGGGGATTTTTACCAAGAACTAAAACTTATCCATCTCAGACTATTCCAAAAAAAATGCAAGAGGAAGGCACACTTCTAAGCTCTTTCTATGATGCCAAAATTATGCTAATCCCAACCCCAGATAAAGACTATACAAAGAAAGAAAATCACAGGCCAATATTCCTGATGAACATAGGTGCTAAAATCCTCAAAAAAATTCTAGCAAATTAGATCCAGCATTACATTAGAAAGATCAGAGAGGTCCGAAGATGGCAGCAATATAGGCAGGCGCATCCCAGGTCGTGTCCCGGAGCAAATGGAGTGAGCAGCTGAAACTAATAACACCCACCCTGAATTGGCGAAATTACACAGCTGGTGAGACGGTTTGCAGCCAGGAAGGGCAGAACTCACCTGGAAAGGTAAAAAAAAAAACAGGAATTTGGGCAGGAAAGTTTGCCAGACCTCTGAGCCCAGAGGGTCGGAGTGAGACCGCGTGGCAGACAGCCGAGTCCCTTGGCACAGGCACAGCCCCTGACTGGGAAAAGGAGATCCGCGGGATTCCTGGCACCAGGGGATTTGAGATCTGGGTTCTGTGATCACGGAGGACTGAGCCTAAAGGGGGCAGCCTGAAGAGCTGACCAGACCATGCAGTGCCGGGAAGAGAAGAGCTTACAGAAACTAAGCCTTCCCATTTCCACGGCCGGTGTTTGTTTGTTTGTTTTCACTGAATCCTGTTCATAAGACATTTCGGATACAGACACTCACCTGTGCTGAAGAGAGGGAAAAGGTGTGGATGAGAGGAATCTGGGGAGAGACTGAGGAGAGAGGGGGGGCCGGGAGAGGTGGCAGTGAATTGAGTGCTGAGACACCTCTGGGCCCAGGATCCGGGCAGCCATTCTCTCCAGAGGGTGGGACTCCTCCACCTAGCCCCCAGGCAAGGAGCACAGCCACACCCAGATTCCACCCTGAAGGAGATCAAGGATTAAAATAATCTGATCAGTCCCTGGGAGTTAACAGGGTCTGGCCTATAGAGGGATTTTCAATCCCAGCAACAACTCAGAGCAGGTAACTATTAAGGAACCAGCTCTGGGCAGTGGACTTCCCCAAACCAGTTTTAAGTGCAATAGAGACGATAAACCCAAGCTACTGGACAGAGAGGCCCTATAGCCTCAGAGGCCAACCCAAAAACACTGCCACCCAGAGGCTGAGCCACAAACGGACTCTTACCTAAATACAAATTAAGGCAGTCTGGGACACAAATACGGCCTGCTTTAAAATCAGGACTGTGGTTTACAACACGGAGGAACAGTGTATCACAGGGACATTCAACACTCTCCTGAATACCTGACAGGACTAAGGCAAGCCATACTGACGAGTAGAAGAACCGAAGGACCTTCACTACTGCAAAATTTTTTTTCTTCTTTTTTTCTTTTTTCTTTTTTCACCTTTTAACTAAGAAACCAAATTTTTTTCTTGTTTTTCTATCACCTGATTTTACCCTTTTAATTACTACATTTTTATTTTTAACCAGTATTATTACTGCTATCATTTTACCATTTTTTAAAGTGCCATTTTATTTTCTCTTTATTTTATTTTGGGATTAGTGTTCTCCATTCTATTTTCATCGTTCCTTTAGCATCAATTTTCCCTACCTCAATTTTACCTCTATGCTAAAACCCTCTCCTTCACCTTTCCCCTTTTGTTGTCCTGTTTCTCTTACCCTATTCCTGCTTTAGATTTTCCCTATTCCTTCTGTTTACCTCCTGTCAAAATTTCACCCTACTTATATATCCTATTTCCAATCCACTGCTCTAAATCCTTATAAATATATCCCTTATCTTTCTTCACTATCCAAAATTTTTTTCTTATTTTATCTTTCTATTGTTTTGTTGCTGTTTGCTTGATTGTTGAGTATATTGTTTTTTTTGTTATTGTTGTTTGTTTTTTTGTGTCTGTGTATGTGTGTGTTTTTTAGGACTGGTTGTGAGGCTGTTTTGCTTTTTCTTTTCCTTTTTTTCTGCTGGTTTTTCCCACCCTCCACCCATCCCCACCCCCCGGTTATTTTTGTACTTCTGTTTTCCCTTGCCTCTCTTGATATTATTGGTTGTTTCTAGTTTGCATTCATCTCCAGGGAGCTGTTGCTGGAATTTGTTGGGATTAGTGGTGGTTCTATAGGAGTTTTCTCCTCATATACATAGTCTCTTCCCCTCTTCTACTTCATTCTCTCTTTTTGCTCTTTTTTTTTCTTTTCTTTTGTTTCCCTCTTTTCTTTCCCCCTCCTTTTTCCCAATTTCATTTTTGCACTCCTTTTTTTTCTTCCCTACTTTTCTTTTCTTTTCTTTTTTCTCTTTTCTCTTTTTCTCTTCTTTCTTCCTTGTCGCCTAATTCTCTTAATTCGGGTGGTCACCTTTATTTGGGGTTATTAATATCGTGAATATATTTGTGTTTAGTGCCTGGTACGTGGTGCCTTGTTTGTTGAATTTTGTGCCTTTAAATCAACGCAGCAGATCCAAGCAACAGCAGCCTCCTGAGCACCACACACTCTGTCTGAGGAACAGCAGCTGTACGTGAAGCCTCCCACCACCAGCTAGAAGAGCCACCACAGCTGTGAACAGCACCCACCAGAGGAGCTGCTGCCAAATGAGGAGCAGCTGCTACTGCAACCGCCTGAGGAGCAACCACAGCCCAAGGTGCCACTGCCAAACAGGGAGCAGCCACTGAATGACTCAACGTCTAGATATGTCAGTGAGATAAAACATGGGTAGACAAAGAAACCCCCAAAGGAAAGAGAAGGAGGACTCTCCAGAAAAGCAGCTAAGTAATACAGAGGCATGCAACATGACAGAAAAAGAATTCAGAATAAGGGTACTAGAGTGCATAAACCAGATGGAGGAAAAAATCAACAACTTCTGCAAGAAGCAAGAAGAAACAGATGAAAAAGTCAACTACCTATGCAAAAAGCAAGAAGAAGCAGATGAAAAAATCAATAACATATGGAAGAAGCTAGAAGATGCAGATGAAAAAATCAACAACTTAAGTAAGTCCCAAGAAAAAATGAAGAGTGATATAGCTACAATGCAAAACACCATTGAAAGTATCAACAGTAGACTAGGATAAGCGGAGGACCGAATTAGTGAATTAGAAGACAAGGAAGCAAAACACACCTAAAATGTACTGCAATTGGAGAAAAAAATTAAAAGACAGGAGGAGAGCCTAAGGGAGCTTTGGGACAACATGAAATGAAACGACATACGAATAATAGGGGTGCCAGAACAACAGAAAGATGAACAAGGGAGATCGGGAAGATGGCGGCGATATGGGCAGATGCGTCCCAGGTCGTGTCCCGGAGCAAATGGAGTGAGCAGCTGAAACTAATAACACCCACACTGAATTGGTGAAATTGCTCAGCTGGTGAGACGGTTTGCAGCCGGGAAGAGCAGAACTCCCCTGGAAAGGTAAAAAAAAAACAGGGATTTGGGCAGGAAAGTTTGCCAGACCTCTGAGCCCAGAGAGTCGGAGGGAGACCACGTGGCAGACAGCCGAGTCCCTTGGCACAGGCACAGCCCCTTACAGGGGAAAGGAGAAATGCGGGATTCCTGGTGCTGCTGGGGGAATTGAGAGCTGGGTTCTGTGATCACAGAGGACTGAGCCTAAAGGGGGCAGCCTGAAGAGCTGACCAGACCATGCAGTCCCAGTAAGAGAAGAAGCTTACAGAAACCAAGCCTTCCCCGTTTCCGCGGCCGGCATTTGTTTGTTTGTTTTCACTGAATCCTGTTCATGGGACATTTCGGATACAGACACTCACCTGTGCTGAAGAGTGGGAGAGTGTGCGGAGGAGTGGAATCTGGGGAGAGAATGAGGAGAGAAGGGGGGCCGGGAGAGGTGGCAGCGAATTGAGTGCTGAGACACCCCTGAGCCCAGGACTGGGGCAGCCATTCTCTCCTGAGAGTGAGACTCCTCCCCCCAGCCCCCAGGCAAGGAGCACAGCCACACCCAGATTCCACCCTGTATGAGATCAAGGATTAAAATAACCTGATCAGTCCCTGGGAGTTAACAGGGTCTGGCCTATAGAGGGATTTTCAATCCCAGCAACAACACAGCGCCGGTAACTAATTATTACGCAGCCAGCTCTGGGCAGTGAACTTCCACTGGACACAGAGGCCCTATAGCCTCAGAGGCCAACCCCAGAACACTGCCACCCAGAGGCTGACCCACAAACTGACTCTTTGCTAAACAAAAAATAAGACAGTCTGGGAAACAAATGCGGCCTGCTTTAAAATAAGGACTGTGGTTTACAACACAGAGGAACAGTGTATTGAAAGGAAACTCAACAATCTCCTGAATACCTGGCAGGTCTAAGGCGAGCCACACTGAAGAATAGAAGAACCGAAGGACCTTCACTACTGCAATTTTTTTTTTCTTTTTTCACCTTTTAACTAAGAAACCAATTTTTTTTCTTTTTTTTTTTCTTCTTCGTTTTTCCTTCTTTTTCCATCACCTGATTTTACCCTTTTAATTACTACCTCCTTATTTATAACCAGTATTATTACTGCTACCATTTTACCATTTTTTTATTGCTTAAAATATTACAAAGGGTATTACATATGTGTCCATTTTATCCCCCCGCCCTAGACAGTCCCCTAGCCTCCCCTATCCCCCAGTGTCTTATGTCCATTGGTTGTGCTTATATGCATGCATACAAGTCCTTTAGTTGATCTCTTACCCCCCTACCTCCTGCCCCCCAACCCTCCCTGGCCTTCCCGCTGCAGTTTGACAATCTGTTTGAGGCAGCTCTGCCTCTGTATCTATTATTGTTCAAAAGTTTATAATGGTCTCTATTATCCATGAATGAGTGAGATCATGTGGTATTTTTCCTTCATTGACTGGCTTATTTCACTTAGCATAATGCTCTCCAGTTCCATCCATGCCGTTGCAAATGGTAAGAGTTCCTTCCATCTTAGAGCAGCATAGTATTCCATCCTGTAGATGTACCACAGTTTTCTAATCCATTCATCTACTGATGGGCACTTAGGCTGTTTCCAGATCTTAGCTATGGTGAATTGTGCTGCTATGAACATAGGGGTGCATATATCCTTTCTGATTGGTGGTTCTGGTTTCTTGGGATATATTCCTAGAAGTGGGATCACAGGGTCAAATGGGAGTTCCATTTTCAGTTTTTTGAGGAAACTCCATACTGTCTTCCATAGTGGCTGCGCCAGTCTGCATTCCCACCAGCAGTGCACGAGTGTTCCTTTTTCTCCACATTCTCTCCAGCACTTGTCGTTTGTTGATTTGTTGATGATAGACAGTCTGACAGGTGTGAGATGGTACCTCATGGTTGTTTTGATTTGCATCTCTCGGATGATTAGTGACTTTGAGCAAGTTTTCATATGTCTCTTGGCTTTCTGAATGTCCTCTTTTTAAAGGTGTCTATTTAGGTCCTTTGCCCATTTTTTGATTGGATTGTTTATCTTCCTTTTGTTAAGTTGTATGAGTTCCCTATAAATTTTGGAGATTAGGCCCTTATCAGATATGACATTGGCAAATATGTTTTCCCACACAGTGGGTTTTCTCGTTGTTTTTTTGATGGTTTCTTTTGCTGTGCAGAAGCTTTTTATTTTGATGTAGTCCCATTTGTTCATTTTCTCTTTAGTTTCAAGTGCCCTAGGAGCTGTATCAGTGAGGAAATTGCTTCGGCATATGTCTGAGATTTTGTTGCCTTTGGATTCTTCTACATTTTTTATGGTTTCCTGTCATACATTTAAGTCCTTTATCCATTTTGAGTTTATTTTTGTGTATGGTGTAAGTTGGTGGATTAGTTTCATTTTCTTGCATATATCCGTCCAATTTTCCCAACACCGTTTATTGAAGAGACTATCTTGGCTCCATTGTATGTTCTTGCCTCCTTTGTCAAATATTAATTGAGCATATTGGTTCGGGCCGATTTCTGGGCTCTCTATTCTATTCCATTGATTTATATGCCTGTTCTTGTGCCAGTACCAGGCAGTTTTGATAACAGTGGCTTTGTAATACAACTTGATATCTGGTATTGAGATCCCACCTACTTTGTTCTTGTACAGAATTGCTGCAACTATTCGGGGTCTTTTTTTATTCCAGATGAATTTTTGGAGAGTTCGTTCTAGATCTCTGAAGTATGCCATTGGTATTTTAATGGGAAGTGCGTTGAATTTATAGATTGCTTTGGGTAGTATGGACATTTTAATGCTGTTGATTCTACCAATCCATGAACACGGTATGTTCTTCCATCTCTTTATGTCTTCCTCTATATCTTTTTTCAATGTCCTGTAGTTTTCTGAGTAGAGGTCTTTTACCTCTTTAGTTAAGTTTATTCCTAGGTACCTTAATTTTTTTGGTGTGATGGTAAATGGGGTTCTTTTTATAATCTCTCTTTCTGAACGATCACTATTGGTGTATAGAAATGCCTCACATTTCTTGGGGTTAATTTTGCATCCTGCTACATTGCCAAATTCATGTATTAAGTCTAGTAGCTTTTTGATGGAGTCTCTAGGGTTTTGTATGTATAATATCATGTCGTCTGCAAATAAGGACAGTTTTACTTCCTCTTTTCCAATTTGGATGCCTTTTATTTCTTCTTCTTGCCAAATTGCAATGGCTAACACGTCCAGTACTATGTTGAACAGGAGTGGTGAGAGTGGGCATCCCTGTCTTGTTCCTGTTCTTAGGGGAAATGGTGTTAGTTTTTGTCCATTGAGTATGATGTTGGCTGTGGGCCTGTCATATATGGCTTTTATTATGTTGAGGTATGATCCTTCAACACCCACCTTGCTGAGAGTTTTTATCAAAAATGGGTGTTGAATTTTGTCAAATGCTTTTTCTGCATCAATTGATAGGACCATGTGGTTTTTTTCTTTCAATTTGTTTATGTGATATATCACGTTTATTGAATTGCGGATGTTGTACCATCCTTGCATCCCTGGGATAAATCCTACTTGATCATGGTGTATGATCTTTCTGATGTACTGCTGGATCCGATTTGCTAAGATTTTGTTGAGGATTTTGGCATTTATGTTCATGAGGGATATTGGCCTGTAATTCTCTTTCATTGTGTTGTCTTTACCTGGTTTTGGTATTAGGGTGATGCTGGCTTCATAGAATGAGCTTGGAAGTGTTCCTTCCTCTTGGATTTTTTGTAGTAGTCTGAGAAGGATAGGTTTTAGTTCTTCCTTGAAAGTTTGGTAAAACTCCCCTGTGAAGCCATCTGGTCCTGGGCTTTTGTTTGATGGAAGCTTTTTGATGACTGCTTCAATTTCTTCCACATTTATTGGCTTGTTGAGATTTTTAGATTCTTCCTGATTGAGTGTTGGAATGTTGTATTTTTCTAGGAATTTGTCCATTTCCTCCAGGTTGTCTAGTTTGTTGGAGTAGAGCTCTCCATAGTATTTTTTAACAATCATTTGTATTCCTGTGTGGTCTGTTGTTATTTCGCCTCTATCATTTCTGATTTTGTTTATTTGGGTCCTCTCTCTTTGCTTCTTTGTGAGTCTGGCTAGAGGTTTGTCAATCTTGTTTATCTTTTCAAAGAACCAGCTCTTGGTTTCATTGATTTTCTGTACTGTTTTTTTGGCCTCTATGTCATTTATTTCTGCTCTAATCTTTATTATCTCCTTCCTTCTGCTCACTCTGGGGTTTTCTTGTTGCTCTCTTTCTAATTCTTTGAGTTGTAGAGTTAGATGATTTACTACCATTTTTTCTTGTTTTTTTGATATAGGCCTGTAGATCTATAAACTTCTCTCTCAGGACTGCTTTCATTGTGTCCCATAGGTTTTGGATTGTTGTGTTTTCATTGTCATTAGTTTCCAGGATGTTTTGAATTTCTTCTTTGATTTCATTGGTAACCCAATCAATATTTAATAGCATGCTATTCAGCTTCCAGGTGTTTGAGTATTTTGGGTTGTTTTTATTGTAGTATATTTCTAATATTATACCATTGTGGTCTGCGAAGACGCTTTTTTTGATTTCAATCTTCTTGAATTTGGGGATACTTTGCTTGTGACCCAATATATGGTCTATTTTTCAATATGTCTTATGAGCATTTGAGTAGAATGTATATTCCGTGGCATTGGGGTGAAGTGTTCTGAAGATGTCTATTAAGTCCATCTGATCTAGTGAGTCATTTAGGATTGCTGTATCTTTGCTGATTGTTTATCTAGAGGACTTATCCAGTGCTGTCAGTGGTGTATTAAAGTCCCCTACTACGATTGTATTGTTGTCGATCTCTCCTTTGATATCATCCAGGAGTTTTTTTATGAATTTGGGTGCTCCTGCATTGGGTGCATATATGTTTACCAGGGTTATATCTTCTTGTTGTATTGATCCCTTTAGTATTATGAAGTGGCCTTCCTTATCTCTTCTTATGGCCTTCACTTTGAGGTCTATTTTGTCCGATATAAGTATTGCTACCCCAGCTTTCTTTTCCTTTCCAGTTGCCTGAAAGATATTTTTCCATCCTTTCACTTTCAGTCCGTGTGAGTCCCTTCTAATGAGGTGGGTTTCTTGTAGACAGCAGATGTATGGGTCATGTTATCTTATCCATTCAGCCACTCGATGTCTTTTGGTTGGAGCATTTAGTCCGTTTACGTTTAAAGTTATTATTGAAAGGTACTTGTTTGTAGTCATTTCTTTTTGTGTGTGGCTGTTTTCTGTCTGAGCTTTTCATTTCTTCTTTTTATACCAGTCCCTTTAGCATTCCTTGCATTGCTCGCTTGGTGGTGATAAACTCCCTTAGCCTTTTTTTGTCTGTGAAGCTTCTTATTTCCCCTTCAAGTTTGAATGATAGCCTTGCTGGATAGAGTATTCTTGGATTCAGTCCTTTGCTTTGCATCACTTTGTAAATTTCCGTCCATTCTTTTCTGGCCTGATGTGTTTCTGTTGAGAAATCATTTGACAATCTAATGGGAGATCCCTTGTATGTAACTTTCCGTCTCTCTCTTGCAGCCTGTAAGATTCTCTCTTTGCCCTGAACATTTGCCATGGTAATTATGATGTGTCTTGGTGTGGGTCTTTTCGGGTTCACCTTGTTTGGGACTCTCTGGGTTTGTGTGACTTTTTTCTTCCCCACCTCAGGGAAGTTTTCTGATATTATTTCTTCGAATAGGTTTTCTAATCCTTGTTCATCCTTCTGTTGTTCTGGTACCCCTATTATCCGTATGTTGTTTCGTTTCATGTTGTCCCAAAGCTCCCTTAGACTCTCCTCCTGTCTTTTAATTTTTTTCTCCAATTGCAGTACATTTTGGGTGTGTTTTGCTTCCTTTTCTTCTAATTCACTAATTCGGTCCTCCGCTTATCCTAGTCTACTGTTGATACTTTCAATGGAGTTTTTCATTGCAGCTATATCACTCTTCATTTCTTCTTGGGTCTTACTTAAGTTGTTGATTTTTTCATCTGTTTCTTCTAGCTTCTTCCATATGTTATCAATTTTTTCATCTGTTTCTTCTTGCTTCTTGCAGAGGTTGTCGATTTTTTCCTCCATCCGGTTTATGCACTCTAGTACCCTTATTCTGAATTCTTTTTCTGTCATGTTGCATGCCTCTGTATTACTTAGCTGCTTTTCTGGAGAGTCCTCCTTCTCTTTCCTTTGGGGGTTTCTTTGTCTACCCATGTTTGATCTCACTGACATATCTAGATGTTGAGTCGTTCAGTGGTTGCTCCCTTGGTGGCAGTGACTCCTTGGTCTGTGGTTGCTCTTTGGGCGGTTGCGGTAGCAGCTGCTCTTCAGTTGGCAGCAGCTCCTCTGGTGTGTGCTGTTCACAGCTGTGGTGGCTCTTCTGGCTGGAGGGGCGAGGTTTCACGTACAGCTGCTGTTCCTCAGCAGAGGGTGTGGTGCTGAGGAGGTTGCTGTTGCTTGGATCTGCTGCGTTGATTAAAAGGCACAAAATACAACACAACAAGGCACCACGTACCAGGAACTATACACAAATATATTCACGATATTAATAACCCCAAATAAAGGTGACCACCCGAATTAAGAGAATTAGGGGATAAGGAAGAAGGAAGAGAAAAAGTTAAAAGAAAAAAAAGAAAAGAAAAATAGGGACCAAAAAAGGAGTGCAAAAATGTTCTCATGCCTGGTACTGGCATAAGATCAGACATATAGACCAATAAAACAGAACAGAGAACCCAGAAATCGACCCAAACCATTATGCTCAACTAATATATGACAAAGGAGGGAAGATAATAGAGTGGATTCAAGACAGTCTTTTCAATAAATAGGGTTGGGAATATTGGACAGGTGCATGCAGAATATGAAACTAGAGCACCAACTTGCACCATACATAGAAATAAACTCAAAATGAAGTGGCCTTCCTTATCTCTTTATGTCCTTCACTTTGAGATCTAATTTGTTAGATATAAGCACTGCTACCCCAGCTTTTTTTTCATTTCCATTCGCCTGAAAAACCTTTTTACATCCCTTCACCATCAGTCTGTGTGCATCATTTTTTCTGAGGTGGGTTTCCTGTAGACAGCAGATAAATGGGTCATGTTTTCTTATCCACTCAGTTACCCTCTGTTGTTTGATTAGGGCATTTAATCCATTTACATTTAAAGTTATTATTGATAGATACTTGTTTGTCACCATTTTTGTTCTTTACCCCTGTGTTCCTTCTTTGTTTCCTATTTTTTCTTTTTACAGCAGACCCTTTAGCACAGCCATGGGCAAACTATGGCCCTTGGGCCGGATCCGGCCCATTTGAAATGAATAAAACTAAAAAAACAAAAAAAAAAGACCATACACTTTTATGTAATGATGTTTACTTTGAATTTATATTAGTTCACACAAACACTCCACCCATGCTTTTTTCCGGCCCTCCGGTCCAGTTTAAGAACCCATTGTGGCCCTCGAGTCAAAAAGTTTGCCCACCCCTGCTTTATCATTTCTTGCATTGCTGGTTTGGTGGTAATAAGCTCTCGTAGTCCTTTTTTGTCTGTGAAGCTCCTGATTTCACCCTCAATTTTGATTGATAGCCTTGTTGGTTACAGTATTCTTGGATTCAGACCCTTCCTTTGCATGACTTTCTATATTTCATTCCATTTCCTTCTAGCCTGATGTGTTTCTGTTGAGAAATCAGTCGCTAGCCTGATGAGGGATCCTTTGTAGGTAACTTTCTGTCTCTCTCTGGCTGCTTTTAAGATTCTTGCTTTGTCATTGTTGTTTGCCAATTTAATTATAAAGTGCCTTGGAGTCGGTCTTTTGAGGTTCATTTTGTTTGGGACTCTGTGAGCCTCTTGGATTTGTGTGAGTTTTTTCTTCCCTATATCAGGGAAATTTTCTGTCATTATTTTTTCAAACAGGTTTTCTATTCCTTGCTCAGTTTTCTCTCCCTCTGGCATCCCTATTATGCGGGTATTGTTTTGTTTTGTGTTGTCCCAAACAGAAACACCAATCAGAAAGGATATATGTACTCCTATGTTCATGGCAGCACAATTTACTATAGCTAAGATTTGGAAACAGCCTAAGTGCCCATCAGCAGATGAATGGATTAAAAAACTATGGTACATCTACACAATGGAATACTACGTTGTGGTAAAAAAGAAGGAACTCTTGCCATTTGCAACAGCATGGATGGAAATGGAGAGCATTATGCTAAGTGAAATAAGCCAGTCAGGTGCAGCCACTATGGAAGACAGTATGGAGTTTCCTTAAAAAACTGAAAATGGAACTCCCATTTGACCCTGTGATCCCACTTCTAGGAATATATCCCAAGAAACCAGAAACACCAATCAGAAAGGATATATGCACCCCTATGTTCATAACAGCACAATTCACCATAGCTAAGATCTGGAAACAGCCTAAGTGCCCATCAGTAGATGAATGGATTAGAAAACTGTGGTACATCTACACGATGGAATACTATGCTGCTCTAAAAAGGAAGGAACTCTTACCATTTGCAACATCATGGATGGAAATGGAGAGCATTATGCTAAGTGAAATAAGCCAGTCAATGAAGGAAAAAATACCACATGATCTCACTCATTCATGGATAATAGAGACCATTATAAACTTTTGAACAATAATAGATACAGAGGCAGAGCTGCCTCAAACAGATTGTCAAACTGCAGCAGGAAGGCCGGGGAGGGTTGCGGGGCAGGAGGTAGGGGGGTAAGAGATCAAGTAAAGGACTTGTATGCATGCATATAAGCATAACCAGTGGACATAAGACATTGGGGGATAGGGGAGGCTAGGGGACTGTCTAGGGCGGGGGGATAAAATGGACACATATGTAATACCCTTTGTAATACTTTAAGCAATAAAAAAAAATAAAAAAAAATTAAAAAAGGAATAAGCCAGTCAGAGAAAGATAAATACCACATGATCTCACTCATTTTTGGAATATAGAGAACAACATAGATGGATGAACAGGGACAGATCCAAAGACAGAGAAACACCCATCAGACTATCAATCCCCAGAGGGAAAGTAGGGGAGGATGTGGGTAAGAGGATGAGATCAACCAAACAACTTGTATGCATGCATATAAGCCAAACCAATGGACATGGACAACAGGGAGATGAAAGCATGAGTGGAGGGGGGAAGATTGGGGGTTAATGAGGGGGATGAGGACACACTTGTAATACCTTAACCAATAAAGAAATTAAAGATAAAAAATAAAATAAAGTTATACAAGCAAAATAAAATAAAATAAACTCAAAATGGATAAAGGACTTAAACATAAACAGAAAACTATAAAAATCTTAGAAGACTCCATAGGCAGCAAAATATAAGACATATGTTGTAGCAATATCTTACTGATACAGTTCCTTGGACAGTGGAATCAAAGGAAAATAAACAAATGAGTCTACATCAAAATAAAAAGCGTCTGCACAGCAAAAGAAACTATCAAAAAATACAACAAGAGAGCCCACTGCATGGGAGAATATATTTGCTAATGTTATCCCTGATAAGGGTTTAATCTCAAAAATGAACAGGGACCTCATACAACTTAACAAAAGGAAGGTCAGCAATTCAATAAAAAAAATGGGCAAAGGACCTAAATAGACACTTTTGAAAGAGGACATACAGAAAGCCAAGAGATATATGAAAACATTCTCAACATCAGTAATCATCATAGAGATGTAAATCAAAATGTCAATGAGGTACCATCTCACACCTGTCAGAATGGCTATCATCAACAAACGGCAAGTGCTGGCAAGAATGTGGAGAAATAGGAACCCTTGTACACTGCTGGTGCGAATGCAGACTGGTGCAGCCACTGGAAAACAGTATAGAGTTTCCTCAAAAATTTAAAAATAGGACTCCCATTTGACCCGGTAATATCACTTCTGGGAATATATCCCAAGAATCAGAAACACCAATCAGAAAGGATATATGTACCCCTATGTTCATAGCAGCACAATTTGCAATAGCTAAGATTTGGAAGCAGCCTAAGTGCCCATCAGCAGGTGTGTCAATTAAAAAAACTATGGTACATCTACAGAATGGAATACTATGATGCTGTAAAAAAGAAGGAACTGTAACCATTTGCAACAGCATGAATGGACCTTGACAGCATTATGTTAAGCAAAATAAGCCTGTTGGAGAAACATAAATATTACATGATCTCACTCATTTGTGGAATATAATGAACAACATAACCTGATGAACAAACGTACAGACAGAGACATGGAAGTATCCAACAAACTGTCCAACCTAAGATGAAAGTCATGGGATGGGATGTGGGAGGAGGGGGTAAGAGATCAACCAAAAGACTTGTATGCATGCACATGAGCATATCCAATGGACATAGTCTGTAGGGGTGTGAGAGCATGTACTTGAGGGTGAGAGGGGCTGGGGAGAGGTCAATCAGGAAAAAAGACTTATGTAATGCTTTAAACAATATATTAAAACAAAATAGGACTTAGGAGCCCAACTTGTTGGCTCAGTTGTTAAGAGCATTGTCCTGTACACCAAAAAGGTTGCAGGTTTGATTCATGATCAGGGCACATATCTAGGTTGTGTGTTTGATCCTTGTTTGGGGCACATCTGGGAAGCAACCCATTAATGTTTTTTTCTCACATCAATGTTTCTCCCTCCTCACTCTCTAAAAATCAATTAAAAAACCAACATATCCTTGGGTGAGGACTTAAAAAAATAAGACCTAAGAGAAGATATACACTGAGAGGCCTGATTATTATGATCACCTGAAATTTGTAGGCAAATTAGCTATAATTTAGCACTGAAGTTGCTAGAGGGCCAGACCATTATAAATAGGGAAGCAGGTTGTTTACCACGACAGTAGAAGTGAGTTTTTTCTGAAGATATGACTAAACAACAAGATTTAACAGCCTTTGAACGTGGGATATATTTGATCATGAGTGGCCAGATTATTATGACCACCCCATCAGTACTTCGTTGGGCCACCTTTTGCCTTCAATACTGCTGCGATTCTTGGCATTGACTCCAGGAGATGTTGAAAGGTGATGCAAGGAATCTGACACTATGCCTGATGAATAGCACTGTCCAGTTCTGTGAGATTTGATGGTTGTGGAACCAGTTGCCTAATGGCTCTTTTAACTTCTTCCCACAAATGCTCAATTGGATTGAGATCTGGTGATTGTGGGGCCACCTAAGCAAGGTAAAGTCTTCCTCATTTCTTGAAAACACTCCTGCACAATACGAACACTTTGGCATGGTGCATTGTCTTGTTGGAAGAAGCCGTCTTCATTGGGATATGCCATCAACATGACAGGATGATCCTGGTCAGCAATGATAATTAGGTATGTTGTGCTATTTAGACGTTGTTCCACATGAATTAAAGGGCCCAAATCATGCCAGGAAAGCATGCCCCAAACCATAACACCGCCCCCACCAGCTTGAAGGGTTGTACTCATGCATGTGGGGTGCATGCTTTCATGCTGTTTCCGCCAAATTCACACTCTGCCATTTGCATGATGCAACTAGAAACGTGATTAATTGTACCACATGACTTTTTTCCAATGCTCAACTGTCCAATCCTTGTGTTCCTGTGTGACTTGGAGACATTTTATCTTGGTAATTGCAGACAGCAAATGTGTTTAAACAGGCCTTCGGCTTCCATATCCTATATGATGCAGTGTATGGCTAATTTGCCTACAAATGTCAAGTGGTCATAATAATCTGGCCACTCAATACCCCCATGCATGAATTTTGTGCACTGGGCCTCTAGTCAAAGAATAAGAAGTCAGGGAGACTGCATCCATCAAGAAAAGTCCATTCATACCATCCATTTGCCATATAGATTATGTATTTTCCTGCCATACATTTGAGTTCCCTAAAAGAATTTGCACCAAAAATGTTGTTATTAACTGAATTATAAATAAAAGAATGTATACTGACAAAATTAGAAGTCTCTAATTAATCTTAAAATTCCTCTATAAAGTAGGAACCAAGAAAAGTAAATAAATAATTCCTTTGCGTTTGTGATTTGGAAGGTCAGGAGAACTCAAAGGTACATGTTGCTAGGCTTTCCTTAATGAAAAACAACAAAAACAAACACCCTGGCCAACTTGAGGAATATCAACTGACATCACTTTCTCAAGTATCCCTAGGTAACTGAGTGTCTATGCATTCTGAAATACATTTTCAGTAGCAAAGATACAAGAGATTTCCCTGGAAAACACGAGTCATCCTTGGCTCCCAAATAGCTCAAATATCAATCATTCTTAGTAATCCAGGGAAAGGAGACTTGTAAAATTGCTGTTTTGAAAAGGCCCACTTCAACATCAGGAACATAAAATTATCTTCAACTAATCACAGGCAAAGCTAATGTTATTCAGACTTGGCCATTCTCACATTGAGTACACGCCGTCTCTGTTCCCTAAACATACACTGTTAGGAATCAGGTCATATGTATTCATTGTCTTTCCAAATAATAAATGTTGTATCACCTTTACCTTGCATTTGTAAGTAGCTTTACAACTTATAGATAGTATGCCCCTACATTATATTCCTTGAATCTCACAAAAATGTATGAACTGAAGGACAGCTATTATTATCATTTTATAAATGATGAAACTGAGGCTCAGAAGAGTAATCAGAATGTCCATGCTCACACAGTTAAGAGACGGGGAGTGGGGGGAGGGGGCGGGGAGCAGGTAAGAGATCAACTGAAGGACTTATATGCATGAATATAAGCATAACAAATGGACACAAGACACTGGGGGGTAGGGGCGGCCAGGGGAATGTCAAGGGGGGGGGGGGAGGAGACATATGTAATACTCTTTGTAATACTTTAAGTAATAAAACAAAATTAAAAAAATAGACTAAATCATTGCAACAACCAAGTATTCTGATTCTTATTCCCATTCTTTTCTCTATACCTTTTCAGATACCACAAAAATTAAATTACAGCCAATCTTCTGTGTTCTGAAAGGCATGCAGACCATTTTACCTATTCTATGAAAAGAAATATATATATGAAAAGAAATATATATATATATATATATATATATATATATATATATATATATACACACACCTAGACTTTCTGGAGATCAGTTATCTAATAAATTCATTTAAATATTAGGCATTAGTGCTCAAATGCTTCTTTCTCAGAGAATTATCTTTTTCATTTACCTGAAAATCCGGATAACTAAAGGGTTGGAAATGGGACATTATATTATGTCATTCAAGGAAAAATTGCTAAACACTTACTCTAATATCAGAATCTATACTAGACACTGCTTTCTATGCCCATAAAACAGATACAATATTGAGACAGTGTTTTAGGTGCTTAGGATATATCAATAAATAATCAAAAATCCTTATTTTGACTAACACCAAATTTAAAGTCTGTAGAGAGATGGTGCAGGAGGGAAGGGAGCAAACAATAAACACTAAACCAAACAAATTTGAAAATGAAATAGTATATTAGAAAGCAACAAGTGATATAAAAAAAGCATTGTGAAGAGAATGGGAGTCCTAGGAGAGTAGATTAAAACTGAATGGTGAAGACAGGCTTCGTTAAAGTAACATTGGAAAAAATTTGGAGAAAGTGACTGAGTGAGCTGCATAAACATTTGAGGCAGAAGGAAGAGTTGATATAAAGGCCCTAATACCGGAGAATGAGTATCATGTTTAAGGATTGGCAAAGAAACCACTACAGCTACAAAGGCTTTTTTTTTTAATATATTTTATTGATTTTTTACAGAGAGGAAGGGAGAAAGATAGAGAGTCAGAAACATCGATGAGAGAGAAACATCGATCAGCCGCCTCCTGCACATCTCCCACTGGGGATATGCCCGCAACCCAGGTACATGCCCCTGACCGGAATCAAACCTGGGACCCCTCAGTCCGCAGGCCGATGCTCTATCCACTGAGCCAAACCGGCTTCGGCTACAAAGGCTTTTTTAATGAGAATAGTTTTCATTCAGATTAAGAGAGAACTAAAAGAAAGAAAAGAAAAGAAAAGAAAAGAAAAGAAAAGGAAAGAAAAGAAAAGAAAAGAAAATAAAAGAAAAGAAAAAACAGAAGAAACAAATTTTAAAAATACATAATTCCTAGATTTAAGTTGCTAGTTTTAGATCTTGTGGATTTTACTCCTTCATTTATTCATTCATTCCACAATGTACTACTACATGTCAAACACTGTACAGGTTGTTGGAGGTGAAATGATTACTTTTATTTTGAGTGAGATGAGGAGACACTGGAGGATTTTGAGTAGAGGGGAAACATGTTCTGGGTTATATTTTTATATGAATAACATGCAAAAAACAATATCATTCCTCTTGCTTGTCAAATTGAGCAGCAGAAGGATCCTGAAAAGTCAATTAAGTTTCAGGGTAATATTTCCTGGACACTTTAGACATTCACTTTTCTAAAGGTTAGGGCGTGTTCAATTAAAACATCTTAGAGTAGGGTAATATCAGAGAAAATACTGGAGTGAAAAACTTCTAACATTCACTCTTCCACAATAGAAATAAGGAAACTGGAAAGAAATGGACAGAATAAACACTTTTCAGAACTCTAAAACTTAACCAAATACTTGTAGTAATCTGGGGAACATTTATTAAAAGCTTTGTTATGTTTAAACTTGCCCTATTTTTGTTCAACCTCTCCCCAACTCCATAGTAGCCATGAAAACCAACAGCATGTAATGATGGTGAAAACCAGGGTCCTGATAATGACAGAAGAGGTAGAATGAGGTTGAAACTCGTTCAAAGCTTCTTTCTCAGATAATTGTCATTATTTGACTTGTTGGGTATTCTCTGAAAGACTCCACACCCAAGGCCAAGTTTGCCCATTGTGAAAAATTTTCATCCTTGGGTAGTTTGTAGAAAATAATCAGAGGCAAATGTTGAACATCAAGGCTGGCTGAGTTGGTGGATAACAACTGTGGTAAACATGTTCTGGGGCATTTGGAATTATTTCAAAAAATGGTTAAAATAAAACAACAGCAGCAATAATAAATCATGAGATTTGTCCAGAGTAAATGCTACCTTATAAAAATTATGTTAAATGCAATTTGATTAAACCCTGCTATTAAAAATCAGATTTGTAAAATGGATTAAAAAATAAGATGCACTTACATGTTATTCTACAAGAGACACTTTAGATTCAGGGACATTCATTGAAAGTAAATGGATGGAAAAACATATTCCATGAGAACAGTAACCAAAGGGGAGCTCAAGTGGCTATACTAATAACAGACAAAATAGATGTTAAGACAAAAATTGTGACAAGAACAAAGACAAACATGTTATAATGGTAACAAGTTGAATCCATTAGAAGTCATGCAATTATAAATATTTAACATTGTACTGGATGTTCTAGCCAGAGCAATTAGATAAGAAAGGGAAACAAAAGGTATGCAGATGGGAAAAGAGAGATGTAAAACTCTATTCATAGATGACATTATTTTATATAAAGAAAAAAGTAAAAAATCTTAAAAATACACAAAATAAGTAATAGAGCTAATAAATGAATCCAGCGAAGATGTATATAATAGATCAATATACAAATATTAATTTTATTTATATACTAACAATAATACAAAATTAAATTAAAAACAATTCAATTTAAAAAAGCAAAAAAAATAAGAATACATTTAACAAAAGAACTGTGGGACTTGTACATTGAAAACTACATAACATAATTGAAAGAAATTAACAAGAAATAAATTAAAAGATATGTGTTTCTGAATTTGAAGACTGAATATTGTTAACATGACAATAGTCGCCACATTGACCTACAGATTCAATATAATCTCTTCAAAAACTTAGCTGTCACTTCTTCTGAAATTGACAAGGTAGTCCAACATTTCATATGCAAATGCAAGTATTCCAGAATAGCCAAATCCATCTTGAAAATGAATGACAAATTTGTAGAACTCACATCTCCCCATTTCAAATTTTGCTACAAAGCTACAGTAATAAAGGTAGTGTGGTAGTTGCATAAGGATAGACATATAGTTCAGTGGGATAGAACTAAGAGCCCAGATGTAAGCTCATATACTTATATTAGTAACTAGAGGCCTGGTGTACAAAAATTCGTGCACTCGGGGGGGGGGTCCCTCAGTCTGGCCTGTGCCCTCTCGCATTCTTGTACCCTCGGGGGATGACCACCTGCTGGCTTAGGCCCACTCCCCGGGGATTGGGCCTAAGCTGGCAATCAGACATTCCTCTGGCAGCCTGGGAGCCCCCGGGGGATGTCCACTTGCCAGCGGGGAGCAGACTTAAGTTGCAGTATGACATCCTTAGTGCTGATGAGGAGACAGGAGAGGCTCCCACAACCACTCCTGTACTGGCAGCCATCAGCCTGGCTTGTGGCTGAGCAGAGCTCCCGCTGTGGGAGCCCACTGACCACCAGAGGGCAGCTCCTGCATTGAGCGTCTGCCCCCTGGTAGTCAGTGTGTGTCATAGTGACCAGCCATTCCCAGTCGTTCTGCTGTTAGGGTCAGTTTGCATATTACCCTTTATTATATAGGATAGAGGCCTGGTGCATGGGTGGGGGCCAGCTGGTTTCCCCTGAAGGGTGTCCTGGATCAGGGTGGGGGTCCCACTAGGTTGCCTGGCCAGCCTGGGTGAGGGGCTGATGGCTGTTTTCAGGCTGGCCACACCCCCTTTAGGGTTGGGGGGGTCCCCACTGGGGTGCCTGGCCAGTCTGGGTGAGCAGCTGAGGGCCGTTTTCAGGCTGGCCAAGCCCCCTGGCAGTGGAAGCTCCCAGCCTTTCCTTTTTTTCTTTTATTTATTTATTCTGGGATTTATTTAGCTTCTATAATTGAAACTTTGTAGCCTTGAGAGGAGCTCAGAGCTGGCCAGGGCAGGAGGGAGGGAAGCCTCCTGCTTGTTCCAGCTCCGTGGCTGCTGGCTGCCATCTTGGTTGGGTTAATTTTGCATATAGTCGCTCTGATTGGCTGGTGGGTGTGGCGTAAGGCGTAGAAAGGTCTGGTCAATTTGCATGTTTGTCTTTTATTAGTGTAGATTGTTTTTCAACAAGGATACTAAGATAGTGCTATACAGAAAGAATACTTTATTCAATAAATAATGTTGGTACAGCAGATATTACATGTAAAATAATAAAGCTGGCCCTAGCTGGTTTGGCTCAGAGGATAGAGCATTGGCCTGCAGACTGAAGGGTCTCAGGTTCGATTCCTGGTTAGGGCACGTGCCTGGGTTGTGGGCTCAATCCCCAGAGGGGGGCATGCAGGAGGCAGCTGATCAATGATTCTCTCTCGTCACTGATGTTTCTACCTCTCTCAAATTAATAAAAAAATTTAAAAACATAATAATAAAGCTGGACTTCCACCTCATATTATTTACAAAAATCAACTCAGAAGGGATCATAGACCCAAATGTAAAATCTAAAACTACAAAATTCTTAGAAGAAAGGACAAATCTAAATTTTTGTGACCTTGAATTGCGCAATAGATTTTTAATTATGACAGCAAAATACAAGCAAAGAGAGGGAAAATAGATAAATTGAACTTCATAAAAATGAAAGATTTTGACTTTTATGATGTCAGCGAAGTAGGTGGTTTTTACACTCAACTCCTCCCAGGACTAACCTGGAACTACAACTAAATTAAAGAACACTTACCCTGCACAACTAACTAAAGACTGGCTAAAGAAAAGTCTTATAACCAAGGATTGACAGAAGCCATACCAAGACTGATAGGAAAGGTGGAGACATGAAAAGAGCTTGTCCCATTCCAACTAATGGCTGATATTCCAGAAGGATCTCTCAACTGCAAGGGGTTCCACCCAAGAAGCATGGACCTAATTCCTAGGACAGGCTCACCAGCCCAGGGCAGCAGAGCCAGGAAGTGGCACCCATATAACATCTAACTTTAAATAGCAGTGGGGTTTCTGTCTACCAAAGAGAGGCGGAATCCACTAGAGATGTAGGTAACCTCTTAAATGCCCAATGCACAATATTTTGTTCATAGCCACTCACTCTGGGCTCTGGCAGAGGGAAGGCAGTGATGACTTGAGTCCCTTAGGAGAGTATGGGCTTTGAGTTTCTGGGGAGGAGGCTGGGAGGTCGATGGCCAGGATTCTGTTACTGAGTCGTTCTCCAACATTGTAATCACATCTTTCTTGGGCAGTGTACTTCATTTTCAGCATCAGACTGAAAGAAAGCAATTACCCCACCCTCTATAATCCTTCTCACCCTACCTTTCAGAACTTAAGCCTTGCTGAAAAGTGACCTGCATAGGCTAGGTGTGTAAATAACTAGGTAGACTAAAGGCTTGTCAATCACTGGCTTTGGTGTATAGCCACTCAACCCACTTTCTTGCGAACCTGACTGGTGTTTCCCTGACATGAGAGATCTAATAGAATACCCTCCCAGCTTCCATCAGACCCAAACTTTTGGCTCCAGAGACCCCACCTGCTTGACTATTAAGGGTTCTGCTGAGGTCAGGGAAAAATCTGGGAATACAACTCAGTTGTGTGGCAGTGGAGAAGGGACAACATCCACCACCTTCCCTGAAGCTTGAATGTCACCTAACCTTCACGGGAGGTCCTAGCCACATTCTCCTGATTCCACCAGAGGCTTTTTCAGTGACTGAACCTGACAGGCAACCATCAGGCATGGAAGGTGGAAGCAGACCCTTAGGTACTTTGGGACAATTGATGACCTGCCCCTGGGCCCAGTGTTGGTAAAATATGGCTTTGGAGTGGCCTTCCTGTGTGCACCCAAGCATAGCAGAGGCAACCACAAATTGTGAATCACTTATAGCTTCAAACAGGCAGAAACAACATGTGCTGAGGGCCAAGCACAAACAACATGTGATATTGGCCTGCACCAGAGGCCCAGCCAAGAGACCCAGAACCAAAATAGCAAGTGTCCGGCATCAGATAACATCAGAGTAGGATCCAATAATCTTCACAAATAGCATACCAGAAGGGAAATTGCAGCAGATTCTGTTGAGGTGAATTCCACTTTTTCTTTTTTTCTCTTTTTCTTACTCAACTTTTGTCAGTACTAGCACAGCAGCTCACAGGATGTGGTCAGGCTTGAGCCTCACAGTCAGCCAGCCTGCGGATCAATCCCACACATGCATGTCCCAACAGCAATCAAGACTCAATTACAAATGAAGGGCCCACATAACCCAAACAAGGGACATTCCTAGAATAACCAACTCAGGTGATCAATGAGACTCTGCCACCAGGTCCCACAGAACACCTACTATATAAGGTGATCCCATGAAGACTGGGAGTCACAGAAGAGCTATCTAATACATAAAAGCAAACACAAAGAGACAACAAAATGGGGAGACAAAGAAAAGGCCAGAAATGAAAGAACAGGAGGAATCTCCAGAAAAAGAGTAAAATGAAATGGAGGCAAGCAATTTATCATATATAGAGTTAAAAGTAATGTTTTATAAGGATGCTCAAGGAACTTAGAACTACAAAAGCATGAAAAGAGACATAAAAACCATGAGAAACAACCAGTCAGTAAAGATTTCCAGATATGACATTAAGAATAAACTGGAAGGTCCCAACTGGTGTGGATCAGTGGTTGAGCATTGATCTATGAACCAGGAGGTCACAGTTTGATTCCCAGTCAGGGCACATACCTGGGTTGTGGGCTCAATCCCCATTGGGGGGCATGCAGAAGGCAGCGGATCAATGATTCTCTTTCATCATTGATGTTTCTATCTCTCTCTCCCTCTCCCTTCCTCTATGAAATCAACACAAATATATTTTTAAATAAAATAAATTAAATTTAAAAATAATACACTGGAAGGAATAAAAAATAGATTGGATGCAGCAGAGAATCAAATCCGTGATTTGGAAGACAAGGAAAAAAAACACCCAATCAGAACAGTCAAAAAATAATAATAATAAAAATGTGAATAGTTTAAGGGGACACTGGGAAAACATGAAGTGTAACAACATCTGCATCACATGGGTACCAGAAAAATAAGAGAGAGAGAGTAAGGGATCACTAACTTATTTGAAGAAATAGTGACTGAAAACTTCCAAAACCTGGTGCAGGAAAGACACACAAGTTTAGAAAGCGCAGAGTTCCCCAAACGGAATGAATACAAATAGACTCACACCAAGACAAATCATAATTAAAATGGCAAAGGTTAAAAACAAAAAGGGAATTTTAAAAGCCACAAGAATAACAAAACAAAACAATACAAAAGAAACAAAAAAAATAATTAAATACCTACAATGAGGTCCCATAAAATAGTCACCTGATTTCTCAACAGAAACATTTCAGGACAGAAGGGATTGGCATGAAATATTTAAAGTGATGAAAAGCAATAACCCACAACCAAAACTATTTTATCCAGCAAGACTATCATTTAAAGTTGAAAGGGAAATAAATAGCTTCCCAGAGAAGAAAAAGCTAAGAGAGCTTTTTTTGTTTGTTTGTTTGTTTGTTTGTTTGTTTGTTTTTACCTCCAAAGCTGTATTACAAGAAACATTAAAGGGCCTGCTTTAAGAAGTAGAAGAGGAAGAAAACACACACACACACAAAGCACAGAGGAACAGAGTTAAAAGAATAAAATGACATTAATTACATACCTATGGATAATACTTTTAAATGCAAATAGCTTAAATGCTCCCATCAAAAGACATAGGGTAGTTGCATAAATAAGAAAGCAAGACCTGGAGAGCATTATGTTAAGTGAAATAAGCCAGTCAGAGAAAGAGAAATATCACATGATCTCACTCATTTATGGAATATAATGAACAACATAAACTGATGAACAAAAACAGATCCAGAGACAGAGAAGCATCGATCAGACCATCAAACCTCAGAGGGAAGGTAGGGGAGGGTGGAAGTAAGGGGGAGAGATCAACCAAAGGACTTGTATACATGCATATAAGCCTAACCAATGGACACAGACAACAGGGGGATGAGGGCATGAGTGTGTGTGTGTGTGTGGGGGGGGGTCGGGGGGATAATGGGGGAATAAAAACACATATGTAATACCTTAACCAATAAAGAATTTTTTTTAAAAAAGAAAGCAAGACTCATATATATACTGTCAAAAAGAGACCTACCTCAGAACAAAAGCTACACACAGACTAAAAGTAAAGAGATGGAAAAAGAAACTGAGGTAGCAAAACTTATATCTGATAAATTGCCTTTAAAACGAAAGTTATAGCAAGAGACAATGAGAGACATTACATAATGATAAAGAGAGTAATTTAATAACAAGATATAAGTCTAGTACACACTTATAAACCAAATTTAGGAGCACCTAAATATATAAAGCAAATATTGATGGACATAAATGGGGAGATTGACAGTAATACAGATATAGTAGGAGATTTTAACAGCACATTTCCATACATGGATAGATCGTCTAGACAAAAAATCAAAAAGGAAATGGTGGCTTGAAATGGTACACTAGATATGATAGATTTAATTTATTTCCTCAGAGCATTTCACCCCAAATCAGCAGAATATACATTCTTTTCAAGTGCACATGGAATATTTTCTAGGATACAAAACATATTAAGACAAAAGACAAGTCTCAATAAATTTAAGAATATTTAAATAATATAAACATCTACCATGACCACAATGGTATAAAACTAAAAGTCAATTACAAGAAAATAAAACAAAAAACTAAAAGGCACATAAACATGTTAATGCTCTATAATATGATACAATCCAATGAATGGGTTAACAATGAGATCAAGGAAGAAATAAAAAGATCCCTTGAGCCCTAACCAGTTTGGCTCAGTGGATAGAGCATTGGCCTGCAAACTGAAAGGTCACAGGTTCGATTCCAGTCAAGGGCATGTACCTTGGTTGTGGGCACATCCCCAGTAGGAGGTGTGCAGGAGGCAGTTGATCGATGTTTCTCTCTCATCGATGTTTCTCTCTCATCGATGTTTCTAGCTCTCTATCCTTCTCCCTTCCTCTCTGTAAAAACTCAATGAAATATATTAGGAAAAAAAAAGACCCCTTGAGACAAATGAAAATGAAAACACAACAACCCCAAATCTGTGGGATATAGGGAAAGCAGTCTAAAGAGGGAAATTTAGAGTGTTACAGGCCTACCTCAGGAAACCATAACAAACTTCAATAAACAGTCTAATTTTACACTTAAAGGAACTGGAAAAAAGCAACAAACAAAGCTCAAAGTAGAAGGTAGGAAATAATAAAGATCAGAAGAGAAATAAATGAAACAGATTCTTAAAAACAGTACAAAAGATCAATGATACCAAGAGCTGCTTCTTTAAAATGATAAACAAGATTGATGAACCTTTAATCAGACTCATCAAGAAAAAAAGAAAGAGTACCCAAATAAACTCAGAAATAAAAGAGGAGAATTAACAACTAATACCCCAAAATACAAAGGATTATAATAAAATATTATGAACAACTATATGCCAACAAATAGAACAATCTGGAAGAAATGATAAAATCCTAAAAACATACAATCTTCCAAAACTGATTCAGGAAGAATCAGAAAATCTAAGTAGACAGATTATAAGTAGTGAAATTGAAGTAGTAGTAGTAGTAGTAGTAGTAATATTAATAATTATAAAAACTCTAACTAATAAAAGTCCTGGACTGGATGGCTTAACAGGTGAATATTAGCAAACATTCAACAAAAAAATACTAAAACTTTTTCTTCTCAAACTATTCCAAAAATTTCAAGAAGATGGAAAATTCCCAAATTTATATTACAAGGTCAGGATTATTCTAATTCAACAATCAGATAAAGACACTATAAAGAAAGAAAATGATAAGCCAATATCCCTGATGAACATAGATGTTAAAATCCTCAACAAAATATTAGCAAACTGGACCTGGAATAGATTAAAAATATCATATACCACAATCAATGGGATTCACTTAAAAGATGCAAGGCTGGCCGAAACTGGTTTGGCTCAGTGGATAGAGCGTCGGCCTGCGGACTGGGGGGTCCCAGGTTCGATTCCGGTCAAGGGCGTGTACCTGTGTTGCGAGCACATCCCCAGTGGGAGATGTGCGGGAGGCAGCTGATCAATGTTTCTCTCTCATCGATGTTTCTAGCTCTCTGTCTCTCTCCCTTCCTCTCTGTAAAAAATCAATAAAATATATTAAAAAAAAAGATGCAAGGCTGGTATAATATCTACATATAAAAAAATGTGATATACCACATAAATAAAATGAAGCATGAAAACCACATGATCATATCAATAGACGCAGAGAAAGAATTTGACATAATCCAGCACTCATTTATGATAAAAAAATCTCAGAAAAGCACGAGTACAGGGAAGAGACATCAGTGTAATAAAGGCCATCTATAATAATAAAAGCATAATATGCAAATCAACCGAAAGACCAAACAGCAGAACGACCATCAGGATGACCTTCCAGATGACCACACTATGACATCCACTGGCGCCAGGCCAGCCAAGGCGGGTGTGATGTGATTGGTTGGGGGCCCAGCCATCACCCCACGATCACTCTGCAGAGGGAGGCTCAGGCCATCACTGGTGGGGCGATCGATCAATTGAGAGGCTCCACAATAGTCCCAAAGAGGGAGGCCCAGACCACTGACTGGCAGGCTACTGTAGGTGAGTTGGCCTCTCTCTGTGGGGGTGATCCATCGCAGAGCCCCAGCTGAGAGGGCAGGGACTACTGCTTTGGGGCAATTGATCGCGGGGCTCCCAGACTGTGTGAGGGCACAGGCTGGGCTGAGGGACCCCCCCTGAGTGCACAAATCTGTCCATTGGGCCTCTCGTTTATGATAAACCCACAGCCAGCATCATACTCAATGGGAAGAAAACTAAAGGTTTCCCTGATCAGGAATAAAACATGTCTGTCTGCTATCACCTGTTTTTTATTCAACATAGTACTGGAAGGCCTAACCACAGAAATCAGAGAGAAAGAAGAAAGAAAAGGCATCAAAATTGGAAAGAAGAAAGTAAAACTGTCATTACTCTCAGATGACATGACATTGTTCATTGAAACCCCTAAAGACTCCACCAGAAAACAGCTAGATCTACTAAATGAATTCAGCAGAGTAGCAGGATACAAAATTAATATTCATAAATCTGCATTTCTATACAATAATGAACTACCAGAAAGGGAAATTAAGAAAATAATCTATTGCAATAAAAAATAAGGCCCATAGGAATAAATGTACCTGAGTATAAAAAATACTTATACTGGGAAAACTATAGGACATTGAAGAAAGAAATTGAGGAGGATACAGATAAGTGGAAGCATATATCATGTTCATGGATTGGAATAATTAATATCATTAAAATATCAATACTGTCCAAATCAATCTAGAGATTCAATGCAATTCCTATTAAAATGCCAATGACATATTTTGCAGATCTAGAAAAAATATTCCAAAAAATCATATGGAACCAAAAAAGACACTGAATATTCTCAGCAATATTGAGAAAGAACAAAGTTGGAGCATACAATGGAGAAAAGACAGTTTCTTCAATAAATGGTGGTGGGAAAATTGGATTGGTACATGGAATAAAATGAACCTAGACCACCAACTTATACCATACACAAGAATAAAATCAAAATGGGTAAAAAACTTAAATGTTAGGCCTGGAACCACAAAAATTCTAGAAGAAAACATAGGTAGTAAAATCTCAGACATCTCACGCAGCAATATTTTTGCCGATACACTTCCTAGGGCAAAAGAAACAAATGGGACTACATAAAACAAAAAAGCTTTGCACACCAAAAGAAACCACCATCACAATGAAAAAGGAGTTCACTGTGTGGGGAAACATATTTACCAATGATACATCTGATAAAGGCTTATTTTGCAAAATATATAAAGTAGTCATACATTTCAAGAAAAGGAAGACAATCCAATTAAAAAGTGGGGACCTGAATAGACACTTCTCCAAAGAGGATATATATATATGACCAAGAGACATATGAAAAAAAAGCTCAAAGTCACTAATCAACAGAGAGATGCAAATTATAATGACAATGAGATTTCATTCACACTTTTCAGATGGCTACCATCAATAATAACTCAACAAACAACTAGTGTTGGCAAGGATGTGGAGAAAAGGGACCCCTCATGCACTATATGTGGGAATGCAGACTGGTGCAGCCACTTTGAAAGTTAGTATGGAGTTTCCTAAAAAAATTAAAAATAGAACTGCCATTTGACCCAATGGTCCCCCTTCTGCAATTATATCCTAAGAATCCTGAAAAACCAATCAGAATGAATATATGCACTCCTATGTTCATGGCAATGTTATTTACAATAACTTAGATCAGGAAATAGCCCAAGTGCTCATCAGTAGATGAGTGGATAAATAAATCTGTGGTACATTTACACCATGGTATACTATATGGCTGTAAAAATGAAGGAAGTTTTACCTTTTGGGACAGCATAGGTAGCCCTGGAGATAATTATGCTACATGAAATATGACAGTCAGGGAATGACATATATGGTATGATCTCACATAATCTAATGAATACAATAAATGGATAAAAATATAGAAACAGAAGCATGGATACATGGAATAGACTGACAGCTGTCAGAGGGGAGTGGAAGACTAGATGAAAGAAGGTGAAGGGATCAGCCCAAGAACACATATGCATAACCCATAGACATAGACAACAGTGTAGTGATGGCCAGAAGGATGGGAGGGCAGCAGCTGGGTGAATATGGGCAAAGTGGGGAAAAGTGGGGACATCTGTAATAGTGTTAAAAATAAAAATAAATTAAAAAAAATGAAGATTCTGTTCCTTAATGGACACCATCTAAAATGAAGACAATTTCCAGAATGGGAAAAAAATGCTTACAAATCATATATCTGATAAGAGACTTGTATCCAGACATCATAAAGAACATCATATATAAGGCAATAATAAAAAAGAAATAATCCAATTAAAACATGGGCAAATGTTTTAAATAGTAATTTTTCTATAGAGGATATACAATTACCCCAAAACCAAATGAAAAGATGCACAACATCATTAGTCACTAGAGAAATGTAATCACAAGCACTATGAAATTCTATTTCACACCCACTAGGATGGTAATAATAATAGTAACAACAACAAAAGATAATAAAATGTTGGCAAGGAAGTGATGTAACTTGAGTCCTCATATGCTGCTTATGGGAATATAAAATGGTGCTGTATATATAAAAACAATGTGTCCATCCCTCAAAAATTAAATGTATTGTTATCCAATATCCAGCAATTATTGCTCAGGCAGAAAAATTAGTGAAGTACTGATACATACTAAAACATGGATTAACCTTGAAAACATTATGCTAAGTGACACAGACACAAAAGGCCATTTCTGTTTTATTCCATTTATATAAAATATCAAGCATTGAAAAATCCAGCTTAACAAAAGGAAGATAAACAACCCAATCAAAAAATGGGCAATGGACCTGAATAGATACTTTTTGAAAGAAGACAGAAGAAAGGCCAAGAGACATATGAAAACATGCTCAAAGTCACTAATCATCTGAGAGATGCAAATCAAAATGCCAATGAGGTACCATATCACAACTGTCCAAATGGCTATCATCAACAAATCAACAAACAATAAGTGCTGGTGAGGATAACCATTATGGAGGGAAAGAATGAAACTTGGGATTTGTAAAACTATGGTGATTCTTTTCACTCCAGAAAGATACGACTCTTCTTTGGAAATTATCAAAATCCTATTTATGTTCCAGGATCTGAGCTGCTTCCTTAAGAAGAACATTACAGAGATGTTTCTTGGCCAAGAAAATATTAAAAGATCATTCATCAATGCATTCAACCCATGTATGTATATTAAGAATGCTCTATGTTCAAGACACTGAAATGACAACAAAATAAGTTTTATCTTTGTATCCTTCACAGTATAATGAGGAAGATAGTCATTCTTTCATTTTATAATGATACCAGAGGCCCAATGCATGGGATTCATGCACTGGTGGGGTGCATGGCCTGCAGGAATCGGCCTGTTGTGGGAGAACCGCTCATCCCGGTCAGTGAGTGGCTGTGGACCCACCCTCTGAGTGGCTGCTCCCTGGTCTGGCATCTTCTGTGGAGCCAGAGCACTTGCCGCTCCAGGGAACCCAGTTGGGGCTGGGCCCAGGGACAATAGCACTGAGAGGTTGTGCAGTAGGCAGCAAGCAAAAACCTGCCTCCCAGCCTCCGGAGTCAGCTCTGTGAGCCTGGTGGTGGCACTGCATGGCCTGCAGGCATCCAGAGGAGGTGGCAGAGAGCAAGGAAGAGGAGCCTGGGGTGAGGAGGCAACAATCATGCACCCCCTGTGCATGAATTTCATGCACCAGAACTCTAGTGCATTTATAATTTATAACATACAAATTCATTCCAATAATATTACCTCTCTTCCTTAATTTGTATACAAGCAGCTTAGGAAACTGTCCTGTTACCAGGTTCCAGACCAAAGTCATGTCTGCTGGAGATTAAAAATACTAGACAATGAAACAAGTTTTAGAGCAAGTTTTGCCTCTGCCATAAACACTTCAACTTATCTTCACAGGCTTTTATTAACTTTGCAATTAAGACCCATAGCTGGGCTGTAATGAGAAGGCAATCCCCATGGCCTCTCTTGGCCATTTTCTGCCTACTATGCTGCTCACTTGCTTGGAGACAATTATTATCTCTATAAATAAAATTGTATGTATCATTAAATTATCTCTACAAATAAAATTATGGATATAATTGAATTATCTATAATAGTAAAAGTGTAATATGCTAATTAGACTGGACATCCTTCTGGCTGAAGCCAGGCTGCAAGGAAAGCCTGGGTCCCAGGTGCCTGCTGGCAGCCGGAGGGAAGCTCGGGTCCCGGGTGCCAGAGGGAAGCCTGTGCCAGCAGCCGGGGGAAGGAAGGCCTACTCTTGCACGAATTTCATGCATTGGGCCTTTAATATATATATATATATATATATATATATATATATATATATATATATCTACACTAATAAAAGAGAAACATGGTAATTGGTGTACGACCGCTACCCTTCCCATTGGCTAATCAGGGTGATATGCAAATTAACTGTCAGCCAAGATGGCGGCTGGCAGCCAGGCAGCTGAGAACAGGAGGCTTGGTTGCCCCAGCGATGAGGAAGCCAAGGTTCCCGTCTGCAGCTGTGGGGGCTCTGAGCTTCTGAAGCAACAACTCCAAAAGATACAATGTTTCAATTATAGAAGCTAAAAGATGGCGGTTAATTTGCATACTCAGGCTCCAAGCAGAGCAAAGCCAAACAGCCCTGAAGCAGCAGGGAAGAGAGGCCTCAGGGTCCTGGGAACAGTGGAGCAGACAGGCCTCCTGGCCCGGGATCAGAAGAGCCCAGAGGCCTCCCGGCCGGGATCAGCAGAGCCGTGAGGCCTCAGGACCCCAGGATCAGCGGAGCCTCGAGGCCTCAGGACCCCGGGATCAGCAGAGCCCAGAGAGGTCCCGGCCCCAGTTATCAGCGGAGCCCTAGAGGCCTCCCGGCCCGGGATCAGCAGAGCCGTGAGGCCTTAAGACCCCGGGATCAGCAGAGTCGAGAGATGTCCCGGCCCTGGTTATCAGCGGAGCCGCGAGGCCTCAGGACCCCAGGATCAGCAGAGCCCAGAGAGGTCCCGGCCCCAGTTATCAGCGGAGCCCTAGAGGCCTCCCGGCCCGGGATCAGCAGAGCCGTGAGGCCTTAAGACCCCGGGATCAGCAGAGTCGAGAGATGTCCCGGCCCTGGTTATCAGCAGAGCCGCGAGGCCTCAGGACCCCAGGATCAGCAGAGCCCAGAGAGGTCCCGGCCCCAGTTATCAGCGGAGCCCTAGAGGCCGCCCGGCCCGGGATCAGCAGAGCCGTGAGGCCTTAAGACCCCGGGATCAGCAGAGTCGAGAGATGTCCCGGCCCTGGTTATCAGCGGAGCCGCGAGGCCTCAGGACCCCGGGATCAGCGGAGCCAAGAGGCCTCAGGACCCCGGGATCAGTGGAGCCGCAAGGCCTCAGGACCCCAGGATCAGTGGAGCCGAGAGGCCTCAGGACCCCGGGATCAGTGGAGCCGCGAGGCCTCAGGACCCTGGGATCAGCGGAGCCGAGAGGTCTCCCAGCCCGGGATCAGCGGAGCCGAGAGGGGTCCTGGCCCCGGGATCAGTGGAGCAAGGAGACCTCCCAGCACTGGGATCAGGGTGACAGGGGGCAGCGACCAAATCCCTGATCGCCCTGCAGCTCTGTGTGTGACAGGGGGCGTGGCCACAACCTCTCTATAGGCCCTGCTCTGTTCCTGACAGAGGGGAGCTCCTCAACCCCCTGATGGGCCCTGCTCTGTGACTGATAGGGGGCAGTGCCCCAACCCCCTGATCGGCCCTGCTCTGTGCGTGACAGGGGGTGGCGCTGCAACCTCCCTATCGACACCGCCTTGAGTGTGACAGGGGGCGGTGCCCCAACCCCCCAATTGGCCCTACCCTGAGCGTGACTGAGGGTGGCATCGCAACCTCCCAATCTGCCCTGCTCTGTGCATGACAGGGGGTGGCGCCCCAACTCCCCAATCGGCCCTGCTCTGAGCCCGATCAGGGGCTGCACCTAGGGTTTGGGCCTGCCCTCTGCCACCCGGGAGCAGGCCTAAGCCAGCAGGTCGTTATCTCCTGAGGGGTCCCAGACTGCGAGAGGGCACAGGCCGGGCTGAGGGACACCCCCAACCCAGTGCACAAATTTTTGTGCACCGGGCCTCTAATATATATATATATATATATATATATATATATATATATATATATGTGGCTGGATATGTTAGTAATCAATTTGGTGGTTCTCTTTGCAATAGACTGTTTTCGCTTGACACAAAATTCACTTTGAGGATCCCTAAAAGGTACTTCAAAGAAATAGTCATTCTGGTGTAGCTTATGAATTATAAGCTATGTACATAGAAAACATGTAAATCATGGAGTGATTTGCAAGTAAAGCTGTTTCTCCCATAGGCAACTCTTTGCAATGTGTTCCAGGGTGTTCAGAGGGAACTATTTATTTAATAGTAGCCATTACTTTCCTGAATGATTGTAAGGAGATCCTGTAGAAACTAGAAACAAATACTAATATGCCACTTTGCAATTTGTAAGGTTTTCTAAAGCATCAATTTATTTGGCCTTTTAAACCACCATATTATCTCTATTTCAAAGGTGAAGGAACAGGCTTAGAGAGGTCAAATAAATTTTCTAAGGCCTACTCTACCACATACTCACTGTTTTAAACATTTCTGCAGCTCACCAGAGGAAGACTTATATATAGTATTTATTCTCTGTACGTATTCTCTGGTGTGAGTCAGCAATCTCTGGAGTTATATTTCCTAGAACAGTAAATGTCGCCTTGAGGCAAAACACCAATCACATTCTGCTCCAAAGTGGGGTCAAGTCACTAACTAGTGTTCCCAGCAACATGGATCTCAAATGTCCATGTTTGAGATCATAAAAGGGCTTGCTATTAGAGAATAACCTTCCTCTTATGGAATATGTGTATACATTTTGGCATTTCTCTAGGCCCTATAGGAGCATAGTGGATGGGCTAGGAAATAAGAAAGAAAGGTTATCAACTGAAGATTGGGTCAAGTTGACATAGCTAAAATGGAGCCACTTTATGGGAAACCATCTAATGCCCCCCAAATGCTCTTTATTGTTTTATATGGGATTCCAAGAAATAGAATCCTACTTTTATTTTATATATTAGATTTTCAGTTTGTTCTCCCTCAGTATTTACTAATATGAATTTTGTTGAATGAGGCCTCATCTCTGTTGTGTTCTGGGAACCCTAGGATCCTTATCTAGAGGTATACTCCAAGTGAAGAGGGGGGAAAGTGAGTGGGTGGTAGCAGTAAGAATTGAAGTAAGAGAAATTGGGTCTCAAGGGGAACAAGAAACCTTGTGAGATAGAACTGGAAAATTATGTCTGACTTCTTGCTGAGCCCCCTTATCCTCAGCCCCACAGTGTTACATGTTTCATTCTGACGTGGGAGGCCTATTTTTTTTTTCATATAGAATTTACAGTTTTGCAATAGATCTTGCAGTCTTCACCTCAACGAGTATACTTGAGTATCTGGAAGCCACAACACTCAAAACATGTCATTAAGTCAACCAACAGGTAAATGTAGCCACCTTACTCCCTCCAATAACTTGGATGAGTCTGCAATTCTAAAAAAATCTGCCAGATGGAAGGGTGTTAGTGGGCTTGGTAAAAAAGGGGAAGGGGTTAAGAAGTACAAATTGGCAGTTACAAAATAGTCTTAGGGATGTGAGGTACAGCACAGAGAATCTTACCTGATAATAGACAAACATGCAAATTGGTGTCACTCTGATACACCCACCAGCCAATCAGAGCAACTATGCAAATTAACCCACCAAAGAAGGTGGTTAATTTGCATATGTAGGCGCCCAGCGGCCTGGGTCCTGAGAACATCATCGGCACCCAGGTCACTCCAAGGTAGGCCCAATGTGGGCCCTGAGCAGCCTAGGAAGGGCCTGAGCTATGGAGCTCCTGGGCAGGTGCGAAGCCAGCAATTGGAGGGAGCTGGGTGGCAGGAGTGGAGCTGAAGATCAGAGGGAGCTGGGGGTCCCCTGCCCAAGCCTAAAGCCTCTGGCCAGAGGCTTTAGGCCTGGGCAGGGGAAGAGTCCGTGATCGAAGGGAGATGGGAGCCCCCTGCCCAGGCTCTGAGGCTTTAGGCCTGGGCAGGGGCAAAGCCAGCAATGGGAGGGAGCTGGGGGGGCCCTACCCAGGCCTAAAACCTTGGCCAGAGGCTTTAGTCCTGGGCAGGGGCCAAGCTGGTGATCAGAGGGAGCTGGGGGTCTCCTGCCCGGGCCTAAAGCCTGGGCCAGAGACTTTAGGCCTGGGCAGGGGCGGAGCCCATGATTGGAGAGTCTGGGGGTCATGTGCCACAGGGGCCGAGCCAGTGATCGGTGTGAACTACAGAGGAAGCACCTTTTCTGACCGCTCATTGGCTAAGCTTCCTGTATGCCACTGGTAATATTCTTAGTAACTTGGGTAATAAGAATCCAAAAAGGTGGTCTAGGGTTTTCCACCACACCCCTGGAGAAAAAAAACAAAGGTCTGCTGCTGGAGGGCTAATAAATGTCATATACTGGTCTAGCCAGTTTGGCCCAGTGGATAATGCCTCAGCCTGCCGACTGCAGGGTCTGGATTCAATTCTGACCAAGGGCATGTACTTAGGTTGCAGGCTCCTCCCTGGCCAGGGCCCAGGTCAGGGCTCATGCAGGAGGCAACCAATCAAAGTGTTCCTCTCACTTTGATGTTTCTCTCTGTCTTTCCCTTTCTCTTCCACATTCTCTAAAAATCAATGGGAACATATCCTCAGGTGAGGATGAAAAAAAAATAAAGAAATGTCATATCCTATGAAAGACACATCTTGAAAATGCCTAAAGAAAGTTGTCATTTTTTCATGGTGAAGGGACTGGAGTCTGTGTTGATGAAAACACCTTGGTGGCTGTGGTGACTGGCAGTGGTTGCAGCAGCAGGGTGATGGGACTGCTGCCTTCCCCTGATCAGCCCAGTCACCTCCCACAAAGGGAGGCTAGACTGCGACTTAGGCCTGCTCTCCAAGGGGAGCAGGGAGCAGGCCAAAGCCATCAGTAGGACATCCCCTGAGGGCTCCCAGTATGTGAGAAGGGGCAGGCTGGGCTGAGGGACACCCCCCCACCCAGTGCATGAATTTCATGCACCAGGCACCTGGTTTAGTCAATAATACTACAATAACTATTTACAGTGCCAGTGTTATTGGTAGTTGTTAATAAGAAGAGAGCAAGGGAAGTCAGACATTGTTAAGCATGATCAGCTGGGAGTATGAGCCTGTTTTCTTCACTGGGAAATTATAACTTCACACCCCCACCCCATTCCCTGCAGATCACTAGGGTAAGGGATAGAACAAAAGGGGTAAGCACATGTGCAATAGAAGTCAAAATGGCACAGGGGGAGATACTTGACCATAGAGGACTGTCAGTTTAGCCAGGGAAGAAGATCACTGGCACAAGAGAGCATGGGAAGTTGATTGGTTATTTTGAAAAAGCTCCTATAGAAAAAGATGATTGGTTATTTTGAAAAGGTTTCTGCCTTGGAAGATTTTGTTCAGTGGTTAGAGCATCTGCCAGTAGGGTCGGGGGTTCAATTCCCAGTCAAGGGCACTTACCCAGGCACATGCAGGAGGCAACCAATAGATGTGTCTTTCTCATATTGATGTTTCTCTCTTTCTCCCCTTCCATCTCTCTCTAGAAATCAATGGGAAAAAATATCCTTCCATGAGGATTAAGAAAAAAGCTCCTGGAGACCAAAATCTCTCTCTCTCTCTCTCTCCTTCTCTCCCTCTCGCCTCTCTCTCCCTGTAACACAGGTGCTCCTTCATTCCTGTGCTCTCTCACCCCTAGGAACACATGACCATGCGGGTCTTGCAGTTATGGGGGCCCAAGGCGGACCACGTGGGCTCCAAAAAGAAAGTTTTAATAAGCAAAAACTCTGGACACTGGCTTTTGTCTTGGCCTTGCTAAAAACATGGTTGGACTTTTTCCATGGTAAGACAGATGGAGATGGGAAGGACAGGGATGAGATGTTGGGAACCCAGGAGGGGAACTACTTTGATTTTGCATCACAAATAAATCACTTTGCCACACCACAATTTCCCATGTGTATATCCCTGAAATATTTTTCTCATGATTCCTTGGAAGACCCTAATTTCAACCAACAACATTTGGAAGGGAAAGTCCCTTTTACACTGTCTTGAGAATTAGCAGCTCGGACCAATATGAAGACCCCAAGCCCTGGGCAAATTCTGTTGGCGTTCTCTAGGGAAGGATTAACAAACATTTAGTCAGTGTCCAAGATCAGTGAGCACTTTTTTACTTAAAAGCATTAATGAGGACTAGGGGTTTTGTTGCCCCTAGAGGCACTGACAAGCAGTGTGCTTGCAGGAGAAGCTGGAAAATACCCGGCTTCAGGCAGCATAGCTACTGTGGAGACCCAGATGGATGCTCTGGCCCAGGCAGCAGCCCCTGCG
Organism: Myotis myotis; assembly: GCF_014108235.1. NCBI lineage: Eukaryota > Metazoa > Chordata > Mammalia > Chiroptera > Vespertilionidae > Myotis > Myotis myotis. Next base: position 87,185,288 of record NW_023416346.1, read on the forward strand.
GCATTAGAAAGAGCCATTGTTGGGGGAACTCACTGCTGGACCAGGGGTCAGGATTCTGGGGCAGATGACCTTTTAATTGAGGCTCTCTCTGCCACCCCATCCCACATGGCAATGGCCTCAAGCTGCAGAGGTAGGAAATTGCCAGAGCGAAAGGAAGCAAGAGTTTGAGGATGTGGCATGGCAGGACTCAGAGTCAGTTGCATGTGGAGTTCTGGGGATGGAACAGTGGATGAGGCTGGGAGATGCAAGCTGCAAGCTTCTGGGCTGCAAATTTTGACTAAGGACCCTGCAATTAGCAGCACACATCTGCCAGCTGCTTCCTGACCACAGAAAGCTGGGGTGGAGATACGGAGAAGCAAAAGGAGACCGGAGCTGCATGCCCATGTTGTGTACAGCTTAGCTAGGCTTGGTGGCAGTGGCTGCAAGAGGTCCCCCCTTTTGAGCACTGAGCTGGGCATGCAGTGCTGACAATGGAGAAGAGAACCTGGGGCACACCCCAGGATTCATGTCCTAGGAGCAAAACCCACAAAATCATCACAAGGTTCACACACACCCCAACACTCTGCACTCCCTTGAGACAATGGGCATCCCACACAGAATGGAGGGTGGTAAAGCCTGGGGCCATCTGCAGAAATGGCACTGAGAAAAAGTGTGGCCATTTTGTTTCTCTCAGAAATAAATTTGTGTCCCTCAGCCCCACTTGGGCCCTCTCACAGTCTGGGACCCCTCGAGAGATAACGACCTGCTGGCTTAGGCCTGCTCCTGGATGGCAGAGGGCAGGCCCAATCCCTAGGTGCAGCCCCTGGTCGGCTCAGAGCAGGGCCGATTGGGGAGTTGGTACATCGCCCCCTGTCATGCACAGAGCAGGGCGGATCGGGAGGTTGCGATGCCAACCCCAGTCACGCTCAGGGTAGGGCCGATTGGGGGGTTGGGGTGCCACCCCCTGTCACACTCAAGGCAGGATCGATGGGGAGGTTGTGGCACCACGCCCTGTTACACACAGAGCAGGGCCTATCAGGGGGTTTGGGCACTGCCCCCTGTCATGCTGCTCCAGGGGCCAGGAGGCCTCGGTGCTCCACTGATCCCAGTGCTGGGAGGCCTCGCGGCTCCTCTTGACACCAGGGCAGTGAGGCCTTGCTGCTCAGCTGATCCTGGTGCTGGGAGGCTCCACTGATCCCGGTGCCAGGAGGCCTCGCAGCTCCGCTTGACACTGGGGCAGTGAGGCCTTGCTGCTCCGCTGATCCCGGTCCTGGGAGGCCTCGCTGCTCCGCTGATCGCGGTGCTGAGAGGCCTCAGGGCTCCGCTGATCCTGGTGCTGGGAGGCCTCACGGCTCCGCTGATCTTCCATTTTTTTCATCCACCTTATGGCCATTTCTCTGAATTCTTTCTCTGACAGGTTGCTTGCCTCCATTGCCTCCATTTTGTTTACTTCCTTTTCTGATGATGCCTGTTTTTCTTTCATATTTGGGTTGGTTCTTTGTTTCACCATGATCTCTCTTCTCCAGGTGTTTGGTTATGTAGTTCTCTCTCTGCTTTCCGTGAGAAGAAGCAGTGCTCGTCTGAGTTCATGCAGTCACGCCGCTTAAGATCCCCTGTTTCCCGGTTAGAAGCTGATCTCTGGACGCCGGCAACAGCTACCCAAGATGGCGCAGTCTCCGCTGCTGAGCTGGCGCACCGAGAGAAGTTTCAGCCACAGTCTCCAACCGTCCTTTTTTTTCTGGGTGTTCTCGGTCATTCCCAGCTTCAGACAGTTTCTAAGCTGAAAATCTTCTGCCTATTCGGGCTGTATGTTACCCGTTTCAGCCGCTCACCCTTATCTGTTCCAGGACACGGCACAGGACACCTCCGTTTATACCTTCGCCATTTTCTCCTCCCTTTTTTTTTCTTTTTTATTCTGGGATTTATTTACTTTCTATGGCTGTCACTGGAGCTGAGAGCCAGCTTTAGCTGTGAGGCTAGGCTCCAGCTCTGAGACCTCGGTTTGTTTGTATTCTATAATTGAAACACTGTTGCAACTCCACCTCGGCCAGCTGGCTGAAAGCATGGGATTTGTTTAGCTTCTATAATTGCAATATTGTGTCTTAGAGTGCAAGCTCAGAGCCCAGCAGTGGCAGGCGGGGAACCTTGGCTTCCTCCTTCACTGGAGCAAGCAAGCCTCCTGTTCGCTTCAGCTGCCTGGCTGCTGGCCAGCATCTTGGTTGGCAGTTAATTTGCATATCGCCCTGATTAGCCAATGGGAGGGGTAGCGAAGTTACGGTTAATTACCATGTTTGTATATTATTAGATAGGACTAGAGGCCTGGTGCACAAAAATTTGTGCACTGGCAGGGGAGGAATGGTGGGGGCGTGTCCCTCAGCCCCACTTTTGCCCTCCCACAGTCTGGGACTCCTCGGGAAATAACCACCTGCTGGCTGAGGCCCGCTTCCCGGGTAACAGATGACAGGCCCGATCGCTCGGTGCCTGCTCCACCTCCCCAAGTCTCGCACATGGCAGGGCCGATCCAGGCGTTGGGTCACCTTCCCGGGTCGGGCACATGGCAGGGCCGATCTGGGGGTTGGGGCGCTGCCCCGGGCAGGTCGCACACAGGATCCCCAGGCAGGCCGGCAGATCACTGCTGCCCTGCCTGGCCACCCTGGGTGGGGTCGCACACAGGATGCCTAGATGGAGGTTGGGTGGGCTGGCCAATTGCTGCTGCACCACCCGGCTGCCCCGGGTCAGGCCACACATGGACACCCGCCACCCCGGGTCACAGATAGCAGGCCCAGATGGCAGTGGGGCTGGCAGGATGGAAATTAGTATGCCTGCAGTATGCAAATTAGCCACCATCTTTGTTAGTGGTTAGTGGTTAATTTGCATATCATATTGATTAGCCAATGGGAGGCGTAGCGAAGGTACGGTCAATTACCATGTTTGTCTATTATTAGATAGGATAGATAATGGCTGAATATGTCCCAGGAAGATAAGTCTTCCAAAACAGTTCTATATATGCTGAGAGTTTCAGACACTATGACACCATGTGTGGCAAAATACTTTCAAGCAGGGGGGCCTTTCATAAATTCTTAAGTCATAACACATGATTTTTGATATCTCTATGGCCACTTGCCTCCCTCAAATTTCTCCAATGCACCTACCATTCTTAAAGATCTGCCCATCACATCCTTCCACTCCCAACACCTGCATTTTGCCCAGTATTTCCACTGGTGAAAATGAGTTCTAAGAAAAACTTGTAAAGAAACATGAAGTAATGTAGATATATGTAATCCAAGTACATGTAAATAATCTAACTATCCAAAAATAGAGGCATGAGGAGACAAAAACAAAACCACAACTCTATATCATGCTTGCATCAGGGCATGAACTAAAGAAAATGAAAACACATTTTAATCAATTATGTGTTAAGGTGGTGGTCTTTCTAAAAAGCCATTAGGTTCTGGTCATTGTGGCTAAGTTGGTTGAGCATTACTCCATGCCCCAAGAGGTCTCTAGTTCAAGTCCTGGTCAGGGCACATTCCTGGATTGTGGGTTTGATCCCAAGTAGGGGGTATGCAGAAATCGGCAGATCAATGTTTCTCTCTCAAATTGATGTTTCTTTTTTCTCTCTCTCCCTAAAAATACCTTAAAATATTTTAAAAAATTAAATTAAAAGGCATTAGTAGAAAGTATATATCTCCAGATAGATGATATAATTTTACATGTTTAAGATTAAAGGTTGAAGCCCATCAGGCACAATACAATCCAGAAGATGTTTCCAATGCATTTAAAATGAAATCATGGTTTTAGCAAAGCGAACCTTCTACTAAAGAGCTTGGTCTAGCAGAGAAAAAAAAAAAAAAAAAAGATGGTTATGTACATTACTGAAAGATAAAATAGGAAGTAAGAACCACAAGAGAGGCACCTATAAAGTACTGTAGGAGTATAGGACAAGGTGGAGTACCTTTCAATGTGGTGAAGGCCTCATGGAGGAGGGGGCTTCTGAGTGAAGCCTTGGAGGAAAGTATTACTTAAGGATAAGAAGATGTGGAGAAAGATTTGCTTGAGGAAGAGGGAGAAGGCTGAGTAAAGGTGAGGAAGGTGAAAGTGTGGGCATACAATGAGATAATGGAATAGTTTAATTATATTGTGGTGCAGCCTACTGTGACATTTTGTCATCCTTGGGTGGTGAAAATACTGAAATTAGATAACACCTTTATGGGAGTTATGATTTAAATCAATTAGTTTCTCCATAATCTCTGTCCCATTTTGAAGTTATCTCTCTTATGACACTTATTGCATCAGTATTTAATTTTTTGTTTCTGCATAGCTATCACCCATTAAACTTTGACATCTTTGAGAGAAGGAGCCTGTCTCATTCATCACTGAGTTTCCAACATCAAGCAGAAGGTCTGGAATATACTTGTCTCAGGGAGGAGTGTCATTTTACCAAAGTCACACGGTTAACAAATTTTGGACTCAAATCAAGTCTTTTACCACTATATAAATAGGGGTTCTGGGTAGAGAGCAGTTTATTATTTTTATAGGTCTCTGTATGTATGTAAAAAATCATTCCACATCACAACACCCCTTCCTTTTGTTTCTTATATCTAATTTCTATTCCCTTGGAATCATAATCTGAACCTAAACTTGTTGGCTACTCCTCATCAAGTTGCAAAAGAGACAAAGAAAACACTTTCAAAGTGTCATGAACTACAGAGGACTTTTGAAGTCATAGAGGCTACACAGGTCAGGTGGCAGAAGAGACCCTGTAGTAGAGTAGGAAGTAGGCGGTCTTTAGTCATAAACAATACACATGAAGAGCCAACATTTTCTATATTCTGAAGCTGAGTAGAGATAAGGAACCTCAAGGACTAGATAATGATTGGCAGGTGCTAACCCTCCTCTCTACATAGGTATTTGTACAAGATCTGAAGATAATTTGGGTAGTGGTTAGAGATAAGCAGTATGTTACATGCTGGTTTTTGATTGTCTGGCTTTTAAAAAGTTCAAAATTGAGGAGAAGGTGGGGATGAAGGGATATGAAACCAATCTATGGGAAGCAGAATGAGTTTTGTTATATCACCAGAATTTAATTTTAAACACAGTAGCATCACAGGTCATACCAAGGCCTGTTTTTTAAAGAATGGCCTCCTCCCCCACAAAAAATCAAATAAGACAAAAACACTGCAACCAAACCCCATTCCTCTAGCAGTGGTTCTCAACCTTCCTAATGCTGCGACCCTTTAATACAGTTCCTCATGTTGTGGTGACCCCCAACCATAAAATTATTTTCATTGCTACTTCATAACTGTAATTTTGCTACTGTTATGAATCGTAATGTAAGTATCTGATATGCAGGATGTATTTTCATTGTTCGCGACCCACAGGTTGAGGACCGCTGCAAGGGGTCTAAAGCACTAAGACTGTAGGAGACAGCACTACAGATAAAAGATAATCTGGCTTGGGTTTAAAAAATAGCCATCTGGCTTCAGGAAAGGAAGCCTCAAAACTTTATTTACACAGGTGTTAGCTCAGGTTTCTATTGAATCTGGCCATAATATCCTTTAAGACACTCCTCTGGTTGGACAAGGGAAACCAAAGGCTGAAGAACGTGTCAGATAATTTATGACCTTTGTTAGCTTTTCTCCTGGCCTATGGCTGTGGACCTGAATTTACCAGAAAGGTCAGAAGATACACAGAGAGCTTTGAAACCTTAAATTACAAAGCCTAGAATTCAGGCACAGTAATGAATCCATCTTTGCTGGGATGTCTGGAAATGTTACTTATAGTGCCCTTGGAGCCAGAGGAAAGAGAAACAGATTGGCCTTTGATATATTCTTATACAAATTATATTGGAGCTTCTGATCACTAATTAAGTAACACTGTATGGAATTGTTTGGGAATGTTACAGCAAACCAAGGCCTTCTTTAACCAGGGGACGACCACTAACATCTCCAACCTTTCCTTTCTGCATACTTAGAGGACACCATAACTGTATGTGTACCAACAACCAAGGAACCAACAGTTACTGGGTACCAGGAGCTGTGTTATACATAATTTAGTTCTTACGATAGCCCTGTGAGCTCACAGAAGCATAGAAAAGTTAAGTTATTTGCTCAAGGTCACTTAAGTCTTGGAGCTAAGGATTGAACTCAGGTCTGTCTATTCCCCAAGGCTGATGTTTATAAAGTTAACTACTAGCCAATGGACACATCTGGGGTATGTAAAGTTTTAGGGATTTATTGTTAAAGATTTAGATTGTTATAGATTTACTAGAGGCCCAGTGCACAGATTTGTGCACCAGTATGGTCCCTCAGCCTGGCCTGCACCCTCTCGCAATCTGGGACCCCTCAGAGGATGTCAGAGAGCTTTTTTTGGCCTGATCCCCGTAGGCCAGGCTGAGGGACCCCACCAGTGCACAAATCCTCTAGTATGTATATAAAATCTTTGGTTAAAATCTTCCCGCCCTCCCTCCTCCTCTCTTCCCTCTGAGATTCATCAGTCTGTTCCATGTTTCCATGCCTGTGGTTTCCGCTCCTGTGTTGAGCGTTTGCTCCCTGGTGGTCAGTGCATGTCATAGCTACCAGCCAGTTGGCCGGTTGCTTAGACTTTTATATATATAGATTGCTAAAAACTTTAATTTCATTTAATCCAATAATTTTGCTATTCAGATGGAGGTTTTGAGGTTCAGATGGAACAAGACATACTTAAGGCCACATGGTAAGTCAATGGTAGAACTAGAGCCCGATTTGGTGTTTTTGCACTGTATCTTGTTCTACTCCCTAGAAAGTAGCCTGCTTCCAAAATTCCCAGAGAATAGAGTTAAAACAATAACATACAATTCAACATGGAGGGAAGGAAGACACAAAAGCTTTTAAAGAAGGCATGTCAAAGGACCTGCTGCATCTGATGATGTTCCTCTTAACCACCTCTGAACCTCATAATGTTCCCCCAAACAATCCTCCTGCTTTCATGCAGCCCTATTTTTGCAGATCCATAACTCAGCTGGCCACCTGAGACTTACTTTTTATGGGACAGGGTTTTTCTACAACACTGTATCAGAGTTTCCAAAGCCCTTCCTCTTTACCATGTGGAGTATATGTGGCATCCATCAAAACTCATTTGTATATATTTCAGAGTTATCCACACGCTTACACTGCTAAAGACTAAAAATATGTGAAAATTTTCAACTTCTCTATTTCAAGGGGGAGTGATCTACTAAACATGGAGCACTGTTATCATATAAAAGTATTCTCTTCTAGCACTCATAGATGTGCTTATTTTCCTCCTGTTTATTAAAAGGATGCATAGGACATAGAAGCCACCAGACCAGGCATTCGGGGAAAGAAAGACATAAAAAAATCGACTGGCCAACTCAGAAGAATGTTTAAAATCAGATAATTTAGAAAGTTACTAAACATCAGGAGACAAGAAGGAATGAATTTTACTCTGCAGATTTGTAAGCACAGGAGCAACCATCTAAAGCAGGAGTTAACAAATTACAGTCCACAAGCCAAATCCAGTGTGCTGCATGTTCTTTTGTGGCCTGGGGGCTGTGAATGATGTTTTAGATTTTAAATGGTTGAAAACATAAAAAGGAATATAGTATTTAATGGCATGTAAAAATTAAATGAAATTCAAATTTCAGGGCCTATAAAGTTTTATTGGAATATAGTCACTCCTATGAGTTTACATATTGTCTAGGGCTGTTTTCACACCTTCACAAAGTCAGAGTTGAATAGTGGAGTCAAAATCCATATGGAACATAAAGCCATAAATATACAGAGATGGGCAAAAGTAGGTTTACAATAGTGAGTATATGAAACACAGAGTTTATTCTTGTATCATTCATTATTAATTATTTATTTGTATGGCAACTTTTGTCCACCCCTGCATTTACTACCTGGCTTCTTACAGAAAAGGTTTTTCAACCTCTGATCTAAAGTCTGGCTGGCTATGGCATTTAAGAAAACCAGAAACAAATAAAAGATAAGAGGAGCTTTGTGAGAAGATCTCTTGGATTTGTGCAATCAAGATCAGTCAACTCCTTGGCCAAAGATACCTGATTAAGCTTCTGTTGAAGCTGCAAGTAGATCCCCCTTGCATAATTAACTGGCCTCTGCGAAAAGTTACACAAAAAGCCAGAGAGTGAAGAGAACACTGAAGTGCACAAAAATTCTGTGCAAGATTCCAAACAAGAAGTAACATTCTGTTCCACATGAGTTGAGGTGGGAAAGAGTGGATTTAAAGGACAGAAAGAGTTCAATGAGGGTTCACTTACATTTCTTCCCTCACAAAAACCTGAGACAAGAGAGAGAATCAAAGCCATACTTACATAAAATTTTGCCAAGGATACTAAATTGGGACATATTGTAAACATCAGTGAGGATGGTGTAATTCTTTGAGTTCCTGAATGTAAACTACAGTTTCAATTTATGATGTGTACCAAACAGTGCTCCATGTGTACAAAACAAATGGATGTACAATCTCCAAAGTTTTACTAGAAAATGTCTGACAATAGTAAATTCTTGTGCACATAATGCACATGATGAATTAATTAACTCTCTTTGAAACATGATGAGGTAGGGATGGGGATTCATATCCTGATTTTCCAGATGAGAAAATGGAAGTTACCCAGCCATGGTCACAATGCCAGGGAAAGAGAAATCTCAGACTTATGAGTTTTAACCCAATTTATCTACAGTGCACTCTCTCAGATGACTCTACCCCTATATAAAGATAGATTTTTAAGAGAATGGGAAGTAGGATTTGCCGTATACAAGGATAGCAAAATCAAAAGTACACACAGGTACAAATGAACATGTGTTTGCTGAAATAATTGAGATGTTTGTAATTTGCTAAATTGTCACGAATTTTAAGCTGGAAGAATATTTAAAATATCTAGTTTAAGTATTTTATTTTATAGATAAGGAAAACTGAGGTCCAAAGGGGGAAATTTCATATATGCGCCACAAAACTAAAGCCCCTTTGAGTCCTTACCCCTGCATAGAGATATAACTCTCCTTAGACTGCCTGTCTTTTTAGATAGCATCCAATATGGATTCCCCTTTCAACTCCTTGCTCATCCCACCCACTCTACCAGCTAGCTGATTCTCCTCATGACTGTTTCTAATTCATAAACCATCCCTTCAAGTTCCTGAGTGTATGCCCCCATGCCCCCATTCACACACACACACACACACACACACACACACACACACACACACACACGAATGCATGCACACATACACACAAATACTTTCACTAAGTTTCCATCAACCAGATTTTAGTGATTTTACCCCCAAGGCCTAGTACCATTATCTTCTACCTCAAAATGTTCAGATCCTTCCCTGACTAGCCTCACCCTCACCCCAAACTCCCAGTATTACTAACAATGAGAAAATGTGACACACTCTCCTCTTCCTTTGCCTCAACAGGAACACCTGGCTATATTACAATTGACTCTGTGTGAAGCCTTGAACCAATGACAACATTAAAGCTTCATGCTTTATGAACTACCAAATCTAGAAATGGACTTCTGTCTGACATGCCAGGCTTTTAAGTCTTGTACCTGTGCCCAGTTCAGAGATTTCTGAAACCATGAATAAAGTGGTAATCAACACCATGAATACCCAGTCTGAGTTAACTAACAATGACAAACAAGTGAGGAAGAGAAAGATTTGTGCTTCCACTCTCTCCAGTACAGGTGGAATTCAATGTTGGAACCAGGCAGATTCAGAATCACCTGAGAAAGGACATCTGGACAATAAAGATGCATTTTAATAAAGGAGAAAAACAAACAAACAAACCAATAAATGTTCTCAGAGGGTAATAAGATAGCCCCCTGCCTTCAAATAGAGATAATGATGGCAGTAAACTCCAGTCACCAAGCTTTACAGATGGGAGGAGATTGAAAACACCAATAATTTTTTCTTTGTTTTGTGTATATTTTTTAAACCACCTTATCCTGTCCCTCAAAGGTCTCAGAATTGGAACATGGGGTCCACATCCAAAGGAAACAGGGGGCTTTGTAGTTTCGCAAGGAATCCATTGGTTATTTTTTATATTTCAAACAGTCAAGAGCATTTGGCCCCATGAACTCATAATGGCACATTTTCTCAAAGAAAATATAACCAGGTTTCCCTAACTTAAGTGCTTCTAGGGTCTGGAACATTTGACACCTTGCTGGATTTCCAAGTGTTCTGTAAGTTGAGTGATTGCCCCTCTCCCTTCTCTTCCTTATTCTCAAGTACATCAAATCCATGTCATAGCAGAGTTCGTCCCAAGCAGCCTTGCCAGTTGCCCTTTTGCCTGTCTCCCTCTTTCAGCCCTAACTTGTGCAGAAAGCTTCCAGGTGGAATATGTTATGACAGCAAAATCTTCCCTTCCACAGTATGTTTATTTCCCCGGTTTTCCACAACAGCATTATCGTGACCCAGATTTGTAAAACCCAGAGGGAGCATTAATTACAATCTAATCTATCTATTGAATTTGCTTGCTTACTTGAACTTTTTTTGCCATCTGATATGACTTCTATTACTGTGGTGGCTGGCTTACTGACACACAAGCTATAGACAGGTACTCAGCTTCATTCTTTGCTCCACAGGCAGTACGTAATGGATGACAGGGTATGGAGAAGAGGCAGGCACTCACTGGGGTAGGGAGAGTAACCTGAAGTATTTTAAGCTGCTCCTCACTTCCTTTTTACTACAAATTAAGGCCTTCCTTCTCTAAGTACTCTTAAGAAAGGAAGACACTGCTTTCTGTGTCTCTTTCCAAACTATACAGGCCTAGACACTGGTGCCCTAGACATTATACTAGCCCAGCATAAGCAGTAGCACTGGGCCACTCAAGAGTATGGATGAAATACACAGCATGTTTTCAGTAATACTGAATGCTACCTGTCTCCTTGTTGCTTTAGAGACTGCAAAAAAATAATAACAGCTGTCCATTTTATAGGTACCCCTGCCACCTGGCCAAAATGATGGAAATACAATCATCATTCCAACTGGCTATTAGTGGAGAGGTCATTAAAGGACACACATTTGCTACCTCTTTCTAGATGCCAAGAGCTCTCTGGTTCCTCTGTGGGTGTCATCACATTCCTGGTGAAAGGTGTGGCTTTACTTAGCTCCACTTTCAAAACTATCTATAGGGTTTGTAGCCTTTACATAAGGAAAGACTGTCTGTTTGGGTTCTGACATGGAATTCAACATTTTTAGGCCTAGTGACAGGGGGAAAAAGTCTCAGAAGAAAGTACTTCCTTGAGAGAAAGTGGGAGAAGGAGTAGATACTGGTGTTTAGCAACTGAGTCTGTTCCCTGAGCAGAGTGTCTGTTTACAGGCTGTTCATCACTGTTTCTTTGAGAAGGAAGCCATTAGAAGGATGGGGGAGTAAAGTGAATAAATGGCTTAGACCCAAATTGACTGAGAAGGAAGGAGGCACTAGCATATATAGACGGTCTGTAAATGGGAGTTCCCTCTATAGGATGTAGGCTGAGCACCTCTGGGGGCTGAGCAGACATGAATTGTTCTAAGCTAAATAAGATTAATGAGCCAGGTCTTCCGTCCATATAGCCAAATATAAGATGCAACTTAGCCTGGGACTCTGTACCAATGGACAGCCCTGAGAGCAGGTCTCTGGAGAGGAGAATAAAAGTGTTTCATCACTTTGGTTCCTTCTCTACCTAGGAACTATTAATGCAAAGGGGCATCAAGAAGGCAGCAGCAGGAGGGAGCAGGTGCATAGACTGATGGTCTGCTTAACAGTGAGAACACTTCTTTTCTGGTGCTGAGGCCAGGGAGACTTTACTAAGGAACAAGCTTGTATTCATAACAAAGTACAGGCTAGGGACTCAGTTGGAGTATCTCTACTTCTAAATTCTCCAATAAGGACAAATTTTCCCCCACTAGCAGCAGAGTGGAACACAAGCAGAGAGAAAATTAAATCTTTTCAAATCATTAATTTTTCTTTCATTTCTAGGGCCCACCAAGTCCCAAGTACCAGCTGGGACCACCTTCATTGCCTACATTGCCCGTACTACCAACACTGTTGAAGCCAGCAGGCCAAATAAGAAAAACTTGCTTCTTTAGGCTCTGAAAAACTTTGAGAGGGCCCTGCCAGTGACCTCATCCCTGAGATGATTAAAATACTGGGCCCTGGAAAATTAGTGCCTCTCTCTAGAAGATAAAGGAAAAAGAACAATAGAAGTGGGTATGCAAGACCCTTTACCTTCAGCAGCTCTTTTAAAGAAGACTTTGCAGCTTCCACAAGTGAGAGCTCCATAATGACAGCCAGAAGCTTCATCCCCACAGATCAAACAGGTCTTCTGGGGTGGAAAGTAATAGTCGATGGGCAGAACATGTTCCCTGGCAGTCTCCAAACTGGAAAGACATAAGAGAAATAATGAAATACACATCAGTAGTTGGCAGAAATTGGAGGGTAGAAGTCTGAGATCTTGAAGAGTAAACTACATGTGTACATTATTATCATTCATTGCTTAATACAGTCAGTGTGGAGCTGCCTTTTTTGGGGGAATACTTCTAGAGATAATGTATGCAGGGTTTCCTGTCACATGGACAGAGCCTTTATGGATCCTGTTAAGGAATTAGACAAGTTCTCTGGGATCAGCAATCTTATGGGCTATGTCTACATGAGGGAAATATGAAGGCAGAAATATGAGGTTAAGGTATATAACTTAAGATGATGGTCAGGCAATAATTTCAGAGCAAATAAATGGTATGAAGCCAATCCTATGACCTTACCTTATCCAAAGGTAGACCTATGGCTAAACCAGATTAAACATCATAGCAGTCTTATGTCCTTGCCCTAGTCTCTCAGTTCCATTCTCATCTGCAAATAAGAATAATGTTACCCATACTTCTGAGCTACTGTTGTGAATGATTATATAAATTAGGCAAAAAGATAAAACTTCCTTGAAACGAATACACAGTGAGGGATCATAAGTAGTTTTATCATAGAAGTCTTCTTTTGACTTTTCTCCCACTCCCTCACTATCCTTAGGAGTCTCTATATATCACATGGATATGCCCCCAAACCCATTCTACCACATAAAGTAGCAGAATACCTATGCATGAAGCTATTGTTGAGAAATGATGGACATTGATTCTCGAAATCTCTTAGGCCACCATCTCAACACTTGGCCATTACAATACTCATGGGTTCCTTTGGCTAGAATGGAGCTTCAGTGGTCACCTAGTGTAACTGCCAAGAATATCCATCTCTGAGTCTTGGGTGGATGTGAAGAAGTGGGCCAGAAATCCAGTCCTAAAACTTAATGGAATGGGTAATTCTTAGTCTCCCATAGTAATTAATTCAAGTGTAAACAAACAACATGGCTCCTACTACCCAAAGGTCATTTTTTTTTCTCTCCTACACATTAAACAAAACTTATGTGACCTCTTGGGTTAATCTGCCTCAGGCAGACAATTTCCCATATTCTCATCTACAGGAATGCAGCCACTATTTTTCATGAGCACTTCTTTCTTACTAAGGAAGAAATGTAAGTCCTAATGGCAGCGGCAGCCTGTTTGTCATGTGGGGGTGATTTCAACACCACAAAACAACTCTGTGAGAGTTTTTTCTTCTTATATCATATGAAGAAATTCAGACTCATAGAGGAGAAGCCCAAGATATTTGACAACAAGGCCTGGACTAGCTGACTTCAAATCCAACACAGTTTCCATTACCCTGCTGTATTCTCGCTACTTACCTTCACTTACAACCCATGGTTCTTTGCTAATCATGCTCAGCACAGTCATCAGATTTTTTTAAAAAAAAACAATAAAGGATTTCCTCCCTTCAATCTGCCAATGAGCAGCCCTGGCAGGGCAAGAGGAAAGAAAGCTTTCACTCAGGCTACGCTTGATATGCATTTTATCTCTAAGACACAAATATTAGCCTTTATTCAAGGCCCAAGTACAACAAAAAGTACTCCCAAAGTTCTGAGAATATGTAAATCCAGGAGCTGACTATGGTGGCCTGTATTTTCTCCTCATAAGCTTTCCTTTTCTCATCTTAGCTGGAAAGCCCACAGGACTCTGTCCACAAAACCAAGACAAACAAGGTGACAAAATCCACAGGAAAAGAATTTCACTTTCCATATAAAAATGAGCCTAATGCTAAGAAAGTTATTCCTTTGGCTAAAAATGTTATTTCTTTGAGTAAAAATTGTGTCCCCCATCCTTATTCATAAAACAAGGAGAAAAAGCAGTTTTCTCCTCCTCCTCCTCCTCTCCTCCTTCTTCTTTTTGGAAATGTCTTTACCTTCTTCCCACTTTTTTGACTTCTGTAGCTAATACATACCATTCAAATAAAATCAGAAGGTCATGCATTTAGGTGCCCTATGTGTTAGGCCATTTCATATACCAAATACCATTTAATCTTCCCACCAACTCTGTATCTTCCCTATATTGTAAGACAGGAAACTTATGCTCAGAAAAATTAAGTGAACTTGTGGATTTGTAACCAATAACTGACCATGTTATGAGATTGGAGGTTGAAATTAAACACATTGAATCAATTCAACTCATAGAACCTAGCTAGCCCAATGGACTAGGTACAGGGCTAGGTGCTGGGGATATAGCATTGATCAAGATATTATCTTTGTCTCTAAACAACTTAATGTCTTATAGAAAAGAAAGATAGGAAGCAAGAAACTGAAAAATAACATAGTAGATGATATAATAGAGCAGAGTACAGATTGCTACAGATGAGAAATCACCTCAAAGACAGGAATGTTTTTTGAAAGGCATAAAAGTATATATGGGTCAATGGGATGATGATGATGATAGTGACATCATTATCAATTATTAGTATAAATTTGCAAAATAAAAATATATTTTAAGAAAGCAAAATACATATTAGATAAACAAAATGGAAACCTACATAAAGTAAATAAAAGGTACTTTTGGAAAGAGCCTTTAGGAAATAGAAATTTTCATCTATACTAAAATTTAAAATACCGTTAAAGCCCGACTGGCATGGCTCAGTGGTTGAGCATTGACCTTTGAACCAAGAGGACATGGTTCCATTCCTGGTCAGGGCACATGCCCAAGTGGCGGGCTCAATCCCCAGTGTGGTGGGCTCGATCCCCAGTGTGGCGGGCTCAATCCTCAGTGTGGGGGATGCAAGAGGCAGCCAATCAGTGATTCTCTCTCACCATTGATGTTTCTATCTCTCTCCCTCTCCCTTCCTCTCTGAAATAAATAAAATATATATTTTTAAATACAGTTCAAATTGTTTAAAATAATGTAATAAATCAAACTTGTAATCAATGTTTAAAGGCTGAAGAAAGTCATCAACATTTTTAGATATGCATTTAATGAAATGCATCCTGCACAAAAATAACTATAAAGGGGGAGAAAGAGGAGCTGAAATAATGAAGACGATTTTAGAAACTCAAGTTTTCCTAACTACAACCCACTTTGAACAGAGATCTGTGATACCTCCTGACCTCACCAGGTCAATTTCTGCCTACCTCCTCCTTCCTCTCTCTGTCAAAATATTTTAGACAGCACTCCCACTAACCCTGGCCTAGTGTGGACAGATGGCACATTGCAGTTCTGACTCATGGGCTGACCTTTGGGCATTGGAAATAAAAATTCCAAGTACAGTTCCTCTCCCAGGTTTATATCCTAAAGCAAGAATAGGACACCTTTTTTTTTCCCGCCAAGGGCCATTTGGATATTTATAACATCATTCACAGGCCATACAAAATTATCAAATTAAAAATTAGCCTGCTATATTTGGTCAAACATTTAATTAACTCACCCCTAATGCCTTGGCAGAGCCAGACCAAATGATTTCATGGGCCTTTTATGGCCCGCAGGCCAGACGTTCCCCATCCCTGTGAGAGAAACTCATGCACATTTGTACCAGGAGGCATGTTTGGAAATGATCAGAGCAGGCAGCCTTGTTTTAAAAGCAGAAACATCCACTGACAGGAGAGAGGTTAAGTACACTCATTTAATAAAATACAGCTCAGCAACTACAAGGAGGATAATATAGTTATACATAGGTGAACCTCACAAACTAATGTTGCATAAAAGAAATAATTCATAAAAGCGTACATACTATATGATTCTATTACATAAATTCAAAAAGAAGCAAAAGTAAACAATGTCTGTGTGAAAAAATCATAAAAATGCAAGGAAACAATAAACTTTTTTTAAAAATATATTTTATTGATTTTTTACAGAGAGAAAGGGAGAGAGATAGAGAGTTAGAAACATTGATGAGAGAGAAACATCGATCAGCTGCCTCCTGCACACCCCCCACTGGGGATGTGCCCGCAACCCAGGTACATGCCCTTGACTGGAATCAAACCTGGGACCTTTCAGTCTGCAGGCCGACGCTCTATCCACTGAGCCAAACCGGTTTCGGCATAAACTTTAATATAGGATAGTTGTTTCCTCTGAAGGCAGGCTTGGGGTAATGATATAAAAAAGGAGAAAGCAAATTGATTTAAACATCTATTTAAACATATTTATGAAGCTACTACATAACAGGTATCATACTATGTCCTGGGGTTAGAGTGGTGAACAAAAATTTTAAAAAGACAGAGAAATGAGATTGATGTTCTTTAATCACAGCTCATGAGTGTTCATTTTATTATTGTGTTGTATAATATATGTTACATATATTATTTTGTATGGCTATCATAGCACATAATAAAAGAAAAATTAAAAAAGAGAACCTTGGAAATTTCTAATATCCCACTAACTAGCATCCTAACTGCAAGTACACAGAGATTTGCTTGGATAGAAAGTACAGAAATTACTTGAGACTTTTTTTCCTGACTCTCCTGGGTTACGCTCTCACTTATTATTCAGATGCAAGGCATTCAGTTTTATGAGTCTGAAGCAAAAGCACTGCAGCATAGAATGCGAATTTTCAGAACCAGAACACCACTACACCACTTCCTATTCTCTAGAAGTTTCACAGTTAGTTAAATAAAAGCGTATTATGCCAGTTCAGCCATGGGAAATTTAGCTGAGAAACCCTCAGCACTAAGCTATAATCTCTCTCTCTCTCTCTCTCTCTCTCTCTCTCTCTCTCTCTCTCTCTCCCCCCTTACTTGGGGATACTTTAAAGGGTCTAACTTAAGCAAGGCCCCCAAAGATTATTAAAGCAGGGTGAAATGCAGAGGTCACAGGCCAGTTTTCCCTGTTTGGGTAAGGAATGTCAATACAACAGGGCTTTATCTGGAGACTGGTGTTACATTATTCCTTTGAGGGCTTTTCTGATAATTACATAAAATAATATTCATTAAGTCCTTCTCTCTGCCTGCCACATGTAGCCACATTGTAAGTCTAGGTTGCCTTCACCTTTCGTCTTGCCATAAAAAGGGAAATATATAATATACTTAAAATAAAAAGATAATTATTCTTAGCTCTTAGGGAAAGGTAAATACAAGTGGAGAGAGAGGGGAAAAAAGACTAGATATGTAAAAGCATATCTTTTTTACACATACCTCTGTACTTTTCAAACAAGAACGGATTTAGGAAACCACCAAACATCTTTTTTTAAAAATATATATTTTATTGATTTTTTACAGAGAGGAAAGGAGATGGATAGTCAGAAACATCGATGAGAGAGAAACATTGATCAGCTGCCTCCTGCACACCCCCTACTGGGGATGTGCCCACAACCAAGGTACATGCCCTTGACCGGAATCGAACCTGGGACCCTTGAGTCCGCAGGCCAATGCTCTATCCACTGAGCCAAACCGGTTAGGGCCAAACATCTTTATAGAGCATCATATTTTTTCCTGATGCTTACTAATTTCAAATATTGCTATTAATCACATTGTGGAATTTAATGACATCTCTACACGAATTTTTAAGATAAAAACAAGAGAATTCGAAGTTATTCTCTACTCATAGATCCTTTGTGCCTACATTTTTGTGGATACAAGGAATATTTCAAAAGAAAAATTGGCAAAAATGACATAATACTGGTAGCTTCTTTTCTTGCTGCCAGCCTGAGATTTGAAATTTGATGATTGCTTGTCCAAGAAAACAGTCATGTTCTCTTTTAAAAGTATTACTTGACTTTGTTTCATAGCTTTCTAATTCTGTTTAATGATGTGTTTTGTTTAAGTGAAAATATATTTAGGTAGAAGATCTGGTTTTCATGCCAATCTCTGTCACTCTAAGAGAATGACCTTAAATAAATCATGTAGCTTCAATTTCTTTATGTGTAGAATGGGTAAAGAAATACAGAACTTATAAGAATGCTAAGAGGATTCAATGAGATTTTAAAGGAAAGGCAGCTCACAATGTTGCTGGCACAATGTTTAATAAATGGCCATTGTTGTAATAATCTCATGAGAAAATGGCAGAAATGAGAGCTGGTAAAAGAACTAGAGTCTAAGAAACAACTTCGGGGGGGGGGGGGGAGGCACAAACGTCTCTGAGGTCGGTTTCTTTACTCTTACTTTGAAGAGATGCAAACTGAGATTTAGATAAGGTAAATGACTTGTCTGAATTTATACAGTTAGTAGGTGGCAAAGCCAGAATTCATACCTGGCAATGTTTCCCCCTTAATCCATAGTTTTCCACTATTCTAAACTGCCAAGATCACATAATATTTATCTTATAGCCTAGTTTTAATTTAATTAGGCTATTTTAAGAGGTTTATTGATATATGATTTACACACCATAAAATTCACCATTTTTGGCATATTTATATTTGGTATAGCAAACTAATTTTAGACCATTTTCATTACCCTAAAAAGAAACCCCATGCCCTTTATCAGTCACTCCCTGGACCTTCCTCCTCTCAGACCCTGTCAACACTAATTTACTGTCTGTCTCTGAAGATTTGGCCTTTATGTCCTCCTGGTTCAGGATGGCAATACAGGATGATCCAGAACTCACTTACTCTCACAGACACACTGAGTGTACAGCTACCTATGAAAACAATTTCATTTAAAAAAATAAAAACATGTAACAATTACATGTTTGTCAAATGAGAAGACCACATTGAAGTGGGTAAAAGAGGCCAGGAAACAATCTCACCATAAAACCCACCCTGGTGCAATGTCCCACAGCTGAGAAAGAACTCCCAACCTGAAGCTTTGCCCCAAGGAATGAACGCCATATCAGGCATCCCAACTTTCAGGATATACATTGAGAGACAAGCCCTCAAAATATGTAACTTTGAAAAACCAAAGGGGATGTTTCCTGAGACCCACAAGACAATAACAATCTGAGAAACCACTCTTAAAGGGCTTGGACTTACCCACCCCAGGGCCGACCTCAGAGGCAGCCAATTATGCCCAGACTTAAAATAAAGGAGGCTCACCTGCTTACATTAAAGCAGCAGACAGAGAACAGACACCTAATTTAACATACAGATTTAGGAATCTGCTGGAACCCTTTTTGAGGGTTGAGATTTGTGGGTGCCATCTTCATGCTCTCCCGTTGCTGTGACCCCAAAGCACCAGTATCTCCTGGAAGGGAGCTTTTAGATATGTCTGGTGCTCCAGTTTTTGTGGCTACAACCTATTGGGTATCTATTCATTGTCTGGAGGCCAGAGGAGATTCTGATCCTGGTATGATTGGACTGTAATAATTGACATCACCCAGAGAGGAGTTCATAACCTTGTATGGTGCCAACATTTTGTGAATGCTGCAGGGCCATCTGGTTTGGTGGCCAGTAGAGCTTATGCTCATTGGTTCCACAGAACTGTAGTCAATGGACAAAGAGTTCGTAAACAGCTACCACCGCCAGGACACAGAAAGATGGACTCAGACAATAGCATGGTGAAAGCCTGGGTAAGGGGAGGGAATGAGGAGAACGGAGGCTAATGAGGGGGAAAAGGGAACATCTGTAATACTTTCAACAATAAATATATTTTTTAAAGAGCTGATAGACCCAGGAGTTCAGTCTTTCTATAAAAGAGGTCTATTTTTTAATCATTTTGACTGCAGTAGGGCGGGCTTCTAATTAAACATACATTTGGGGTTGTCTGCAATTCTTTTCAAAGACCTACTATCTTTGTGCTCACCCTTTGCCATGCTCCAGAGAGCCAGTGTCTATTGCACTGGTGTTTATGCATGGTGTCCATTTTGTTTTGGTGCTTTGTGGGAGTTTTTAGTTAAGGCAGAGGGGGCAGCCCTTAATCATTAGGCTCTGGTAGCTGGGGTGGTTTGGGGCTTTCATTCCTGGGTCCCACAGGACTGTAGAAATCATAGAGACAGTTCTAGAAAGAATACAACCTACAGGGCATTGCACAGAGTGTAGACTGAGGCACATTCACCGTCCTTCTTAGAGAAGGCCTATTTGCTTGTCCTGGAGCTTCAGCATGAGGGGAATACTACAGATTTGGCATACATTTATAGGTCTATGGAGCCGCTCTCAAGGAATGTAGGCTGTGGATGCCATCTTGGTTTTCTGCCTTTCTC
The DNA here is from genome assembly GCF_014108235.1 of Myotis myotis. NCBI lineage: Eukaryota > Metazoa > Chordata > Mammalia > Chiroptera > Vespertilionidae > Myotis > Myotis myotis. The sequence goes on from NW_023416346.1 coordinate 87,205,693, forward strand.
CAGATTGCCAGTATCAGCCAGAAAAGTGGTATACACTTGTCTAGAAACTCCAGTTGCTCAGGCGACACCTCTAGAGCACCTGGCTCTGGTAGCCAGCAGGGCTTATGCTTGTGGTTCCAAAGGACTGATATATTTGAACTTAGGTGCTGATTGAGATCCTTCCCTTTAAGACACTGACAGGTCTTGGCACATACTCAACTACTGGGAGCTATTATAGTAGGCAACTTAGACAAGCACAGATATTTGAGAGACAACAAATAGTTGAGGCAAGTTTGAGTGACAAGGTTCATCTCCTACATGAGGCCACTATATAAAGACTGGAAGAGCAGGTTGTTTAATCCACTGTATATAAAATAATACAGAGAGTCAAAAATACTAAATAAATTGAGGAATATGTTAAAATGAAAGAATAAGATAGCAGAAAAATAATTTACCTGATAAAGAGTTCAAAGTAATGATCATATAGTTGCTCATCAAATTGGGGGTAAGATTGGATTAACACAGTGAGGATTTCAACAAAGAGATGAAAAATATAAGAAAGTACAAATTAGATGTGACAAAGCTGAAGAATACAATAACTGAAATTGAAGGGTTCAACAGGGAACTAGATAATGTAGTAGAAAAAATTAGTAGTCAACTCTAAGACAAATCAATGGAAATCACCTAACCAGAGCATAAAAAATAAAAAAAACGAACGAAACAGCCATGGCCGGTTTTGTCCAGTGGATAGAGCATCGGCCTGCGGACTGAAGGGTCCCAGGTTCGATTCCAGTCAAGGGCATGTACCTTGGTTGCGGGCACGTCCCCAGTAGGGGGTGTGCAGGAGGCAGCTGATCGATGTTTCTCTCTTTCATCGATGTTTCTAACTCTCTATCCCTCTCCCTAACTCTCTGTAAAAAATCAATAAAATATATTTTTTAAAAAAGAATGAAACATAGTGAGCTAGGTTAAGGGGCTAATGAAGCCAGCATCACCCTAATACCAAAACCAGGTAAAGACAACACAATGAAAGAGAATTACAGGCCAATATCCCTCATGAACATAGATTCCAAAAAGCTCAACAAAATCTTAGCAAATCGGATCCAGCAGTACATCAGAAAGATCATACACCATGACCAAGTAGGATTTATCCCAGGGATGCAAGGATGGTACAATATCCACAAATCAATAAACATGATACATCACATAAACAAATTGAAAGAAAAAAACCACATGGTCATATCAATTGATGCAGAAAAAGCATTTGACAAAATCCAACACCCATTTTTGATTAAAACTCTCAGTAAGGTGGGAGTAGAAGGATCATACCTCAACATAATAAAAGCCATATATGACAGGCCCACAGCCAACATCATACTGAATGGACAAAAACTAACACCATTTCCCCTAAGAACAGGAACAAGACAGGGATGCCCACTCTCACACTCTTGTTCAACATAGTACTGGAAGTGTTAGCCATTGCAATTTGGCAAGAAGAAGAAATAAAAGGCATCCAAATTGGAAAAGAGGAAGTAAAACTGTCCTTATTTGCAGACGACATGGTATTATACATACAAAACCCTAGAGACTCCATCAAAAAGCTACTAGACTCAATACATGAATTTGGCAATGTAGCAGGATACAAAATTAACCCCAAGAAATGTGAGGCATTTCTATACACCAATAGTGAACTTTCAGAAAGAGAGATTATAAAAACAATCCCATTTACCATCGCACCAAAAAAATTACGCTACCTAGGAATAAACTTAACTAAAGAGGTAAAAGACCTCTACTCAGAAAACTACAGGAGGTTGAAAAAGGATATAGAGGAAGACATAGACAGATGGAAGAACATACCGTGTTCATGGATTGGTAGAATCAACATCATCAAAATGTCCATACTACCCAAAGCAATCTATAAATTCAACTCACTTCCCATTAAAATACCAACGGCATACTTCACAGATCTAGAACGAACTCTCCAAAAATTCATCTGGAATAAAAAAAGACCCCGAATAGCTGCAGCAATCCTGAAAAAGAACAAAGTAGGTGGGACCTCAATACCAGATATCAAACTGTATTACAAATCCACTGTTCTCAAAACTGCCTGGTACTGGCACAAGAACAGGCATATAGATCAATGGAATAGAATAGAGAGCCCAGAAATCGGCCCGAACCAATATGCTCAATTAATATTTGACAAAGGAGGCAAGAACATACAATGGAGCCAAGATAGTCTCTTCAATAAACGGTGTTGGGAAAATTGGACGGATATATGCAAGAAAATGAAACTAATCCACCAACTTACACCATACACAAAAATAAACTCAAAATGGATAAAGGACTTAAATGTATGACAGGAAACCATAAAAAATGTAGAAGAATCCAAAGGCAACAAAATCTCAGACATATGCCTAAGCAATTTCTTCACTGATACAGCTCCTAGGGCATTTGAACTAAAGAGAAAATGAACAAATGGGACTACTGCAAAATAAAAAGCTTCTGCACAGCAAAAGAAATCATAAAAAAAACAAGGAGAAAACCCACTGTGTGGGAAAACATATTTGCCAATGTCATATCTGATAAGGGCCTAATCTCCAAAATTTATAGGGAACTCATACAACTTAACAAAAGGAAGTTAAACAATCCAATCAAAAAATGGGCAAAGGACCTAAATAGACACCTTTCAAAAGAGGATATTCAGAATGCCAAGAGACATATGAAAACATGCTCAAAGTCACTAATCATTCGAGAGATGCAAATCAAAACAACAATGAGGTACCATCTCACACCTGTCAGACTGGCTATCATCAACAAATCAACAAACGACAAGTGCTGGAGAGGATGTGGAGAAAAAGGAACACTTGTGCACTGCTGGTGGGAATGCAGAATGGTGCAGCCGTTATGGAAGACAGTATGGAGTTTCCTCAAAAAACTGAAAATGGAACTCCCATTTGACCCTGTGATCCCACTTCTAGGAATATATCCCAAGAAACCAGAAACACCAATAAGAAAGGATATATGCACCCCTATGTTCATAGCAGCACAATTCACCATAGCTAAGATCTGGAAACAGCCTAAGTGCCCATCAGTAGATGAATGGATTAGAAAACTGTGGTACATCTACACGATGGAATACTATGCTGCTGTAAAAAGGAAGGAACTCTTACCATTTGCAACGGCATGGATGGAACTGGAGAGCATTATGCTAAATGAAATAAGCCAGACAATGAAGGAAAAATACCACATGATCTCACTCATTCATGGATAATAGAGACCATTATAAACTTTTGAACAATAATAGATACAGAGGCAGAGCTGCCTCAAACAGATTGTCAAACTACAGCGGGAAGGCTGAGGAGGGTTGGGGGCAGGAGGGAGGGGGGTAAAAGATCAACCAAAGGTCTTGTATGCATGCATAGAAGCATAACCAATGGACATAAGACACTGGGGGATAGGGGAGGCTAGGGGACTGTCAAGGGAGGGGGGGAAAAATGAACACATATGTAATACCCTTTGTAATACTTTAAGCAATAAAAAAAAAGAATGAAACATAGTGAGCTAGGTTAAGGGACTAATTAGACAGCATTAAAAAGACTACCATTTGAATCAAAGGGCTCTCAGAAAGAGAAGAGAAAGAAAGGTGCAAGAATAATTTTTGGAGAAATAATGGTTGAAAATTTCCCTAACCTGGGGAAAGAAACAGTCATCCAGATTCAAGAACAGAGAGTTCTAAATAATAGGAAGCCAAAAAAACAAGTCCACACCAACACACCTGATAATTAAAATGTAAAAGTTAAAAGCAATGAAAGAATATTAAAAGCAGAAGAGAAAAACAACTTGCTATGTACAAGTTGTTTAAAAATAGCAGATTTTTTATGATTTTTTTCTTCATTGATTAAGATATTATATATGTGTCCTTATCCGCCCTTTGCGCCCCACCCCCCACTTATGCCCTCACACCCCTGGTGTCTGCATCCATTGGTTAGGCTTATATGCATGCATATAAGTCCTTTGGTTGATCTCTCCCTCTTTTAAGGCCAGAAGGAAGTAGCACAATATATTAAAAGTGCTGGGAAAAACAAACAAACAAACAAAAAAACCTCCAACCAAGAATAGTCTATCCAGCAAAGTTATTCAGAAAAGAAGAGATAAAGAGTTTTCCAGCACCCAGCAGGGACCTTTGAGGCATACTTTGTCTGGAGATGCTCTTGGTGAAAACTCAGTGATTGACCTCTGTAGCTTTGGAAAGGGACCATTCTTCCCCATCTCGAGTGCATAGCAGATGCTCCCAACACCTACTGAATCATTTCTCCTGCCCTTCTAATACCTATGGCCTTGCTCTGTTGAGTTCACTCTTGCAGGGGGATCAGAGTACTGTTCAGAGCTGGGATTTCCATAAGACATGTTCCACAGAAGCTTTTGTCCAGGAATCAGATGGCTGGGTGTTGGGTTGTATGACTGCATTGCAGGGAGGGCCACTACTATCTCCCCTGTGACTCAGCCCATGCTGTTCCCACAGTGAGAGATTCATTTGACCTGCATTTCTGGAAGTTATGGGCCCTTCCCTGCATGGCTCAGTCCTACAGGAGGTCTGAGAGCTGCTTGGGGCTGGGACCTTCATTGTATGTCTCCTTCAGTGGCTTTTACCAAGAAAGGGTAAGAGGTGCCCACCCCCATCTTACAGGCTTGCTAGAAGAACCCCCCAAAAGAGATTGCTTGGATCTGCCCTCCCAAGTCCTTGTGGCCCCATTCTTCTGAGCTCAGCCACACTGAAGGAAGAAGTGCTATTCAAAGTTGGGACATTTGAAGTGTGTCTCCTTCCAACTTTATTGTCTGGGACCAGGAAGAAGAGCTCACCCTCCTCCTGAAGGCTCGGCTGGCACCACTCTCAATAGGACACTCTTGAGGAGTCCCAGTAGCTCTTCTCTGCTGAATTTTCTGCAGAGGGATGGCTGGCTGCACCCAACCTGAACCTGAGGCATGCTCCTCCTGATGCACTATCCTTGGAGACTCTGAGAGAGACTGAGTGGATGGCTCTGGAGTAGGGGCTACTTTCCACTCACTGAGTGCCTGAGTACATGGCCCCTATGTAGGGGACCAACTAGCCCCATCCTGATAGCACAGTAGCTCCAGACAAGTAGCCCAAGGCCAGTTACACACAACAGCTGACATCAACCTTTACCTGAACCCTGCCCCAGTGGGCCCACAAACAACACAAGTGGTGGGGGTTCAGATCACACCAGAGCTCGACCAACTAGCCACATAAGTGGCACTCCAAAGGGAGATGCTGTCATTCAAAAGACACCATTGGGAACAATGCCACCTCAAGGGGCAGACCCTGCACAGTGACTCATACACAGAGATCAAGCTTTATTCTTTTTTTAAAAAATATATTTTATTGATTTTTGTACAGAGAGGAAGGGAGAGGGATAGAGAGTTAGAAATATCGATGAGAGAGAAACATCGATCCGCCACCCTCTGCACACCCTCTACTGGGGATTTGCCCACAACCAAGGTACATGCCCTTGACCGGAATCGAACCTGGGACCCTTGAGTCTGCAGGCCGACGCTCTATCCACTGAGCCAAACTGGTCAGGGCAAGCTTTATTCGTATAGTCAGCCAGTCTGAAGAGTTAACTCCACCCATGAAAATGCCAAGAGCAATCAAGACTCAATTACAGCCCTGGCTGGTGTATATCAGTGGTTAGTGCATCAGCCCATGCACCATAGAGTGGCAGGTTCGATTCCCAGTCAAGAGTACAAACTTGGGTTGCAGGTTTGATTCCCAGGCCTGGTCTTCTCTCTCTCTCTCTCTCTCTCTCTCTCTCTCTCTCTCTCTCTCTCTCTCTCTCTTTCTTCCTGCCTCCCTCCCTTCCACTCTCTTTAAAAATCAATGAAAAGACCAGCCAATGTGGCTCAGTTGGTTGATCATTGTCCCATGCACCAGGATGTTGCTGGTTTGATTCCTGGTCAGGACACATGCCTAGATTGCAGGCTTGATCCCCAATGGGAGGCATGCAGGAAGGAGCCAATCAATGTTTCTCTCTCATTGGTGTTTCCTACTCTCTCTCCCTCTTTTTCCCTCTCTCTCTCAAATCAATAAAAACATATTAAAAATTATATATATATGTACATATATATACATATATATAATTTAAAAATCAACTACAACAGGATGGTGCACATAACCCACACAAAATGTGGTCTTGGAGTTTGTCCCACTTAGCCCAATATGACTCTGATATCTTAAAGCCATCATAACAAGTTAAGGGGTCATAGAACATCTACCTAATACACAGAGACAAAGTGGGAAAACAAAGACATATGCTCCAAATTAAAGAGCAAGAGAAATCCCAGGAAAAGTATTAAATGAATTGAAAGCAACCAAGATAACAGGGACAAAGCTTAAAAATAAGGTTAAAGGGAAGCTCAAAGACTTTAGTGAAGACTATATTATCTCAATAAGAACGTAAAGAAAAAGATAGTAGGCATGAAATAGGTTATAGGGACCATAAAAAAGGACCAGTCAGATATGAAGAATACAATATCTGAAATGAAGAACACACTGGAAGGAATCAACAGCAGGTTAGATGAAGCAGAGGATTGAATCAACAATTTAGAGTAGAGGGTCACAGTACAAACCCAAGCAGCATAACCAAAAGAAAAGAGAGCCCTAACCGGTTTGGCTCGGTGGATAGGGTGGATAGAGCGTCAGCCTGTGGACTGAAGGGTCCCAGGTTTGATTCCAGTCAAGGGCATGTACTTTGGTTGCATCTCCAGTAGGGGGTGTGCAGGAGGCAGCTGATCAATGTTTCTCTCTCTCATCGATGTTTCTAACTCTCTATCCCTCTCCCTTCCTCTCTGTAAAAAAATCAATAAAATATATTTTTAAAAAAAAGAAAAAGAAAAGAGAATTGCCCTGGCCAATGTGGCTCAGTTGGTTGAGCATTGTCCCATACACTGAAAGGTCACCACTTCGATTCCTGGTTCAGGTACATGCCCAGGTTGTGAATACAGTCGCCAGGCAGGTTGTATACTGGAGGCAACAAAGCAATGTTTCTCTCTCTCTCCCTCTCCATGCCTATCTCTCTAAAAAATCAATAAAAACATTAAAAAAGAAAAATAAATAAATGAGGAAAGTCTAAGTGGCCTCTGGTACAACCTTAAGGATAACATCATCGGCTTCATAGGTGTACCAGAAAGAGAAGAGAGTGATCAATGGATAGAGGACACGTTTAAAGAAATAATGACTGAAAACTTCTTTAACCTGGTTAAAGAAAAAGTCACACAAGTTCAGGAAGCACAGAGTCCCAATACAGATGAACCTAAAGAGGCCCACATAAATACACAATATAATTTACATAGCAAAGTTTAAAAACAAAGAAAATCTTAAAAGCAGCAAAAGAGAGAATGTTACCTAAAAGGGAGCTCCCATAAGGTGATCAGATTATTTTCCAACAGAGACACTCAGGCCAGGGGAATTGACAGCAAATATTCAAAGTGATGAAATGCAAGGACCTACAACCAAGGCCACTAGATCTAGCAAGGCTATCATTTAAAATTGAAAGTGAATTAGACAAAATAAAATAAGTGTAAAGGAGTTCATTATTATCAAATAAGTATTGCAAAAGATGTTAAAGGCCCTGCTTTAAGAAGAAGAAAAGAAATATATAGATAGAGGAACATAGGTATATTTAAAAAAATGGCAATAAATAAGTACCTATCAATAATAACCTTAAACGTAAATGGATTAAGTTTTCCAATCAAAAGACATAGGGTAGCTGAATGGATAAGAAAATATGATCCATATATATGCTATCTACAAGAGACATACATACATCAGAACATAAGACACACAGACTGAAAGTGAATGGATTAAAAAAAGTAAATCCTGTACAAATGAAAACAAATGAAAAAAGAACTAAGGTAGACAAATACACTTCAAAACACAGGTCATAAAAAAAGACAAATAAGGTCATTACATGATACTAAATGGGTTAACAATGAGATCAAGAAAGAAGTTAAAAATTACCTGGAAACAAATGAAAATGAACATACAATAACACAAAATCTATAGGACACACACAAAAAAGTAGTCCTGAGAGGGAAGTTCATAGCATTACAGGCCTACCCCAAGAAGCAAGAAAAATATCAAATAAACAAACTAATTCTACACCTAAAAAAGAAGCTGGAAAAAGAACAACAAACAAAGCCCAGAGTAAAGAGAAGAAAAAAGTAATAAAGATTGGAGGAGAAATAAATGACATAGAGACAAAAAAATAATAATAAAATAAAAAAATTACAAAACATCAATGAAACCAACAGCTGTTTCTTTGAATATATAAACAAGATTGAAGAGCATTTATGCAGACAAATAAATAAAATCAGAAATGAAAGAGGAATAACATCAGAAATACAAAGGATTGTAAGAAAATACTGTGAACAAATATATGCCTACAAATTGGACAAAGTAGGTGGAATGGATAAATTCCTAGAAACGTACAATCTTCCAAATCTGAATATGGAAGAATCAGAAAACCTGAATAGACAGATAATGAAATTGAAGCAGTAATAATAATAAAAAATAAAAACTCCCAGCAAACAAAAGTCTTGGACTAGCTGGCTTCACAGGCAAACTTTACCAAACACTCCAAAAGGAACTAACACCTTTCCTCCTCAAACTATTCCAAAGAATTCAAGAGGAAAGAAAATGTCCATACTCTTTTTACAAGACCAGCATTACCCTAATTTCAAAACCAAATAAAGTCACTACAAAGAAAGAAAATTATAAGCCAATATCCCTGATAACATAGATACTAAAATCCTCAACAAAACATTAGCAAACTGGATGAAGCAATACATTTTAAAGATCATACACCATGATCAAATGGGATTTATCCTGGGAATGCAAGGTTGGAACAATATTCACAAATCAATAAATGTGATGCACCACATAAACAAAATGAAAAGGTAAATATCATGTGATCATATTAACAGTTGCAGAAATGTTATTTGATAAAATCCAGTCCCAATTTATCACGAAAACTCTTAACAAAGTGGGAATTGAGTGATCATACATGAACATAATAAAAGCTATATAAGATAAACCTTCAGCCAATCATACTCAATTGAAAAAAAAAGTGTTTACCTTAAGATCATGAACAAGATAAGGATGTCCACTTCCACCACTCTTATTCAACATAGTACTGGAAGGCTTATCCACAGCAATCAGTCAAGAATAAGAAATAAAATATATCCAAATTGGAAAGGAGGAAGTAAAACTATCATTATAGACACAGACAACAGGGTGGTGATAGAAAGAATGAAAGGAGATAGGAGTAGTTGGAGGTGGGCAAAGGTGATTTGGCAATGGGAGCACAATGCAGTGTGCCAATGATGTTTTGTTGAGTTGTACACTTTAAACCTGTATGGTTTTGTGAACCAATATCACCTCATTAAAGGACTATGTCTTAGGAAAACCAAAAAATGTGGGATTCCAAACAAGAAAACTAAAGAATTTCATCCCAACTATGCCAGCCTTAAAAGAAATACTAAAGAGACTTCTTTAAGCTAAAAAGAAAGGGCACACTTTAGTAAAAAATATGCATATGAAAGAATAAATCTCACTGGAAATGTACATGATAGTAAAGGTAGTAAATAATTCATTTATAAAACTAGAATGAAGTTTAAAAGACAAAAGTAGTAATACTAACTATCCTACATAATAAAAGCTTAATATGCTAAGTGTCTGTTCGTCTATTCATCCATTCAACCAATCAAAGCGTAATATGCTAATGATATGCTAAGGCTTCTCAATTGCTCTTTGACAAGCACTGACCACCAGGGGGCAGACACTCTAACTGACAGGTTAGCTTGCTACTGGGTTCTAGCTGATTGGGACTGAGCTAGGTGGGCGAGACACACCCTGGAGCTCTCCTGTGGTCCCTTCCCAGCTGGCCAACCTTCTGTGCCCCTCCCCAGCCCTGATCATGCACCCGTGGGATCTCTTGGCCTGGCCTGTGCCCTCTTGCAATCTGGGATCCCTCAGGGGATCTTGGAGAGCCAGTTTAGGCCCAATCCCACAAGCCAGGCTGAGGGACCCCACTGGCACATGAATTTGTGCACCGGGCCTCTAGTGATTATAATAATTCATTAAGGGATACACACAAGATACAAAGATGTAAAATGATATAAAAAAACTTGAAATGTGGGGGGATAGCAACTATATTGACCTTTACAATGGGATTAAAGTTAAGTTTTATCAGCTTAAAATAGACTATTATAGATATAAGTTGTTGTATGTAAGTTTTATGTTAACCATGAAGCATAAACCTATAGTAAATATCATAATAAATGACAAGAAAAATATATACCTCTTAAAGTAATCAATCAACAAAGGACATGAATAAAAGAAGCAAGGAACAGACAGGAACTTAAAAATGCCAGAAAACAAGAAAGATGGCAAGAAGCACATACTTATCAATACTTTAAATTTAAATGAACTAAATTCTTCAATCAAAAGATATAGGTGGCTCAACGGATAACACAATGTGACTAATCTATATGCTGCCTATAAGGGACTCACTTTATAAGTAAGAAAACATACAGACAATATGAGGGGATGTAATATGATATTCATGAAAATGGAAACCAAATGAAAGCTGGAGTAGCTATCTATCTATATAATGAAGAGCCAGGGTTGTAACAACCATTACAACCGAAGGCTCGACAAGACTGGAAGTCAACCCAGCACTGACTGCAGCTGCTGCGGGTGCCCCCAACCCAGCACTGACTGTCTAGGGGGCTGCAGATCAGGCCCAGAGAGAGGCCTGCAGAAAGAGAGAGGCAGGGTCTGATCTGTAGCCTCTGTGGCAGCAGTTGATCAGAACGTGTCTCTCTTTCTCTCCCAGCCTGGCCAACAGCCGTGCCTCCATTTCTCTCCAGGCCTAAACCAGCAGTTGAACATCCCCCAAGGGGTCCCCGATTAGAGTGGGTACAGGCTGAGTTGAGGACACCCCGCTATGTGCACAAATTTAGTGCACCGGGACTCTAATAAAAGAGAAACATGGTAATTGGTGTACGACCGCTACCCTTCCCATTGGCTAATCAGTGAGATATGAAAATTAACTGCCAGCCAAGATGGCGGCCGGCAGCCAGGCAGCTTGAAACTAACATGAGGCTTGCTTGCTTCAGTGACGGAGGACTCCAACGTTCCCTGCCTGCCTTGCCGGCCTCTGAGCCTGCAGTTTAAGAAACATTGTAACAAATATAGAAGCTAAACAAAATCCCAGAAACCTGCTTTCAGCGAGCCTGGGATCTCAGAGCTGGAGTTGATACAGAGTTTCGATTATAGAACCAAAACAAACCAGATACCTGCTTTCAGAGCTGGAGCCAGAGCTAAAGCTGGAAGCCTCAGAGCTGGAGCCAGAGCTAAAGCTGGCCCAGAATGAAAAAAAGAAAAGAAAAAAAAAAGGAGCAGTTGGGAGCTTCAGTCAGCCTGAAAACAGCCCTCAGCCCCTCACCCAGACTGGCCAGGCACCCCAGTGGGGACCCCCACACTGAAGGGTGTGTGACCAGCTGCAAACAGCCATCATCCCCTCACCCAGGCTGGCCAGGCACCCCAGTGGGGACCCCCACCCTGATCCAGGACACCCTTCAGGGCAAACCAGCCAGCCCCACCCATGCACCAGGCCTCTATCCTATATAGTAAAAGGGTAATATGACTCCCAGCACCGGGATCAGTGGATCCTCAAAGCCTCCCGGCACTGGGATCAGCGTGACAGGGGGCAGTGCCCAAACCCCCTGATCGCCCCGCGGCTGTGTGTGACAGGGGGCGGGGCCACAACCTCCCTATCCGCCCAGCTCTGTTCGTGACAGGGGAAGGCTCCCCAACCCCCTGATCAGCCCTGCTCTTTGACTGATGGGGGGAGCTCCCCAACCCCCTAATTGCCCTGCGGCTCTGTGTGTGACAGGGTGCGGTGCCCCAACCCCCTGATCAGCCCTGCTCTGTGTATGACAAGGTGCGGCGCCCCTACCGCCCCCACCCCCCCATGGGCCCTGCTCTGTGTGTGATGGGGTAGAGCCATAACCTCTCCACCAGCCCTGAGTGTGACAGTGGCAGCAACCCAACCCCCTGATCCGCCCTGCCCTGAGTATGACAGGGGGCGGTGCCCCAGCTCCCCTATTGGCCCTACTCTGTGAGTGACAGGGGGGAGCTCCTCAACCCCCTGATCGGCCCTGCTCTGTGCATGACAGGGGGGAGCTCCCCAAACCCCTGATCGACCCTGCTCTGTGTGTGACAGGGTATGGTGCCCCAACCCCCCTGATGGGCCCTGCTTTGTGTGTGACAGGGTACGGAGCCCCAACCCCCCTGATGGGCCCTGCTCTGTGCGTGACAGGGGGTGGCGCCGTAACCTCCCCATCGACCCTGCCTTGAGTGTGACAGGGGGTGGTGCCCCAACCCCCCAATCGGCCCTACCCTGAACATGACTAAGGGTGGCATCGCAACCTCCCAATCGGCCCTGCTCTGAGCCCGACCAGGGGCTGCACCTAGGGATTGGGCCTGCCCTCTGCCACCCAGGAGCAGTCCTAAGCCAGCAGGTTGTTATCTCCCAAGGGGTCCCAGACTGCGAGACAGCACAGGCCAGGCTGAGGGACCCCCCCCCCCCCGAGTGGACAAATTTTTGTGCACCGGGCCTCTAGTATATATATGGCTAAGTGTCTGTCCAACTGGTAGCTATGATGTGCACAGACCACCAGGGGACAGACACTCAACCCAGGGCCTGCCATTACACCCACTGGTCATTTCAAAATAAATGGCACCATGGACCTGGCGCCAAGAAACCAATGCTTGGCTTCTCCCAAGTGGGACACAGGCCCTGCCACCACCCCGGAGCAACACCCCACCCAATTGCAGCGGATGCTGCTAAGAAGCCATGGTGTAAAATGCAGCCCACAGCCCAGCCCAGCCCAGAAATGGATGTTATGGGCTCCAAGTAATGATGTCACATAGCAACGCCCAACTTCCTCTCCCTAGAGCAGGGGTGGGCAAACTTTTTGACTCGAGGGCCACAATGGGTTCTTAAACTGGACCGGAGGACCAGAACAAAAGCATGGATGGAGTGTTTGTGTGAACTAATATAAATTCAAAGTAAACATCATTACATAAAAGGGTACGGTCTTTTTTTTTTTTTTTAGTTTTATTCATTTCAAACAGGCCGGATCCGGCCCGCAGGCCGTAGTTTGCCCACGGCTACCCTAGAGACTAGCCTCCTTGGACTTTCTTCAGCCCAGGAAAACGACTTGCTTTATAGCCAGGTGGAAACATTTTAAACTTTAACCAAATGTCTGTGAAGCATTTTCCCATGCCTCATCTCATTTGATCCTCACAGAAGTCCTGGAGTAGGTAGATAGGAGACTCAGTGGAATCCTATTTTCTTTTTATTACCCAGAAAACAAAGATTTAGAAAGCTTAGAAACTTGACCCAACTGAAAAGAAGTAAGAAATGGTGGACTTTGAAAATGACTTCAGGTTTTCTCACTGCACAGAATATAATCAAACACCGCTGCAGTTAAATATTTCACCTTTTGTTCTCCCTGCATGATCTACATCTGCTTCATGTTGATATTTACTGCAGTTTTGCTTACAATTACCTGAAAGAGAAGTTGGGGTGCTTCACTGGGCTGGAAAAAGTTTACCTAAATCAGAAAGCAGGTGTAATTAAGCAAGTTTATTCTATATATATAAAAGGCTAAGTTGACTCACACATGTGCACTACGTATAAAGCTCTTGCTGGTGACAATAACACATGTGTTTCAATCTGTCATTGTCGACTGTGAATTTGGTTGGCACTTCTATTATAGAGAAAGGGCAAATAACAATATTGAAATATTTCTTCTAATTAATTTCATTTCAATGTGCATGAATTTGTGCACTGGGCCTCTAGTACTTATATAAAAGAAAATAGACTTTAAAATAAAGACTGCAATAATAGAGATCATCCAGACAGAAGGTAAACATTGACCTCAACAACACATTTGACTAGATGGACTTAGATATTTACAGAATATTCTTTTCAAAAACAACAGAATTCACATTCTTCTCAATTACACATGAAACATTTTGCAAAAACAGATCATATGTTGGACAAATCTCAACAAATTTAAGAGGATTGAAATCTTGTCAAGCCTCTTTTCCCACCACACCAGTATAACAGTTGAAATTAATTACATGAAGAAAACAGGAAAATTCACTAATATCTAGAGATTAAACAATATGCTACTAAATAACCATGTGTCAAAGAAAATATCGAGGTATATAAAAAATACCTTCAGACAAATGAAAGTGATAATTTGACATACCGAAATTTATGGGATGTAGTAAAAGCAGTTCTAAGAGGGAAGTTCATAGCACTAAATGCCTACATCAAGAAATAAAACAAATCTCATAAAAGCAACCTAATGTTACACCTCATTAAACTAGAAAAAGAACAAACAAAGCCCAAAGTTAATGTAAGGAAGAAAATAACAAAACTTATAGCAGAAATAAATGAAATAGAGACTAAAGAGACAATAGGAAAGATCAATCAAACTAAGACATGTGTTTTGAAAAGATAAATAACATGCACAATCCTTTAGATAGACTCACCAGGAGAAAAATCACTATAAATAAAATCAGAAATAAAAGAGGAGGTGTTACAACTGATACCACAGAAATGCAAATGATCATAAGATACTACTATGAACAATCATACACTAACAAAATTAGACAATCTAAAAGAAATAGTTAATTCTTAGATACATATAACCACCAAGACAGAATCATGATGAAAGAGGATGCAAGGGGATTGAAATAGTAATAAAAAATATCCATTAAAAAAGTCCAGGAACAAAGTTTCATTTCTGAAATCTGCCAACCATTTTAAAAATAATTAATACCTTTTCACACTCCTCCAAAAAACTAAAGAGAAAAAATTCTTATAAACCTATATTATGAAGTCAGCTTTACCCAGATACCAAAATGAGAGAACAATGTTACAAGAAAAGAAACATAAATACAAAAATCCTCAAAAAAAATTTAGCAAGCCGAATTAAACAATAAATTAAAAGACTCAATCATCATGATCAAGTGGGATTTATTCCAGGGATTCAAGGATGGTTCAACAACCACAAATCAATCAATATTATACACCACATTAACAAAATGAAGGGAAAAATCATGTGGTCATTTCAATAAATGTAGAAAAAAACACTTCACAAAATACAATATCTATTTGCAATAAACACTTTCAACAAAGTATATATAGAGGGAATGCACTTTAACATAATAAGGACCATATATGCAAGCCCACTGCTAATATCATACCCAATGGTGAAAAGCTGAAAGCTTTATCTCTAAGATCAGGAATAAAAAAAAAGGATTCCCTCTCTCACCATTTTTATTCAACATATTATTGGAAGTCCTAGCCATAACAATTAAGCAAGTAAAAGAAATAAAAGTCATCCCAATTGAGAAAGAATAAGTAAAACTGTCACTATTTGCAGATGACATGATTATATATTGAAAACCCTAAAGATTCCAGCTAAAAACTTTTAGAACTGATAAACAAATTCAGTAAGGTTATAATGTATAAAGTCAAAACATAAAAAATATTTTCTGTTCTGTTCATGTGCACTAAAAATGAGCTATTAGAAAGACAGATGAAGAAAATAATACAGAGGAGAAAAAAGATGGCAGCTGGCAGGATGGAGGTGAGGGAGAGGAAGTGAGTGAGTGAGGGGATGAAAGGAGAGTGTGTGGATGTGTCTGGTGTGTGTGTGAGTGAGTGAGGGACAGTTAAATCTGTCAGGAGCAGCAGAGGCTGGCAGACCAGGCTCTCTGGGACAGGGAGAGATTACCACAGCTGCGGACACACCCAGGTCTGCTGCCCAGGCCATCTTGAAGGGGAGAGTGGCCTCTTCTAGGAACTCATCAACACCACCACCCAGACAGGTCTGGGATACTCCCTGCGACCCAGCAGCCACTCTAGCCAAAATCCTGCGGCCCCACCCTCAGACTCATAGACCCTGGGATCTCCACCTCCAAATGAGCACCGTGCCTGCAGCAGGAAGTGCAGCTTCCCCCTCCCCAGCGGCAGACCTCCGCATTCCTGCATCTCCAGCAAGCAGGTCTCCAAGGCACACCACTCCATAGACTTCTCTTAGGAGTCACTGTGAGCCTCAGCTGGGTGTGATTTTCTACAGACACAGGCACACTCCCCCCAGTAGAAATTCTGAATTCCTTCTGCCTGAATAACTGCCCACACACACCCAGATGTGCAATTTCAGCACCAGGGCCCTCAGAGTCCATCAGAGCTCAGCGCCTGCAAACTGCACTGCCACAGTTGTTCACTCCCCCTGAGCCCATCTACCCAAGGGCATTTTGGGAAGCCACAGTGAGCTTCTGCTGGGTCTGATCTTAGACTAATAGGGACGCACTCCCCTGGGCAGTAGAAATTCTGAATTCATTCATCCTGAATACCTGTCCAAAGAGGCCTCGATTAAGCATTCCAGGGCCCTTCAGAGTGCTTCAGTGCACCTACACTAGCAAACTCACTGTGGGTGCTCCTCTGTGCCACCATTGGAAACTGCATGCTTATCCACCCCAGGCGCATCAGCAAAAACTGAGTTTCCCCACCCTACAGCTACAGAACTCTGGACACTACAGTTGCATGCTTTTCCAGCGTGCAGGTCTCCCAAGACCACCACTCCACAGGCAGCCCTGGGGCGCCACTGTGAGCCCCACTGGACACACACGTAAACAAACAAGGGTGCACTGCTGGGCTGTAGAATCGTTGAATTCCCTCTTCTGGGATACCTGCCCACAGACACTGCAATCCAGTGGCTTCAGCGCCAGGGCTCTTCAGAGTGTGTCAGTACACCCCGCTGCCAAACACAACACAGGTGCCCCTCTGAACTGCCACTGGGATTGCACGTATCCAATCACTGAGGCAGCAGCAAAAGCTGAGTCTGCCCAGCCAACAACTACAGAACTCTGGACACCACAGTCATGCCTTTCCAGAATGCAGGCCTCCGGAGCCTCACCACCCCACCAGACTGTTCCTGAGTGCAATTGTGAGTCCCCGCTGGGCACGCACGATTTCAACCAAGGGCACAAGACAGCGAAAATTGAGACAACCCCTCCACGGCTGCTGACTTCTATATACCTCAGTTGTGCCTTTACAGCTTGCAGGCCTACATCAAGAGAACCCAAATAGCTCAAGTAGGGAGCTACACTAGACTACCAAGCCCAGGAACCTGAGAGGTCACATCAGCAGCACCATACCCAAAAGAAACTGGGTAGCAAAGCAATTGGAGCTACAATCAAAACATTACAGCAAAATATAGGAAGACAAAAAAGCAACCCACAAAGGAAAGAAAAATAAGGACCACCAGAAATGGAGTTAAATGAAATTGAGGCTACTAACTTGTCAGAGAAAGAGTTCAGAGTAATGGTTATAAGGATGCTCAAACGGCTGGATGACAAATACACACAACTCAATAAGAAGTATAAGGAGCTGAATGAGAATGTCACCAACATGACAATGAACCAAGAGGAAATGAAGAATGACATAGCTGCAATAAAGAACACAATGGAAGGCTTAAAGAGCAGACTAGAAGAGGCTGAGAACCAAATCAGCAAATTAGAAGACAAGGTAGGAAAAAACACACAAACACAGGAGCAACTGGAAAAAAAAGAAAACCTTAAACAGCAAGAGGAGAGACTAAGGGAGTTTTGGGACAACACAAAATGAAACAACATTTGCTTAATAGGGGTACCAGGAGGAGAGGAGGAGAAGCAAGGAATAGAAAACCTGTTTGAAGAAATAATGACAGAAAATTTCCCTGATACTGGCAAGAAAAAAACTACACAAGTCCAAGAAGCACATAGAGTGTCAAACAAGATGAACCGCAAAAGACCAACACCAAGACACATCATAATTTAATTGGCAAACACCAACGACAAAGTAAGAATCTTAAAGGATGCCAGAGAGAGACAGAAAGTTACCTACAAGGGATCTCCTACTAGAATATCAGCTGACTTCTCAACAGAAACACACCAGGCAAGAAGGGGATGGAATGAAATATACAAAGTGATGCAAAGCAAGGGAATGAATCCGAGAATACTATACCCAGAAAGGCTATCATTCAAAATTGAAGGTGTAATCAGGAGCTTCACAGACAAAAAAGGGCTAAGAGAGTTTATTACCATCAAGCCAGCAATGCAAGAAATGCTAAAGGGACTGCTGTAAAAAGAAGAAACAGAAAGACAAGAAGAAACACAAACATTAAGAATAAAAATTTCCATATACAAGTACTTTTCAATAATAACATTAAATGTAAATGGATTAAATCCTCCAATAAAAAGACACAGGGTAGTTGAATGGATAAAAAACATGCCCCATATATTTGTTGTCTGCAATAGACCCACCTCAGTACAAAGGAATCACAAAAACTAAGAGTGAAGGGATGGAAAAAACTTCTCAGGTAAATGGAAATGAGGAAAAAGCTGGGGTTGTGATACATCTGACAAAATAGGCCTCAAAGTAATGGCCATAACAACAGATAAGGAAGGCCACTACATAATACTAAAGGGAGCAATTAAACAAGAGGATATAACCCTGATAAACATATATGCACCCAATGTAGGAACACCCAAATACATAAAAAAAAAACCTCCTGGAAGATATCAAGGGAGAGATCGACAACAATACAATCATAGCAGGGGACTTTAATACACCACTGACATCACTGCATAAATCCTCTAGACAAAAAATCAGCAATGAAACAGCAATCCTAAATGACTCACTATATAGGATGGACTTAATTGACATCTTCAGAACATTTCACCCCAAAGCTGCAGAATATACATTCTTCTCAAGTGCACATGCGACATTTTCAAAAATAGACCACATATTGGGTCACAAGCAAAGTCTCCCTAAATTCAAGAAGATTGAAATCATACCAAGCATCTTCTCAGACCACAATGGCCTAACATTAGAAATAAACTACAATAAAAAAAATCCAAAACACTCAAACAATTGGAAGCTGAATAGCATGCTACTAAATATTGATTGGGTTACCAATGAGATCAAAGAAGAAATTAAAAACATCCTGGAAACTAATGACAATGAAAACACAACAATCCAAAACCTATGGGACACAATGAAAGCAATCCTGATAGGGAAGTTTATAGCTCTACAGGCCTACCTCAAAAATCAAGAAAAAATGTTAGTAAAACATCTAACTCTACAACTCGAAGAATTAAAAAGAGAACAAGAGAAGCCCAGAGTGAGCAGAAGGAAGGAGATAATAAAGATCAGAGCAGAAATAAATGACATAGAGACCAAAAAACCCCACAAAAATAATATATAAGATCAATTAAACCAAGAGCTGGTTCTTTGAAAGGATAAACAAGATTGATGAACCTCTAGCCAGACTCACCAAGAAGCAAAGAGAGAGGACCCAAATAAACAAAATCAGAAATGATAGAGGTGAAATAACTACAGACCCCACAGAAATACAAATGATTATTAAAAAACTACGATGAGCAACTCTACTCCAACAAAATAGACAACCTGGAAGAAATGGACATATTCCTAGAAAAATACAACATTCAAAAAATCAATCAGGAAGAATCTATAAATCTCAATAGGCCAATAACTATGGAAGAAATTGAGGCAGTCATCAAAAAGCTTCCAGCAAACAAAAACCAAGGGCCAGAGGACTTCACAGGGGAGTTTTACCAAACATTCAAGGAAGAATTAAACCTATCCTCCTCAGACAATTCCAAAAAACACAAGAGGAAAGAACACTTCCAAGCCCATTCTATGAAGCCAGCATCACCCTCATACCAAAGTCAGATAAAGACAACACAATGAAAGATGATTACAGGCCATTATCCCTCATGAAAATAGATGCCAAAATCCTCAACAAAATCTTAGCAAATCGGATCTAGCAGTACATCAGAAACATCATACACCATGAAAAAGTAGGATTTATCCCAGGGATGCAAGGATGGTACAATATCCGCAAATCAATAAACGTGATACATCACATAAACAAATTGAGAGAAAAAAACACATAGTCATATCAATTGATGCAGAAAGAGCATTTGACAAAATCCAACACCCTTTCTTGATAAAAACTCTCAGCAAGGTGGGAATAGAAGGATCATAACTCAACATAATATAAGCCATATATGACAAGCCCACAGCCAACATCATACTCAATAGGCATCAAGAAAAAATGTTAGTAAAACATCTAACTCTACAACTCGAAGAATTAAAAAGAGAACAAGAGAAGCCCAGAGTGAGCAGAAGGAAGGAGATAATAAAGATCAGAGCAGAAATAAATGACATAGAGACCAAAAAACCCCACAAAAATAATATATAAGATCAATTAAACCAAGAGCTGGTTCTTTGAAAGGATAAACAAGATTGATGAACCTCTAGCCAGACTCACCAAGAAGCAAAGAGAGATTAACTAAATCTAAAACCATTTCCCTTAAGAACAGGAACAAGACAGGGATGCCCACTCTCACCACTCCTGTTCAACACAATACTGGATGTATTAGCCATTGTGATTAGACAAGTAGAAGAAATAAAAGGCATCCAAATTGGAAAGGAAGAAGTAAAACTGTCCTTATTTGCCGAAGACATGATATTATACATAAAAAACCCTGAAGACTCCATCAAAAAACTATTAGACTTAATAAATGAATTCGGCAATGTAGCAAAATACAAAATCAATGCCAAGAAATCTATGGCATTTCTATACACCAATAGTGAACTTACAGAAACAGAGACTAAAAAAGCAATCCCATTTACCATTGCACCAAAAAAATTAAAATACCTAGGAATAAACCTAACTAAAGAGGTAAAAGACCTCTACTCAGAAAACTACAGGATGTTGAAAAAAGAGATAGAGGAAGACATAAACAGATGGAAGCACAAACCATGTTCATGGATTGGTAGAATCAACATCATTAAAATGCCCATACTACCCAAAGCAATCTATAATTTCAACCCACTTCCCATTAAAATATCAACAGCATATTTCACATACCCAGAACGAACTCTCCAAAAATTCATCTGGAATAAAAAAAGACCCCGAATAGCTGCAGTGATTCTGAGAGAGAAGAACAAAGTAAGTGGGATCTCAAAACCTGATATTAAGCTGTATTACAAAGCCACGGTTCTCAAAACTGCCTGGTACTCGCACAAAAACAGACATATATATCAATGGAATAGAATAGAGAATCCAGAAATCGACCCGAACCAATATGCTCAATTAATATTTGACAAAGGAGGCAGGAACATACAATGGGGTCAAGACAGTCTCTTCAAGAAATGGTGCTGGGAAAATTGGACAGATCCATGCAAAAAACTGAAACTAGACCACCAACTTACACCATAAACAAAAATAAACTCAAAATGGATAAAGGACTTAAATATAAGACGGGAAACCATAAAAATACTAAAGTAATCCAAAGGCAACAAAATCTCAGACATATGCCGAAGCAATTTCTTCACTGATACAGCTCCTAGGGCATTGGAAACTAAAGAGAAAATAAACAAATGAGACTACGTCAAAATGAAAAGCTTCTGCACAGCAAAAGAAACCATCAACAAAACAACAAGAAAGCCCACTGCATGGGAGAGCATATTCGCCAATGTTATCACCAATAAGGGTTTAATCTCCAACATTTATAGGGAACTCATACAACTTAACATAAGGAAGATAAACAATCTAATCAAAAAATGGGCAAAGGACCTAAATACACAATTTTCAAAAAAGGACATTCAGAAAGCCAAGAGACATATGAAAACATGCTCACAGTCACTAATCATCCTAGAGATGCACATCAAACAACAATGAGGTATCATCTCACTCCTGTCACAATGGCTATCATCAACAAATCAACAAATGACAAGTGCTGGTGAGGATGTGGAGAAAAGGGAACACTGGTGCACTGCTGGTGGGAATGCAGACTGGTGCAGCCACTATGGAAGACAGTATGGAGTTTCCTCAAAAAGTTAAAAATGGAACTCCCATTTGACCCAGTGATTCCACTTCTAGGAATATATCCCAAGAAACCAGAAACACCAATCAGAAAGGATACATGCACCCCTATGTTTATAGCAGCACAGTTTACCATAGCTAAGATCTGGAAACAGCCTAAGTGCCCACCAGCAGATGAATGGATTAAAAAACTGTGGTACATCTACACAATGGAATACTATGCTGCTGTAAAAAAGAAGGAATTCTTACCATTTGCAACAGCATGGATGGAACTGGAGAGCATTATGCTAAGTGAAATAAACCAGTCAATGAAAAAAAATATCACATGATCTCACTCATTTATGGATAATAAAGACCATTATAAGCTGATGAACAAAAATAGATACAGAGGCAGAGCAGCATCGAACAGACTGTCAAACTACTTCGGGAAGGCTGGGGAGGGTTGGGAGGTGGGAGGGGGGGTAAGAGATAAACCAAAGGACTTGTATGCATGCATATAAGCATAACCAATTGATATAAGACACTGGGGGGTAGGGGAGGCCGGGGGAATGTCGAGGGGGCGGGGAGGAGACATATGTGATACTTTTTTTAATAGTTTAAGGAATAAAACAAAATTTAAAAATAAATAAATAAATAAACCAAACAAACAAACCAAAAAGAAATTAAAGTATATAAAGAAAAGCAAAATAACCTCAAAATAATACATTAAAAAAGAGAATATTCATGAGGGAAAATAGTCTCTTCATTAAGGGTGTTGCTAAAATGGGACAGCCACATGCAAAAGAATGAAACTGAACCACTCTCTGATACCATATACAAAAATTTGCTCAAAATGGATCAATCATTTGAATGTTAGACCTAAAACTCTTAGAAGAAAACAAAGTCAGTAAACTCCTTGACATAGGCCTTAGTGATAATTTTTTTGAATGTGACACAGAAAGCAAAAATAAACAACAGGGACTACATCAAAGTAAAAAGCTTTTGCACAGCAAATGAAATAAAACTATTTACAAAATGAATGGGAGGAAATTTTGGCAAATCACATGTGTGATAAGGGACTAATATCTAAAATACATAAAGAACTTATGCAATTCAATAGCAAAATAAATCAATTAACAACAGGCAAATGATCTGAATAGACATTTTTTCAAAGAGGACATACTGATAACTAACACGTGCATGAAAAGATGCTCTATACTATTAATCATCCAGGGAATTTGAATCAAAACCACAATGGGCTATCACCCCCACCCTCGTTAAAATGGCTAGGATTACAAAGACAAGAAACAAATTTTGGCAAGGATGTAGAGGAAAGGCAAGCCTTATGCACTGTTTGGTGGGAATGTAAACTAACAAAGCCCCTATGAAAACATTGTAGAGGTTACTCAAATTTATATAAAAAAAAAATAGAACATCCACATGATCTAGCAATTACACTCTGAGTATTTATCCAAAGAAAACAAACACACTAATTCAGAAAGATATAAGCCCTCACCCCATGTTCATTGAGGTGTTATTTACAATAGCCAAGATATGGAAACAATCTAAGTATCCATCAGTGGATGTGTGGATAAAGAAATCGTGATATATACATTCAGCCATAAAAAATAAAATCTTGCCATTTGTGACAACAAGAAACAGAACAAACAATCCTAAAATTTATATGAAACCATGAAATACTTAAAATTGCCAAAGCAATCTTGAGAAAAGCAAAGCAATCAACATTATTCCAGCACATCAGGATATGTGGGATATATATATATATATATATATATATATATATATATATATATATATATATGCTATACACAAGTCCATCGGTACAGAGAACAGATTGTTGGTCACCAGAGACAAGAGCTGGGGTAGGGTAGAGTTCTTTATTTATTCTAGAATTTGTACCCTTATCAGTTTAAAAAAATGGGGGAATATTTGTCCTTTATGGATATTTAATATAAGTGTAACTGTATATTACAATCTTTTGCAACTCCCTTTTTCACTTGGCATAATGTTTTTAAGATTCAATCACTTATAGTTTGTATAATTAAGTCATTCATTATTATTGCATAATATTCCATTTGTCAACTGGTGGACATTTTAGTTGCTCCCATTCCTTGACTATCTAGATATATAAAAGCCTAAGCTACTGTCTGACCATTTGACCATCCGACTGGAAGCTATGAGGCACAATGACCACCAGGGGACAGATACTCTGACTGGTAGCTATGACTTGCACTGGCCACCAGGGGGCAGGTGCTCAATGCAAGAGCTGCCAAGCTGTGGTGATTTGGCAGCTGTGGTTCTTGGGTGACACACCAGGAACCAGAGAGAAGGGAGCCCAATTCTAGGGTGAGTCACCCGAGGACCACCCTCTCACAATCTGGGACCCCTTAAGGGATGTTGGAGATCTGGTTTTGGCCCGATCCCCACAGGCCAGGCCGAGGGACCCCACCAGTGCATGAATCCATGCACTGGGTCTCTAGTTGTGAATAACGTTGCAATCAGCATTTCCATGAAGTTTTTATGTGGACATATGTTTTCATTGTGTTTGATTATATTTCTTTGAATGGATTACAAGGTCAAATGGTAACACTTTAAGAAACTTCTAGGCTATTTTCCAAAGTGCCTGCACCAGTTTACATTTTTACCAGTGATGTACAATGGTTCCAATTCTTCCACATCCAAACTACTTTATTATTCTCTTTTACACTAGTTATCTTAGTGGGTGTGAAGTGGTATCTTATTTTGGTCTTGATTTTCATCTCTCAAATAAATAATGGCGTTGAGGTTTTTTAATTTGTATACCTTCTTTGGATAAGTGTCTATTCAAATCATTTGTTTTAAATTTGGGTTTTTATTGTGTTATTGAATTTTAAGAGTTTTTATATATCTAGAATTGATACCCTTATCAAATATATGATTTGCAAATATTTTCTCTTATTCTATGGGCTGGATTTTCACTTTCCTGATGGTATTGCAACACAAACAATTACATATTTGATGGAATCTAATTTATCTTTTTTTCTGTTGTTGCTTGTATCTTTGTTGTTTCATGCCAAAGGTCACAAAGATTTACTCCTATATTTTCTTGTAGGAATTTTTTTGTCTTACTTCCATCATATAGGTCACTAACACATTTTGAGATACTTTCAGTGTATACTGTGAAGAAATAGTCCAACTTCATTTCTTTGTATGTGGATATCGAGTTGTCTTAGCAGAATTTCTTGAAAAGACTGCTTTCTCCTATTTAGTAGTCTTGGTACCACTGTTAAAAATCAAGGAGCCATAAATGTAAGGGTTTATTTAGGGGTCCTGAATTTTATTCCATTCATCTATGTATCTATCTTTATGCCAATGCCACACATTCTTGATTACTGTATATTTTAGTAAGGTTTGGCATCATGAAATATGTGTCCTTCTACTTGTTTTTCTCTCACGAGTCTTTTGACTATTGTAGGTTCCTGTATTTCAATATAAATTTCAGGTTCTGAATTTCAATTTCTTCTAAGAATCCAGTTGGATTTTAAAACGGATTGCCTTAAATCTATGGAGAACACTGCCATCTTAACAATATTGAATATTCTTATCAATAAATATGGATTGTTTATACATTTATTCATATCTTACTTTTTTCCTACAATGCTTTAGAGTTTTAAGTGTATTTCATGTCTCTTGCTAAATTTATTTGTAAGTATTATATTATCTTATTATATTGTGAATGAACGGTTTTTAGTTTATTTTTTATTGTTGAGATTATTAAAAATGTCCCTTATTTTCCCCAACATCCTCCTTCTACCCAGCCCCTGCCGCACCTCTGACCTTCACTATAGGCTATGCATAAAGATCACTACATAATACTAAAGGGATCAATCAAACAACAGTATATAACCCTGGTAAACATATATGCACCCAATATAATTACCAAAATATATTTTAAATCACTTGGAGAACTTTAAGAGTGAGATAAACAAGAACACAGTCATAGTAGGGGACTTTAACACCCCACTGACATTACTGGATGGATCTTCCAGACCAAAAATCAATAAGGAAAGAGCAATCTTAAATGACACAATAAATCTGATGGATTTAATTGATGGTTACAGAACATTTCATCCCAAAGCTAAAGAATATACATTCTTCTCAAGTGCACATGGAACATTCTCAAAAATAGACAACATATTAGGACACAAAATAAGTCTTTACAAGTTCAAAAAGATTGAAATCAAATCAAGCATTTTCTAAGATCAAATGGCATGAAACTAGAAATCAACAATAAAAAGTCTCCTCAAAAACATTCAAACACATGGAGGCTAAATAGCATGCTATAATAGATCCAGAGTCATAGAAGCATAGAACAGACTGCAGAATCTCAGATGGAAGGTGGGGTAGGACTGGTGGGTGGAAAGAGATCAACCAAAGAACCTGTATGCATAAATCATGGACACAGACAATAGGATGGTGAAGGCCTCGAGTGGGGGTGAATTAGAAGGAGTCAATGAGGGGCATATTTAACACTTTCAACAATAAAAATTTAATTAAAAAAAGCAAAAAAATGAATGGGTTACCTATGAGTTCAAGGAAGAAATAATAAATAAATAAATAAATAAATAAATAAATAAATAAATAACTTCCTGAAAACAAATGAAAAAGAACACACAACAACCAAAAATCTATGGGACACAACAAAAGCAATCTTGAGAGGGGAGTTCATATAATTATAAGCCAACATCAAAAAATAAGAAAAAGCTCATATAAATAATATAACCCTATAACTAAAATAATTAGAACTAGAACAAGAAAATATCAGAGTAAGTAAAAGGGAAAAATTAATAAAGATCAGAGCAGAAATAAATAAAATGACATAGAGACTAAAATATAATAGAAAAGATCAATGAAACCAAAAGGTGGTTCTTTGAAAAGATAGACAGGATTGATGTACCTTTAGCTAGACTCATAAAGAAACAAAGAGAGAAGACCCAAATAAATAAAATCAGAAATGAAAGAGGCTGAGTAACAACTGACATTTCAAAAGATTGTAAGAAAATGCTATGAACAATTATATGCCAACAAAATTGACAACCTTGAAAAAATGAACAAATTCCTGCAAACATAAAATTCTCCAAAACTCAATCAGGAAGAATTGGAAAACCTGAATAGGCCTGTAACAACTAATGGAATTAAAGCAGTAATAATAATAAAAAAAATCCCAGCCTGAATAGATAAGAAAACATGGCCTATATATAAGCTGTCTACGAGATACCCACCTCAGAACAGGGGACTCACACAGACGAAAGTGAAGGGATGGAAAAATATCTTTCAGGCAAATGGAAATGAAAAGAAAGCTGGGGTACCAATACTTATATGTGACAAAATAGTCCTCAAAGAGAAGGCCATAACAAGAGATAAGGAAGACCACTCCATAATACTAAAGGAAATAATACAACAAGAGGATATAACTCTGGTAAACATATATGCACCTAATGCATGAGCACTCAAACACATAAAAAATCTCTGGATGATATCAAGGGAGAGATCGACAGCAATACAATCATAGTAGGGGACTTTAACATCCCATTAACATCACTGGGCAAATCCTCTAGATAAAAAAATCAACAAAGAAACAGCAATCCTAAATGACTCACTAGATAAGAAGGACTTAATTGACATCTTCAGAACATTTCACCACAAAGCAACAAAATATACATTTTTCTCAAGGTCACATGGGACATTTTCAAAAAAAAAGACCAAATATTGGGACACAGGCAAAGTCTCTCTAAATTCAAGAAGATTGAAATCATATCAAGAGTTTTCTCAGATCACAATGGCAAAAAAAATATAGAAATCACTACAATAAAAAACAATAAAATATTCTAAAACTTGGAGGCTAAATAGCATGTTATTAAACAAGGATGGGGTTACCACAGAGATCAAAGAAATTAAAAACATCCTGGAAACAAATGACAACGAAAACACAATAATCAAAAACCTATGGGACACAGTGAAAGCAGTATTGAGAGGGAAATTCAGAGCATTACAGACCTAACACACAATAAAAAAAGAATAAGAAAGAAAGAAAGACAGACAGAAGAAAGAAGAAAAAGAAAAGGAAAAACTGGCGATAAATTATCTAACTCTACAACATAAAGAACTAGAAAGAGAACACCAAGAAAATCTTAGAGTGAGCAGAAGGAAGGAAAAAATGAAGATTAGAGCAGAAATAAATGACACAGAGACAAAAAAAATTTAAAACAAAACACACACACACACACACACACACACACACACACACACACACACACAGCTGGTTCTCTGAAAGGATAAACAAGATTGATGAACCTCTAGCCAGGCTCACCAATAAGCAAAGAAAAAAGACCCAAATAAACAAAGTCAGAAATGAAGGAGGCAAAATAACAACAGACCCCACAGAAATACAAAGGATTGTAGAAAAACACTATGAACAACTTTATTCCAACAAACTTGTCAACCTAGAAGAAATGGACATATTCCTAGAAAAGTTCAACCTTCCAAAACTCAATCGGGAAGAATCAAAAAATATTAATAGGCTGATAACCAGGGAGAAAATTGAGGCAGTAATCAACAAACTTCCAACAAAAAAAAAGCCCTGTGACAGAAGGTTTCACTGGGGATTTTAGCAAACATTCAAAGAAGAACTAAAACCTATCTTCCTCAGACTATTCAAAAAAATTCAAGAGGAAGGCATACGGCCATGTTCTTTCTGTGAAACCAGCATTACCCAATTCCCAAAACTAGATAAATACACTACAAAGAAAGAAAATTACAGGCCAATATGCCTGATGATCATAGATGGTAAAATCCTCAACAAAATTCTAGCATGTTTAATCCAGCAGTACATTAGAAAGATCAGACACCATGACCAAGTAGGATTTATCCCAGGGATGCAAGGCTGGTACAACATCTGCAAATGGATAAAAGTGATACATCACATAAAAAAATTGAGAGATAAAAATCGCATAGTCATATCATTTGATGCAGAAAAAGCACTTGTCAAAATCCAACACCCTTTCTTGATAAAAAAAGCCTCAAGAAAGTGGGAATAAAGGGATCATACCTCAACATAATAAAAGCCTTATATGACAAACCTACAACCAACATCATACATAATGAGCAAAAACTAAGACCATTTCACCTAAGAACAGAAATAAGACAGGGATGCCCACTGTCACTACTCCTTTTCAACATAGTACTGGAAGTGCTGGCCATAGCGATTAGACAAGAAAAAGAGATAAAAGGCATCCAAATTGGAAAATAAGGAATAAATCTGTAATTATTGGGAGATGACATGATATTGTACATAGAAAATTCTAAAGATCCCATCAAAAAAACTACTAAATTTAATAAATTAATTTGGCAATGTAGCAGGATACAAAACTAATGCCCAGAAATCTATGGTTTTTTTATTCACCAATAATGAATTCATAGAAAGAGAAACAAGCAAACAAATAAACAATAATCTTATTTACCATTGCAACAAAAACATTTAGATACATAGAAAAAAACTTATCTAAGGAGGTAAAAGACCTGTACTACAGAAAACTCTTTTTTCTTGAAAAAAGAGATAGAGGAAGACATAAACAAATGAAATAATATAACATGTTCATGAATTGGTAGAATCAACATCATTAAAATGTCCCTTCTACCCAGAGTAATCTATCAATTTAATGAGATCCTCATTAAAATACCAATGGCATATTTCACAGACCTAGATAAAATTCTCCAAAAATTTAAATGGAATTAAAAAAGACCCCAAATAGCCACAACAATTTTGAGAAAGAAGAAAAAAAGTTGGAAGAATCAAAATACCAGATATCTAGCAATATTACAAACCCATAGTTCTCAAAACTGCCTGATACTGTCACAAACAGACTTATAGACCAATGGAACAGAACAGAGATCCCAGAAATTGACCCAAGCCATTATGTTCAATTAATACCTGACAAAGAAGGCAAGAGCATACAATGGGGTCAAGACAGTTTCTTCAATAAATGGTGCTGGAGAAAATGGACAGATACATGCAAAAAAAGAAAATAAACCACCAATTTACACCATACACAAAAATAAACTCAAAATAGATAAAGGACTTAAACATAAAATAGGAAACCATAAAAATCTTAGAAGGCTCCGTAGGCAGCAAAATATCAAGCATATGTTGCAGCAATAGCTTCACCAATACAGCTCCTAAGACAGTGGAAATGAAGGAGAAAATAAACAAATGGGATTACATCGAAATAAAAAGCTTCTGCACAGCAAAATAAACCATCAACAAAACAACAAGAAAGCCCACTTCATGGGAGAACATATTTGCCAATGGTATATGCAATAAGGGCCTAATCTCCAAAATTTAAAGGGAACTCATACATCTTAACAAAAAGAAGATAAACAATCCAATCAAAAAATGGGCAAAGGACCTATATACACACTTTTTGAAAGAGGACATACAAGAGGCCAAAAGACATATGAAAACATGCTGAAAGTCACTAATCATCCAAGAGATGCAAATCAAAACAACAAGGTACCATCTCACACCTGTCAGAATGAGCATCATCAACAAATTGACAAAGGACAAGTGCTGGCCAGGATGTGAGAAAAAAGGAACCTGCTGGTAGCTACCCATTGTCTATGCTATCAAGAAAGTGTAAATAAGAAACCCAGAAGGCTGATGGACCTTGAGCTCTGGCAAGGGCCACAGCCATGCACAGATTGTTTAGTCGAGACAATGGTGGCTCAAGCAATTTCCTTACCTAATAGTCTCAAAGTAAATCTTTACTAATATTTACTTACCTTTAATATAGTCTGTTTGCTACTGGAATTGCCTGCCTAAGGGCAATATGTGTACCTCAAATTGAATAAAAGGCTGGCAGGGCCTGGGCACCGGTGAAGCCCTCCAACTAGAGTTGGGCTCTCCACCTGTTTCCAAATTCATATTTCTTGTCTAGTCTTGTGATTTGTGTGCAGCCCTTCTCCAGGTCTCGAACCCATCCATGCGGGACATGGCTATCACCACTTTCACATATGGTGCCTCAAACAGTGGACACCTGGAGCCTTGCCTTGCAGCTACAGACAATCAACTACCCCAGCCAAAGATAGCAGCAGCTCCAAGCAACCCACTGAAGATAAGGAGTGGGAGAAGGACAAGGCAGACCACAAACAGCCTGGAGATAACCTGGGGTATGGTGAAGAAGATGGTCCAAAAAGCTGAGCGAATTTTATGAGGAAACTAAAACCCCAAGAACACCTGACAATGTCTTTCTCGCCATGCTAGCAGTCATCAGCTGTGTGGTAATACTACCAGGGTCAAATGGGGAAGTATTTTGGACTTATGTTCCTGACCCTCCATGGGTAAGACCCCTTATGTAGGCTGATCCCCCGCCTAATGTAGTCACCAATAATACCAAGCACCTTGGTCATCCAGGGGGACCACAGGTGAGGCAAGGAAGTATATGGGCAAAGTATAATTACACAGGTGTCACCACCCAGCTTCCCTTTTGTATGACACATAATCCAATCACTGCTCCTTTGTGTGTAGAATGAAAGAGAGGCTTCTAGCTATCATGGACACCAGAGGAGTGGGAAGAAAAAGCCCAAATACATCTACTATCACTACTTGCTCCAGGGAGAGGTACAGAAAATGTAACTTTACTAAGATAAACGCCCCACTAAGCCACTATGTAAAAAGTTTTATGAATGGCACCCCACACAAGAAGAAATCAATTGGCAAGACTGCTATAGTGACTACCCCACCAATAGCAAACTTAATAACAGTTTTTCCTTTGTGGATTGGAGCCCCTACAGGTCTGTGTATAGTAACAATCGCACACTAAAATGGAAGGGGACCTCATCCTATCTATATGTTGAAGCTAACTCCATCTCATGACATGGAGGAGGATTTGTTGGATCTCAATTACAACATGACAATTGGCCCCTATAAAATATGGAATGAAAATTAGCTGCTGCACTTGCACCTTTTAAATGGTATAGTTTGAACTATAGCTCTGATAATTCCACTTGTACCTTATGGGGAATTCCCAATAATACAGTATTTGCCACTGCCTGTGTATTTGATCCTTCTGTATTCCTCTCAGGCCCCATTCAGATGCACCTTAATGTTACAAGCCATCTGTATGAGGTGTCATGCACAGGCCGCACACTATCCCGTTGTATTAATTCTACATTCCGGAAGGATTTCCTCGTGATTTTAAAACAACCTCTTTTCACTTGGGTTCCTACTAACCTAACTGAGCCTTGGGAATTTCATCAAACCTACCAACTGTTATATGATCTGGTAAACATCTTAAAACAACAAAAATATTTCTTGGAATGCTAATTGTAGGAATCTTTGCCCTCATAATGTTACTTACTTACTTCTGTGGGCATTGCAGCTTCATCCATGGTACAAACTGTTCAAACTTCTCAGTTTGTACAAGTTAAGGAAAATGTAACTAAGACCTTGTCTATACAAAAAAGCACTGACAGCCAGTTTGAGATAGAATTATCAGCACTAAAGTCTACAGTCTTGTGGATGGGTGATAAAATCCACAACTTAGAGCAAAAAATATCATTGCAGTGTCATTATAGTTTTTACCAGATTTGTGTTACCCCGTTCCCTATAATAGTAGATAATACCCTTGGAAATCAATAAAAAAATCACCTTCTTGGTGCTTGGGGTAAAGGTAACACAAACCTTGATATTTTAGAATTACAACAGCATATTAAAAATTATCCCAGGCAAACTTACAAACTAATTCCTTGGATGCCTGGCAACAATTTAAAAAGGACATGAAAGAATTTAATGCCTTCCACTGGATCTCCTTACATTTGCCTCCTAGCATAACTACTATTGCCTGTCTCATTCTTGTTCGTATATATGTTTATTTCTAGTCTTTAAATATGGAATGAAGAGTCTTAAAATGACTCAAACCCTTCAGGTGGCATTCGCTTTTCAAGATTTATTTAGAAAACAAAAAAAGGGAAGTCTTGGAAGCTACTCATTGTCTATGCTATCAGGAAAGTTTAAACAAGATATCCAGAAGGCTGATGGACCTGGAGCTCTGGCAAGGGCTAAAGCTATGCACTGATTGTTTAGTCAAGACAATGGTGGATCACTGTTCTCAAAACAGCCTGGTACTGGCACAAGAACAGACATATAGATCAGTGGAATAGAATAGAGAACCCAGAAATTGACCCAAACCATAATGCTCAATTAATATTGGACAAAGTAGGCATGAACATACAATAGAGTCAAGACAGCCTCTTCAATAAATGGTGTTAATTGGACAGAGAAATGCAAAAAATTGAAACTAAACCACCAACTTACACTTTATACAAAAATAAACTCAAAGTGGATAAAGGACTTAAACATAAGACAGGAAACCATAAAAATACTAGAAGAATCCACAGGCAGCAAAATCTCATACATATGCTGAAGCAATTTCTTCACTGCTACAGCTCCTAGGGCAATGGAAACTAAAGAGAAAATAAACAAATGGGACTACATCAAAATATAAAGCTTCTGAACAGCAAAATAAACCATCAACAAAACAACGTGAAAGCCCACTGCATGGGAAAACATATTTGCAAATGTTATCACTGAAAAGGGTTTAATCTCCAACATTTACAGGGAACTCATACAACTTAACAAAAGGAAGATAAAGAACCCAATCAGAAAATGGGCAACGGACCTAAATAGATACTTTTCAAAAGAAGACAGAAGAAAGGCCCAAAGACACATGAAAACATGCTCAAAGTCACTAATCATCCGAGAGATGCAAATCAAAACAACAATGCGGTACCATCTCACACCTGTCAGAATGGCTATCATCAACAAATCCACAAAGGACAAGTGCTGATGAAGATGTGGAGAAAAAGGAACCCTTGTGCACTGCTGGTGGGAATGCAGACTGGTGCAACCACTGTGGAGAACAGTATGCAGTTTCCTCAAAAAACTAAAAATGGAACTCCCATTTGACCCAGTGATTCCACTTCTAGGAATATATCCCAAGAAACCAGAAACACCAATCAGAAAGGATGTATGCAACCTTATGTTCATAGCAGCACAATTTACAATAGCTAAGGTTTGGAAATAGCAAGTGCCCATCAGCAGATGAGTGGATTAAAAAAGTGTGGTACATCTGCACAATGGAATACTATGCTGTGGTAAAAAAGGAGTTCTTATTATTTGCAACATCATGAATGGAACTGGAGAGCATTATCCTAAGTGAAATAAGCCAGTCAGTGAAAGATAAATACCACATGATCTCACTCATTTTTGGAATATAATGAATAACACAAACTGATGAACAAAAACATATCGAGAGACAGAGAAGCATCGATCAGACCATCAAACCTGATGGGGGTAAGGTAGGGGAGGATGGGTGTAATGGGGAGAGATCAACCAAAGGACTTATATGTAAGCATATAGGCCTAAACAATGGTCACAGACAACATGGGGGTGAGGGCATGAATGGGGGGGATAGGTGGTAATGAGGGGATAAGGACACATATGTAATAACTTAATAAATAATTAAAAAATAAAATCATACTGTATTTCCTAGGGGGAAAAAAAAAGACAATGATGGCTCAAGCAATTTCTTAACCTAATAGTCTCAAAGTAAGTTTTTACTAATATTTACTTACCTTTAATATGGACTGTCTGCTACTGGAATTGCCTGCCTGACTAAGGGCAATATTTGTATCTAAAATTGAATAAAAGGCTGGCAGGGTCTGGGCACAATTGAAGCCCTCCAACTAGAGTTGGGCTCTCCACCTGGCCTTCTGTTTCCAAATTCATATTTCTTGTCTAGTCTAGTCATTTTTGTGGCCCTTCTCCAGGTCCTGAACCCAAGCCAGGGAGGACATGGCTATCACATCTTTCACAGGAACCTGCGTGCACTGCTGGTGGGAATGCAGACTGGTACAGCCATTGTGGAAAACAGTATGGAGTTTCCTCAAAAAATTAAAAATGGAACTCCCATTTGACTCAGTAATCCCACTTCTCAGAATATATCCCAACAAATCAGAAACACCAATTCGAAAAGAAATATGCACCCCTATGCTCATAGCAGCACAATAGCTAAGTTTTGGAAACAGTCCAAGTGACCATCAGCAGATGAGTGGATTAAAAACTGTGGTACACCTACAGAATGGAATACTATGCTGCTGTAAAAAAGAAGGAACTCTTACCATTGGCAACAGCGTGGATGGACACGGACATGGAGAGCACTATGCTAAGCGAAATAATCCAGTCAGAGAAAGATA
This sequence comes from Myotis myotis, assembly GCF_014108235.1. Taxonomy (NCBI): domain Eukaryota; kingdom Metazoa; phylum Chordata; class Mammalia; order Chiroptera; family Vespertilionidae; genus Myotis; species Myotis myotis. The sequence continues at coordinate 87,241,027 of NW_023416346.1, forward strand.
AATATCATATGAGCTCACTAATTTGTGGAATATAATGAACAACATAAACTGATGAACAAAAACAGGGTCCAGGGACAGAGAAGCATTGAGCAGACCATCAAACCTCAGAGGGAAGGCAGAGGCAGGTGGGAGGTTAGGGATAAGAGATCAACCAAAGGACTTGTAGGCATGCATATAAGCATAACCAATGAACACAGACACTGGGGGGAGAATGTGTGTGTGGGGGGGGAGTGGCCAGGGAGAAGTCACTGAAGGAAAAAAGAGACATGTAATACTTTAATCAATAAAGAATAAATTTATTTAAGAATACTTTATAAAAGAGGACATACAGAAGTCTAAGAGACATATGAAAACATGTTAAAAGTCACTAATCATTGGAGAAATGCAAATAAAAATGACCATGAGGTATTATCTTACACCTGTCATAATGGCTATCTTCAATAAATCAACAAATGACAAGTGCTGGCGAGGATGCAGAGAAAAAGGAACCCTTGTACACTGCTGGTGCAAATGCAGACTGGTGCAGCCACTGTGGAGAACAGTATGCAGTTTCCTCAAAAAACTAAAAATGGAGCTCCCATTTGACCCAGTGATCCCACTTCTAGGAATATATCCCAAGAAACTAGAAACACCTATCAGAAAGGATATATGTACCACTATGTTCATAGCAGTACAATTTACCACAGCTAAGATTTGGGAATTGCTTAAGTGCCCATCAGTAGATGAGTGGATTAAAAAATTGTGGTACACCTACACAATGGAATACTATGCTGCTTTATAAAGAAAGCAACTTCTACCATTTGCAACAGCATGGATGAACCTGGAGAGCATTATGCTAAGCAAATTAAGTCAGAGAATATCACATGATCTCACTCATTTTTGGAATATAATGAACAACATAATATGATGAACAAAAACAGATCCAGATACAGAGAAGCATTGATCGGACCGTCAAATCTCAGAGGGGAGGCAGGGAAGGGTGGAGGGAAGGGGGAGAGATCAACCAAAGGACTTGTATGCATACATATAAGCATAACCAATGGACACAGATACTAGGGGGGGTGAGGGCAGGAGCATGGGGTTGGGGGGTGAAATGGGGAGGATACGGACACATACGTAATACCTTAATCATATATATATATATATATATATATATATATATATATATATCCTACATAATAAAGAGGTAATATGCAAATTGACCATCATGCCCTTGCACAAGACTGCCACCCCCATGTGGTCATAAGATGGCCTCCACAAGATGGCCGACAGGGGAGGGCAGTTGTGGGTGATCAGGCCAGCAGGGGAGGGCAGTTAGGGGCAACTGGTCCAGTAGGGGAGGAATGTTGGAGGCAACTGGGTCGGCAGGCGAGGGCAGTTATGGGTGACTGGACAGGCAGGGGAGGGCAGTTGTGGGTGACCGGGCCAGCAGGGAAAGGTAGTAAGGAGTGGGCAACTGGGCTGGCAGGGGAGGGCAGTTGTGGGCAACCAGGCTGGCAGGGGAGGCCAGTTGAGAGCAACAGGGCCAGCAGGGGAGCAGTTAGGTATCGATCAGGCTGGCAGGGGAGTGGTTAGGGGGTTATAAGGCTGGCAGGCAGAAGCAGTTAGGGGCAATCAGGCAGGCAGTCAAGTGAGCAGCTGGGAGCCAGCAGTCCCGGATTGTGAGAGGGATGTCCAACTGCAGGTTTAGGCCTGATCCCACAGGGTTTGGGCCTAAAACGGCAGTCAGGCAGCCAGGCATCCCCTGAGGGGTCCCAGATTAGAGAGAGTGCAGGCTGCGCTGAGGGACAAACCCCCCCCCCCAGTGCACAGATTTCGTGCACCGGGCCTCCAGTATGTATGTATGTATGTATGTGTGTGTATATCTATATCTATCTATCTATCTATATATATCTATATCTTATCTATATATATCTATATATATCTATATATATCTATATATATCTATATATATCTATATATATCTATATATATCTATATATATCTATATATAGATATTATCTATATATATCTATATCTTATATAGATATTATCTATATATATCTATATCTTATATAGATATATCTATATATATATCTAAATTTTTAATAACTCTCCCAGCAAAAGTTCTGGACTGAATGGCTTCCCAGAGAAGTTTTATCCAACATTGAAAGAAGTAGCACCTATCATCCTCAAAATATTCCCAAAAATTCAAGAGGAGGAAAGACTTCCAAGCTCTATTAAAAAGGCCAGCATTATCCTAATTCCAAAACCAGATAAAGACATTACAAAGTGAATAAAATGTGTTTTAATCATTTTCAACTTGTTCACTACTAATGTATTTATTTCTGCACATCACCATTGTATTCCACAATTTTGCTAAACTCATTCATTAGTTTTAACAGTTTATTACAGATCCTTTAGGATTCTTCATATACAACATTATGTCATCTACACTAAGAAAAGACAAAGATGCTAATTGACCATACCTTTACTATGCCCATCAGCCATTCAGAAGAGTATGCAAATTAACCCAACAAAGATGGCCCTTAAATTTGCATACGCAGGACAGCACAATCCACCGCCTGCTCCGCCACCATCCGGGCCTGCCGTGTGTGACCCAGGGCGGCAGGGCTGGCGACAGCGTGATCCACCACCCGCCCAGCTGCCATCCGGGCCTGCCATCTGAGACCTGGGGAGCGGGCCTAAGCCAGCAGATGGTTAGCTCCCGAGCAGTCCCAGACTGTGAGAGGGCACAGGTCCGGCTGAGGGATACACCCCCCCCCCCCGCCAGTGCACAAATTTTTGTGCACCAGGCCTCTAGTATACAAACAAAGATACTTTCACTTCTTATTTTCCAATCTGGATGTATTTTACTTATTTTTCTTATTTAATTGCCCTGGCTAGAAACCTCCAATACAATGGTGAGTTGAAATGGTGAGAGCAGACATCCTTACGTTGTTCCTGATCTTATTAAAGGGAAAGTTTTAAGGCTTTCACTCTTAAGTATGATGCCAACTGTGGGTCTTTCATAGTTATTACTACTTTGAGTAAATTCCCTCTTATTCCTGGTTTGTTGAGTGTTTTAATCATGAAAGAGTGTCAAATTATTTGCCAAATCTTTTTTCTGAATCTATTGAGATTATCATGGGACCTATATTATCTTAAATGTGGTACATTAGATTAATAAATTGATTTTCCTGAGATACTTTTATCCTTATATGGCAAGCTCTCTGGGGCTCTTTTAGAAAAGTACTAATCCCATTCATGAGGGGGCCACACTCATGATCTAGGTATTTCCCAAAAACCCACTTCCTAATACCATCGTATTGGGCACTAGTATTTAAACATTTGAATTTTGGGGAGGGAACAACAATATTCAGACTATATCAATAGGTATTTTCAGCTACAAATTTCCTTTTAAGTGCTGCATTAGCTTATCTGTATCCCATAGGTTTTGATATGTTACATTTTTGTTTTTCATTTTTCTCATATATTTTCTCATTTCTCATGTGATTTCTTCTTTGACCTTGTTTATTTAAGACTGGATTAATCTACACATATATGTATTTCACAAATTTTCTTCTGTTATTTATTTCTAATTACTTCCATTGTAATCAGAGATTATTCAGCAGTTTTGTTTGAACAAATGGCTCTCATATTGTAACAATTTTTTTTCCTTACCAGAGTTTTGAAAAGGTTGATTTTCACAATTTCTGCTAGTGTGTTGGTTGCTTTTATAAAAAGGTAGATTTATGGCAGTTTTCACTCTATCATTCTGGAATCCTTATCTTCTGAGTCAAGTTATAGTTTATATTACACAAATATTAACCCATTTCCCAATACACATATATTAATCCTCATCATGCATCATGAAGTGAGGAAAAAGAAAGGTCACTCGCACATTTCAGTCATTTTTTAATCCATTGAAAACTTCGTTGTCATACATAAATTATGAACAGGCAGCTCTGCTACATTATACATATGTAAAGATGTGAAGGACACAAACACTTGTCCTCACAGTTTGCATGGGTTCATTTTGGGCTAAGACAAGTGCATAAATGTTTATTGCAAGAGGAATGCTATAAATGGGGCCAAAAAATTGGGTGTTTTTCCTGAGGAGACTAGGAAATAATGCCAACTATGTACTAAATCATATTACTAACTGAGTGAAGTGTTCTACAAACTTGCCAAACATTTTCTCTGGGAATGACCAGATGGGGATGTCCATGGCTCTAATGCATACTCAAGCTACAAACCTGACATGCAGAAACTGCTTTGCATAATACACAAAGATGAATAGAAAAATTACTTGTCACTATTCATCAAGCAATTAAAGGCCTATTCATGTTTTCTATTTTCCTGTAGTTTATATCACTGACAAACATGCCAGGGTAGCTGGACAGGTGTTAGAAAGACTTTTATCAGTGTGTCCCATTCAAAATGACAAAGCTGTCCTTTTCCCATAGAATTACTTTCAGAAATGAGGATGAACAGATTACTCCTTATTACAGTCATGTCCTTGCATCTCCCAAGCCACATCTGCTGCATTCTGTGAGCCAAAATCTTTCAAATGGTTTGTTAGCCATCACAGCCAATTGTCCATGGAGGAACTAGCTAGATTCCTTTCTGCAGTGTCATCAAATTTGAAGGTTGAGAGCTGTTTTCACATTCCTTATTTCCAGAATACATTGCCAAGAAAAAAGGAAATGGGAAAACAACTTAATTTTAATTTACTTGTTCAATCTTAGTGGATCAATATTTTTCTCACATTCTTTATTTGAACTTGTGATGCAAAAAAGAATATTTACTGAACCATTACTATGTGTTAAGCACTGTCAAAGGTGCTCATTCCTGACAACTACTACTGCAAGGCACATAGAATATCTTCAATTTATAATGAAGAGTCAGCGGTACAGAGGCATTGAAAAATTTCTTCAAGATCACACATAGCTAGTAAAGTAGTAGAACTGGGATTTGAATACATGTCTGGCTAAGTCCAAAACCTATGCTTGTCCACCTGCTATATGGTATTGCATGTCATTGAATGTTAGAGATGGATGACCCTCTGAGATAATTTAGTACAGGTTTCCCACCATGAAGTACACAGTAAAATTATTGGAAGAGTTTCTTAAAATACTAGTGACTTCCCTACCATCCCAATTCTGATTTAATTTAACTAGAGTGGGGTCCAAGCATCCTAATTTTTCAAAGCACCCCAAATGATTTAAATGTCCAATTAAGACTTAAATCCACTGACCTAGTCTAAATATTTAATTGTTCAAGGGGAAATTATTGGGCTCAGAAAAGAACAAAGAATTGAACAGAAGAATTTTTCAGAGATGGGCTTGAGACTAGGACCCAGGAGTTATGATTCCTATTTCACAGTTCTGTTGTAGAACATTTCTAGTAACATTCTGCTTACTAAGTTCTCATTGGGCCTAGGATCTGGAACAGTCAAGCGATGAATAATCTTTGTAATGACCAACACCAGTCACTCAACTCTACTCCAGGATGCTTTGAAAGATAGTAATAGCATTAAACAGTGTAGCAGCCACAAAAATGGATATCATCCTTTGTGGAGCTACCTTGTTGCTGGAAAAAAAGTCAGCAAATATTTATTGAGTGTCCTAATATGTAGTGAACACTGTGAGAGGCACTTAGAATACATTAAGGGCCCAAAGATACAAATATCGCCATCCCTTATCCTAAGTCTGGTCTGAGGATATTTATTGTCATACAGAGCAGAGGATTCAGAGCACCATGTTACAGAGGAGGCAAATGAAGCCAGAGTTAAAGGCATTTTCTAGTAAGTTGCATTGTCACAAATGGAAAACAAAACAAACACTTTAGAACCAGAGAGACTCAGGTTTGAAATCCATTATTATTGATCACTATCCTTTTAATGTTGGGCAAACAATGAAACTAAACTCCCTAATATCAGTTTCCTTATCAACAAAATGGGGAAAATAATATACCAACCTTGAGGGTTTTGTGACAAATCTATCCAATAATACATGAAAAATGGCCTGGCACACTCAAAATAAGTGGCCATTTTCCTCCATTTTCCTCATTCCATCCCGATTTCCCCTTGGGACTAGAGTCCAGGGCATCTGGCTCCCAGCCCAGTGAGCTCTGCAATATACCATGCTTCCTCATTTGTTGAACATTACTAGTTAAGGCAGAAAAGCAGCAGTCACTATCATCCCTTATACAAAACTTGTTAAAGCACTGAAAATAAAAGGAACCCTATTGTTGAAGTTCTTTTGTAACTTTGTATGATGCAAAGAAAACACAATGTAGCTTAAGAAATGTAAGAAATATTCAGCCAAGTACCTAAGGACTTCAGAAAACCAAGGAAGGGAGAGATAGCACCATGTGAACAAACACAGCTTGGGTAGCAATAAAATGCTGGTGAGATTCCAAGTTCAGTCCACAACCAGGGCATCCAAAGTTAGACATTTCATGTTGGCCTAAAGAACCTACAGGAGCTAAGAAAACAGCTTCATTGAGATAACTCTCTAATAAGGCTTACCTTGGTCTCTTAAATACACAAACAGCAAAGCCTGACCCAAGACAAAACAAGGTCAGGTATTAACATGACATTTGGGAAAAGTGCACTGCTCCCCAACATAAAATGTTGATTTTGTTTGTGGGGACAGTTGCCCCAGGCAGATATTAAAAATCTACTGCATGTCATTCCAATACATGTCACAACATATATCAAAACTAGAAGCCCAGTGCACAAAAATTTGTGCACTTGGGTGGGGGGGGTGGTCCATCAGCCCGGCCTGTGCCCTCTCACAGTCTGGGACCCCTTGGGGGATGACCACCTGCTGGCGTAGGCCCACTCTTTGGAAGATTTGGCCTAAGCTGGCAGTCAGACATCCCTCTAGCAGCCCAGGAGCCCTCGGTGGATGTCCACTTGTCAGTGCGGAGCAGGCCTAAGCTGTAGTCGGACATTCTTAGCGCTGCTGAGGAGGCGGGAGAGGCTCCCACCACCACTGCTGTACTGGAAGCCATCAGCCTAGCTTGTGGCTGAGCAGAGCTCCCCCTGTGGGAGCGCACTGACCACCAGAGGGCAGCTCCTGCATTGAGTGTCTGCCCCCTGGTGGCCAGTATGTGTCATAGTGACCAGTCATTCCCAGTCGTTCTGCTGTTAGGGTCAATTTGCATATTATCCTTTTATTATATATGATAGAGGCCTGGTGCATGGGTGGAGGCTAGCTGGTTTGCCCTGAAGGGTGTCCCAGATCAGGGTGGGTGTCCTGCTGGAGTGCCTGGCCAGCCTGGGTGAGGGGCTGATGGGTGTTTTCAGGCTGGTCACACCCCCTTCAGGGTGAGGGAGGTCTTGTTGGGGTTCCTGGCCAGCCTGGGTGAGAGGCTGAGGGCCGTTTTCAGGCTGGCCACACCCCCTTCAGCATGGGGGGGGTCCTGCTGGGGTGCCTGGCCATCCTGGGTGAGAGGCTGATGGCTGTTTGGAGGCTGGCCACGGCCCCCAGCCACCCAAGCTCCCAGTGGAGGCTGGCTGGAAGCAGGTATCTGGGATTTATTTAGCCTCTATAATTGAAACTTTGTTGCCTTGAGTGGAGGCCACAGCCAGCAGGGGAAGGCGGGAAGCTTGGCTTCCTCCATCGCTGGGGCAACTAAACCTCCTGCTTGCTCCAGCTCCGTGGCTGCTGGCCGCCATCTTGGTTGGGTTAATTTGCATATAGTTGCTCTGATTGGCTGGTGGGAGTGGCTTGGGGCATAGCAGAGGTGCAGTCAATTTGCATGTTTCTCTTTTATTAGATTAGATAGTAACAACTAACATTTACTGAGAGCCTATATGTCCCCACTAATATACTATAAACTGTATATACCTTAACTTCATTAAATCTGTACAACAAATGAATGAAGTATGCACTATTATCCTAACTTTATGGAAGATATCACTGAGGTCCAGAAACTTTAATAAACATTTTCCCAAGATTCATAAACAGTAATTGATGGTTGCAACATCTGAACTGAAGTCTCTCTGACTCTATGATTAACTTTTTTATGATAGTTTTTCACAGTAGATGGCAGTCCCCTATGACAAAAACCAAAAAACCATGAGTCCTCATGGATTTAATGTAATAAACTTCCTCAATGTATCCCAATTGTCATCACCACATATTTAATGCCTAAACAGCACCCCCCAAACACACACATAACCTTACCTTTAAAATAACTGTAACTTTCTTATTCAAATGTTCTGCTTCCTGTCTGGCCCTCATCAATATATAAATTACACAGGACCCCAGTGCAATCCTATGGAAAACATCTGCTTGTGTAACTCCTTTACTTAAGAGCTATCAATTACTTCCCATGGCTTACAGCAGTGGCCTAATTCACTGATTCATCAGAATCCCCTGAGGAGCTAATTAGCAATACAGAGAACTGATCCCACTCCTACTTAGCCCCGTTTTTCAGAATATGAGCAACAGGTGAGACCAAAGGAACTGAAAACCACTTGACCTAAAGGATACAAATTCAAAGCCGTAGCCTGACATTCAAGGCCTATTTCTAGCTCCTCATCTCACAATTTCCACAATCTTTTTGCTATCCCCTTCCAGGGGTACCATCCTGTTTCATTTCTGCAGTCTAACCCTGCTATTTCACACCCCCGTGTCTTTGCTTACACTGCTAGTCCCTCCAACTGGAATGACTTTACCCTGCCCCAAGCATTTGTCTCCCTTACCACATCTCATAATTCAGTTCTCAGCCCAAGAGGCCATTATCTAGTCCAGTGATGGCGAACGTATGACATGCGTGTCAGAGGTGACATGTGAACTCATTTTTTTGGGGGGGTTGATTTTTCTTTGTTAAATGGCATTTTAATATATAAAATAAATATCAAAAATATGTCTTTGTTTTACTATAGTTGTAAATATCAAAAAAATTCTATATGTGACACGGCAGCAGAGTTAAGTTAGGGTTTTTCAAAATGCTGACACGCCGAGCTCAAAAGATTCGCCATCACTTTCTAGTCCATGAAGCCTTTTCTGACCGTGTCCCCTAGATAGAACATGATCATAGCCCCAACTTACAAAATCTTTTTTTCAGAGCACCTATAATGTTTTATATGATAAATAATCCATCTGTGTATCTGGTTTCCATTTTTCATGTCCTTCATTGATTAATTTCCAGTGTCTAGCTCAACCACTGCCTGATCAGTCCCCGTTCAATCCTCCTGCCTCTTTCTTTTCTCCTCCACTTTGGCTGTTAAGCCAAAGAACAAAGTTAGAAAACTGTCATGTTGCTATTCAAATAGCATCTTAATCTGAAGGCCAAGATGAACCCTGAGCAACTTATGAGTTCTAATTGGGACACTGCTAAACAAAAGTTTTCACAATATCCATTTGACCACAGTACATCTCACATCCTGGTCACAAACTGTTTCCTCATATCTATCCAACATTCTTCAGATTACCTTTTTCCTCTGTCCTCAGTAGAAATGGAGAGTAATTGCTACTGACCAGTCACCTTTTTTCATGACCTTCAGTTTTCTCATCTTATAAAACCTTTATTTGCAAAGCATAAAAAGCATATTCACATGCATTTATCTCCTGGATCTGCATAACTATTTTGTGAGGCAAACAGATGAGTCAGAGGAAGTTTGGGAAGGTTAAGTAACTTTTATAAAGTGGAACAGCTAGCAAGTAGCAAGTCTGTAATTTGAACTCTAGTTTTAATTCCTAATCCAGCACTCTTTCTAATATACCAAACTGCCTTCTGATATCTATAAAACAAGGGTTTTATATTACAGATCTTTAATTTAACAAGTATTATATATACAAAATTTCACAAATTTAAAAATACCTTCACATTCATTATCATCCATTATGTTAATAAAAATATGTATCCAGTACCTATCATAAACTAAGCACCATTAGACTAGACTAGACTAGGGATACAATAATGTACAAGTTATACAAAGACAATGATTGACTTATGGAGGCTTACATTTGAGGAAGGTGCATTAAATAAACAAATAAAAAGTCAAAAATAATTTTAGATACTGATATGTACAGGAGAGTAAGGGGATATAGATTGACTGAGAAGTATCTTATTTATCTCCTCAACACCCTTACCATACAGAGACTTTCATTTACTCCATTCTCCAGGTAAGCAAAAGTAGGGAGAGAACTATATGGCCCATGCTCATTCCCTTACATTGCCTCACTCCAGACACTAGTTTTCTGGGATTCCATTATTTAGTCTACAAATGACTGATTATTAAGTATTTTGTTCAATAATGCCCTATCTCTGAAGGAAGATTAGATGTAGGCTAAATGTTCTGTGATTAGGAGATCAGGATCACCAAACACTTAGCCTTCAAAATAGGACCAGGGTGTTTGATAGTTCACTTATTTATCTCTATCTGTTCCTCGAGAGTAGCAGGGACTCTGATTTGTTCACTTTTTTATCCCCAGCTCCTAGCACATGGTATGATTCTATTAGTGTTTGCTAAATATTTATTGGATATATGGATGAACAAATGAGTGATGAATGAATGAACTAATGAGAAAACAAACTAACACACCCTTCAGAAAGCTGGTACAGTGTGTTCATGGCAAAAGGAGCTAAACTACCCTTAACTTCCTACAAGAAGCAGACTTTAGCTGCTTTCTCCTAGGAACAAAGCATCATGGCAAAGAGATAGGTGGGAGCTGGCATCTGAGGGGGAGGAGAAGGGAAGATCACAATGTCCACTCTAAGAAGAGTGGACTGTGATATGATTTTTTTCTCTCAGCCCTAAAAAGCTGCTCTTTGTTCTCTGTTCTTCTGAGGCAATGAGGAAATAGTGGATCTGAAATGTACTTGTTCGTGCTTTCTACACATTTTCAAAGCTGAAAAGAACTATATTCTGTTAAATGAGGATTAGAGTGGTCTGGGTACCTTTCATGGGACTAAGTAATATTGGGCTGCCTGGGGCCCTGTGCTTCACTTTAATTAAATGCCCTTGTCGCAATTTGCCTAGATGTTCGTGCTATACACGATTAAAAGCAGAGTGGTCCCAGAACATCTACAACTGACTTGGATGGAAAGAGGAAAAAATACCCAGGGAGAAGGAGAGAACATGGCAGCCAAATAGGCAGACATTTCTTGCACTTTCTCCCAGGGCCAGACTGGAAATAATACTAAAGTGGTAAACATACACCCAGAATTGCCAACTGAGGTCCAGCTGAGGAAAAGACATATCAAGGAAGGACAGAAAACACCTGCGACTGGTGGGAAGCGTGAGGTCAAGAGAGGGGCTGACCCAGCTGCCATGGGTGGCAGACTGGGAGTGAGGAGGGAGCTCTCAGATACAGGAGGGTCTGTTCCCTCAGAAGATAGAGATCTGGAACTGAGACTAGGCTCCACATCCTGGAGCACCAGAGCTGAAATGAGCAGCCCATGTAACATCCAGAAGTGAAGGGTGGAGGGCTGCTGGCTACTGGGGAGTCTAGAGCCGATGGACCGGAAGCCAGTCAGAGAAAAAGCCTCAGTTTCTGCTTTTTATTTTTAATTATTTATTTTTTGAACCCAAAACACAGGATTTTTGTTTGAAGTTACTCACCTGAGACTTTGGGATTCCAGGTGGCTAAGGAGAGGATGAGGTGGGAAGCATTGTGGGGAGAAGTGGAGGGACAGCAGCTGGGAGTCCTGCATTTGATCATACCCCCAAAATGAAATAGCTATTTTTCCTGGGAAGAGCCAGTGTTCCCAGATGCCACAGCTCAGGAAAAAGGAAACAAAACAAAACAAAACAAACAAACAAACAAAAAAACTCCCTAGGTGACACAGCCCACCCCATCCTCAGGAGCCCTGCCTGCCACATGCTACATTTTGACTTTTTCAGAGGAGACAAAAGCAGAGACCAAGCCTAGGGGTTTGCACAGTCTCAAGAAGGATCAGTGACTGGATTTGGGGTGGGGCCATTTACCCCACTATCCAGGGTAACCTGATTGGTGCTTTCCCTGCATGGGATAACTGATAGAAATTCCAAGTTCCCATCTGATCCAATTGGAATGCATAGAAGGATCTCTGCCCAGCTGGAGACAGAGTAACATTCTGGGACACTAGCAGAGGAATAGCTCTGGGACAGGGAATTACACCCACCACTTTCCCTGTAATCTGAACAGTATCTTCCCCTCTTGGAGACCCAGAGGTCTAGACTCTGGATTCAGCCTAAATCCCTTTCAGAAACAGACTTTGAGTGATTATAATTGATAGCTGGCTGGAAGGTGAAGATGAGCAGAGGCCTGGGGACATGAGGAAGTTCACTGACCCAGCCATGTGTCCCAGGCTACTAACAAACCTGCTTTAGAGGGAAGATTGTCACCTCCTGATTGCAGCCAAGTCCTGTGGGAACAGACAAAAACTGTGGATTGCCTAAATCTCCAAAAAGGTTGCTAAAAGCCAAAGGAAGACCATTTTTGACAGTGGTTAGCACTAAAGTACCTCCCAGGAATCCCAGAAGTGACAGACAAAACAGTCAGCCACAGTCATCAGAAGAGCAGGATCCAAAGGGAGGATCTATGGGGAAGTAAACTCTACTGAAATGAATGACACTTCTTCTTTTTTTCTATTCTTTCCTTATATTCTTTATCTGTTTATTGATTTGTTGTTACCGTAGTCTTTGTTGTTTCATTCATATATCTAACCTTCCTCTGGCCTTTTTCAACTCAATTTGTTTCTTTCCCTTTTCTCCTGCTTACTCATATTTTTCCTTTACTCATTTTGGGTCTGATTTCTTCTCTATTTTCCTTTTCAAATTTTCCCCTCCTCCTTTATTTTAAACTGTTTTCCTTCCCTCATTCCCCTAATTCTTTAGTCTTATGTTCTTTATTTCATCTCTGCCCATACATAGTCCTTTTTACCTCCACCTTTTTTTGTTTGTGTTTTTTCTCCTCATATTTTTTTTTCTCCTACCATTTTTTCTCTTTTCTCTGGTGGTTGTATTGTTATTTCTGTAGGGGTCCTGTGTATGTTTTGGTTTTTCATTTCATGTTTTGTTGTCTTTTGTTATGTTCTGTCAGCACTTCTACAACTGCTTGCATGACATGTTTGGGGTTGAGTGACATAGCCAATCTGAGAGGAGATTCCATCCATGAACAGGAAAACAACAGAAAAACACAATTACAACAGAAAGACACAATTACAACAGGAAAACCCAAATAACTAAAACAAGGGGGCATTTCAAGTGCACCCAGCTCAGGAGATTTGAGATACAGCAACACTGAGTACCACAAACACCTACTGCATAAGACCAACACACAAAATCTGGGAGGCATAGCAGTATGATCTACTACACAGAGACCAATACAAAGGGACAGCAAAACATGTGAGACAAAGAAACAACCCACAAAAGAAAGAAAAGGAGGAATTGCCAGCTATGAACTAAATGAAATGGAGGCAAACTAAATATCAGAAAAAGAATTGAAAGTAACAGAAATAAGTGTACCCAAGCAACCCAGTGAGAACTAACAACATAATGAGAACTATAATGGACTTCATGAGAGCTAAAACAAAAAGCAGGTTGGAACAATAAACAAGAATCAAGCAGAAGTGAAGAATGGCATAGCTTAAATAAAGAACACCCTGGAAGGATTCAACAATAGACTAGAGGAAGCTGAGGAATGAATCAGTGAATCAGAAGATAAGGCAGAAGAAAAAACCTTCAGAGCAGCAAATGGGGAAAAAATTAAAAAGCAGGAGAGTCTAATACAGCTTTGGGACAACATGAAACAACAAAATTTGCATCATAAGGGTGCCATAAGGATAAAAATCCAAGCAAGGAATAGTGAGCCTGTTTGAAGAAATAATGGCAGAAAACTTCCCTGACCTGATGAAGGGAAAAGTCATTAAAGTTCAGGAAATACAGAGAGTCTCAATCCAGATGGACTCTGAAAGACCCATGCTTAGGAACATCATACTTATAATAGCAAACATTAAAGATAAAAAATCTTAAAGGATGCAAGAGAGAAAGAGAAAGTTACCTTCAAGGGAGCTCCAATTGGACTGTCAGCTTATTTCTAAATAGAAACATTTCAGGCAAGAAAAGGGTGGTATGAACTATACAAAGTAATGAAAAGGAAGGTACTGAACTCAAGACCACTCTATCCAGCAAGGTTATCACTCAAAATCAAAGGTGAAATAAAGAACTTCACAGACAACAAAATGCTAAAAGTGTTTATTATCAGCAAACCATAACTGCAAGAAATGCTAAAAGGACTATTGTAAGAAGAAGAAATAGACAGAAAGAGAAGAACAGAGGCATAAGGAATAAGAATAGCAACAAATAAGTACGCATCTAATCCAATAAAAGAGAAATATGCAAATTGACCATACCTTCGCTACGCCCCAAGCCATGCCCTCCAGTCAATCAGAGTGACTATACACAAATTAACCCAACCAAGATGACGGCCGGCAGCCACGGAGCTGGAGCAAGCAGGAGACCTGGTTGCCCCGGCGATGGAGGAAGCCAAGCTTCCCGCCTGCCCTGGCTGGCAGTGGCCTCCGCTAAAGGCAAAAAGGTTTCAATTGTAGAAGCTAAATGAATCCCAGATACCTGCTTCCAGCCAGCCTCCACTGGCAGCTTGGGTGGCTGGGGGCCATGGCCAGCCTGCAAACAGCCATCAGCTCATCACCCAGGATGGTCACACCCTCATGGGGTGAGGGTCCCCACTGGGGGTCTTGGCCAGCCTGAAAACAGCCATCAGCCACTCACTCAGGCTGGCCAGGCACCCCAGCAGGGACCCCCACCTTGAAGGGGCTGTGACAGCCTGTAAACAGCCATCAGCCCCTCACCCAGGCTGGTCAAACCCTCATGGGGTGAGGGTCCTTGCTGGAGGGCTTGGCCAGACTGCAAACAGCCATTAGCCACTCACCCAGGCTGGCCAGGAACTCCAGCGGGACACCCACCCTGATCCGGGGCACCCTTCAGGGTAAACCAGCCAGCCCCCACCCATGCACCAGGCCTCTATCATATATAATAAAAGGATAATATGCAAATTGACCCTAACAGCAGAACGACTGGGAATGACTGGTCACTATGACACATACTGGCCACCAGGGGGCAGACACTCAATGCAGGAGCTGCCCTCTGGTGGTCAGTGCGCTCCCACAGGGGGAGCTCTGCTCAGCCCACAAGCAAGGCTGACTGCTGCCAGTACAGCGGTTGTGGTGGGAGCCTTTCCCGCCTTCTCAACAGCGCTAAGGATGTCCGACTGCAGCTTAGGCCTGCTCCCCGCTGGCAAGTGGAAATCCCCCGAGGGCTCACAGGATGCCATAGGGATGTCTGACTGCCAGGGAGCAGGCCTAAGCCAGCAAATGGACATTCCCCAAGAGGTCCCAGACTGCGAGAGGTCACAGGCTGGGCTGAGGGGACCCCCCCCCCCCGAGTGCACAAATTTTTGTGCACCGGGCCTCTAGCTAATAATAACCTTAAGTGTAAATGACTTAAAATTTGCAAACAATGACATAGGGTAGATGAATAGATAAGAAAACATGACACATTGATATGCTGTCTACAAGAGAACCACCTCAGAACAAAAGACTCACACAGAATGAAAGTAAAGGGATGGGAAAATTTTCCAGGTAATTGGAAATGAAAAAAATGCTGGCATAGCAATACTCGTATCTGACAAAATAGACCTCAGTGAAGGCCATAACAAGAGACAAGCAAGGCCACTTCATAATACTGAATGAATCAATACAAGAGGATATAACTCTGATAAACTTATATGCACCCAATATAGGAACACCTAAATATAGAGAAAAAAACACACAAAAGACTTCTGGAGCATTTTAAGGGAAAGCTGGGCAGCAATACAATCATAGTAGGGGACTTTGACATTCCACTGACATCACTGGGTATACATTCTGGACAGAAAATCAAGAAGAAAATAGCAATCCTACATGACACATTAGATCTGATGAAATTAATTGACATTTAAAAAACATTTCACCCCAAAGCTACAGAATATACATTCTTTGCAAGCCCACATGGATCATTCCCAAAGATGTACCACATAAAGTAAAAAAAGACCAACAAAACAAAAAACAAGCCTCTACAAGTTCAGGAGACTGTAATTATAATCAAGCATCTTCTCAGATCACAATATCATGAAATGTGAAATCAACTAAAATGCAACATTCAAACACATGGAGGCTAATAGCATGTAATTAAACAATGAATGGGTCACAAAAGAAATCAAGGAAGAAACAAACAACTTTCTGGATGAACACCAAGCAACAAAATCTTTAGGAGATAGTAACACATTTCTGAGAGGGAACTTCATAGCACTATAGGAGTACCTCAGAAAATAAGAAAAACTTCTAGTAAACTATCTAACCCTACAACTTAAAGGATTAGAAATAGAATAACAGTAACAGCCCAGACTAATTAGAAGGAATTAAATAAAAATTAGAGCAGAAATAAATGACATAGACATTTAAAAAAATACAAATCATCAAGAAAATCAAAAGCTGGCTCCTTAAAAAGATAACCAAGATTGATGAAACTTTAGCTAGATTCATCAAGAAACAGAAGATCTGAATAAACAAAATCAGAGACAAAAGAGGGGAAGTAATAACTGGAACCCACAGAAATTCAAAGGAATGTGAAAAAATATTATGAGCAACTATATTCCAACATGCAGAAAAACCTTGAGGAAATGAACATATTTCTAGAAAAATACAATCTTTCAAAACTTAATCAGGAAGAATCAGAAAACCTGAATAGACTAATAACAATTGATGAAATTGAAATAATAATAATAATAATAATAATAATAATCTCCCAGCAAACAAAAGACCTTCTCTGATGGCTTCAGAGGGGAGTTTTCCCAAACATTCAAAGAAGAACTAACAAATTTCCTCTTCAAAATATTCCAAAAAATCCAAGAGGAAGAAGCACTTCCAAGATCTTTTAACTAGGCCAGCACTAGTGTAATTCTGAAACCAGACAATGGCACTGCAATGAAAGAGAATTACAGGCCAATATCCCTGATGAATATCGATGACAAAATATTAGCAAATCAGATCCAGCAATACATTAAAAAGATCATCCACCAAAACCAACTTCAATTTATTCTTAAGATGCAAGGCTGGTACAATATTTTCAAATCAAAAAATGTGATACATCACATAAAAATTTGGAAGACAAAAATCACATTACTATATCAATTGATGCTCAATAAGCATTTGACAAAATCCAGCACACTTTTTTGATAAAAATACTCATCTAAGTGGGAATAGAGGGATGACATCTCAACATAATAAAGGTCATATATGACAAATCTACAGCCAACATCACATTCAATGGGCCAAAACTAAAATCAGTTCCTCTAAAAATAAGAACAAAGCAGGGATGCCTGCTTTCACTACTCTGCTTCACCATAGTACTGAAAGCTCTAGCGACAGTGATTAGATAAGAAAAAAACATAAAAGGCATCCAAATTGAAAAGGAGGAAGTAAAATTGTCATTATTCACAGATGACAAGATATTGTACATAAAAACCCCTAAGACTCCACCAAAACACTACCAGATTTAGTAAATTAATTCTCCAACATAGCAGAATATGAAATTAACATCCAGAAATCCATGGAATTTTTATAAACCATAACGAACTCTCAGAAAAGGAAACTAAAAAAAAATCCATTTAACATTGCAACAAAATAATTAGGATACATAGGAATAAACTTAACCAAGGAGGTAAAAGACCTGTACTTGAAAAACTGCAGGACATTGAAAAAAGAGTTAGAGGAAGATATAAAGAAGTGGAAGAATATACCTTGTTGATAGGTTGGTAGAATCAGCATCATCAAAATGTCCATATTAGGGGAGAAAATGGCAGATGTATAAACGGAGGTGTCCTGTGCCTTGTCCTGGAGCAGATAAGGGTGAGCAGCTGAAACGGGTAACATACAGCCCGAATAGGCAGAGCATTTTCAGCTGAGAGACTGTCTGAAGCTGGGAAAGACCGAGAACTCCCAGAAAAAAAAGGACGGTTGGAGACTGCAACTGAAACCTCTCTCGGTGCGCCAGCTCAGCAGCAGAGACTGCACCATCTTGGGTAGCTGTTGCCCGTGTCCAGAGATCAGCTTCTAACCTGGAAACAGGGGATCTCAAGCAGCGTGACTGCGTGAACTCAGATGAGCACTGCTTCTTCTCATGAAAAGGTTAGACTTCCCCTAAAGGTGCAGTTTGCAGTTCGGGTTGGAGAGAGGACCGAGCTCCCGGGCGCGGGGCGAAATCTGCGCCCCAAAGAGTCCGCGGCCGTTGGGACCAGCGTGACCTGGAGTGGGGAAGGGGCCCCACAGGGCTGCTGGCAGAAGGAAAAGCTAAAAATAAGCCCATAGCTGGACTGGATGTAAAAAAGCAGCCTTGGACTTTGCCAGGGTCCCGGCTGCTTGGTGCCAGGGGCGAGTGGGCACGTGGAGACTGTGCATAGACCTGGAAGGTGGAGGCTTTCGAATTCACACAGAGTATCAGGCTCTTGTTACAGTTCCCCTTAGATCCGTGCATTTGATTATTAAACCCAGTGCATGGGATTCCCCATTTGGGGTCATTCGCAGAGCCTGTAGGGGAAAGTTCTTTTTGGGGAGCCTGGGAAACAGAGTGGGCAGTAACCACTAAAGAACCAGCTCTGGGCAGTGGACTTTCCCAAATCAGTTTCAAGTACCATAGAGAAAAAAAACCCTACTGATAGAGAGGACTTATAACCTCAGAGGTCAATCCAGACACACTGCCACCCAGAGGCAGTGCCATGAACTCTCTCTTCTGTTATCACAAATAAAGGTAGTCTGGTAAACAAATACAACCTGCCTTAAAATCAGGACTGTGGTTTATGGCACGGAGGGACAGTGTATCGCAGGGAAAGTCAACACTCTCCTGTATGTCTGGCAGCATTAAGGCATGCCAAAAAGAAGAGTAGAAGATCTGAAGCACCTTCACTACTGCACATTTTTATATTTTTTTAATTCTTTTTTCACCATTTCATTAAGAACCTACTATATTTTTATTTTTATTTTTTTTCCATCACTTGATTTTACCTTTTTAATTACCACATTTTTTAACCAGTATTATTGCTATCATTTTACCATTTTTCAAGTGTCATTTTATTTTTTATTTTTTTTTTTAATTTTTCTTTATTTTATTTTGGGATTAGTGTTCTACACTCTATTTTCATTGTTCCTTTAGCATCATTTCTCTCTATCTCACATTTACCCTTAAGGCAAAACTCCCTTCCTCACTTTTCCCCTTTTGCTGTCCTGTTTCTCTTACCCTATTCCTGCTTTAGATTTCCCCTATTCCTTCTTTATACCCACTGTCTAAATTTCACCCTAATTATATATCTAATTTCCAATCCCTTGCTCTAAATCCATACACACCTCTCTCTTATCTTTCTTCACTATCCAATTTTTTTTTTCTCTCTCTCTCTGTCGTTTTGCTAGTGTTTGATTGATTTTGAGTTTATTGGGTTTTTTTATGCTTGTTTGGGAGATTGTTTTGTTTTTCATTTTCATTTTTCTGTTTTGCTTATTTTTTCTTTCTCTGGTTATTTTTGTGCTTCTGTTTTCCCTTGCCTTGCTTGATATTAGTGGTTGTTTGTAGTTTGCATTAATCTCCAGGGATCTGCTGCTGGAATTCATTGAGATTAGTTGCGGTTCTCTTAGAGTTTTCTCCCTATACAAATAGCCTCTTCCCCACCTCTATTTCATTCTCCCTCTCCTTTTTTTTATTTTTTGTCTGTTTTTTTCTTTCTTCTCTCCCTTTTCCCAATCTCATTTTGCACTCCTTTTTGTTTTTTTCCTTTTCTCTTTAATCTTTTTCTCTTTTTTCTTCTTTATGCTCTAATTCTCTTTGCTCAGGTGGTCACCTTTATTTGGAGTTATTAATATCGTGAATACATTTTGTTCAGTGCCTTGTACGTTGTGCCTTGTTGTGTTGTATTTTGTGCCTTTAAATCAACGCAGTAGAGAGAGAACTACATAACCAAACAGCTGGAGAGGAGAGATCATGGTGAAACAAAGAACCAACTCACATATGAAAGATAAACAGGCATCATCAGAAAAGGAAGTAAACGAAATCTGGAGGCAATGGAGGCAAGCAACCTGTCAGAGAAAGAATTCAGAGAAATGGCCATAAGGTGGATGAAAAAAATGGAAGATAAATTCAACAATATATGTAGAAACCAAGAGGAAATGAAGAAGAACCAAGAGGAAATGAAGAGAAACCAAGAAGAAATGAAAAATGACATCACTGCTATAAAGAACTCAATAGAAAGCATCAAAAGTAGACTAGAAGAAGCAGAGGACCGCATCAGCGAGCTAGAAGACAAGGTAGGAAAAAATAACCAAACAGAACAGCTTCTAGAAAAAAAAAATTAAAAAGCAGGAGGAGAGCCTAAGAGAACTCTGGGACAATGCTAAACGAAACAACATCCGAATAATAGGGGTACCAGAAGGAGAGGAAACTTAGCAAGGAATAGAAAACCTGTTCAAAAAAATAGTAACAGATAATTTCCCTGATATAGGGAAGAAAAACCTCACACAAATCCAAGAACATCACAGAGTCCCAAACAAAATGAACCCGAAAAGACCGACGCCAAGGCACATAATAATAAAATTGGCAAACACCAACGACAAAGCAAGAATCTTAAAAGCAGCCAGAGAGAGACAAAAGTTACCTACAAAGGATCCCCCATCAGACTAGCGACCGATTTCTCAACAGAAACACATCAGGCAAGAAGGGAATGGAATGAAATATACAAAGTCATGCAAAGGAAGGGTCTGAATCCAAGAATACTGTACCCAGCGAGGCTATCAATCAAAATTGAGGATCAAATCAGGAGCTTCACAGACAAAAACGGTCTACGGGAGTTTATTACAACCAAGCCAGCAATGCAAGAAATGCTAAAGGGTCTGCTGTAAATAGAAAAAATAGGAAACAAAGAAGGAACGTAGCGGTAAAGAACAAAAATGGCGACTAACAAGTTTCTATCGATAACTTTAAATGTAAAGGGATTAAATTCCCCAGTCAAAAGGCATAGGGTAAATGAGTGGATAAGAAAACATGACCCATACATCTGCTGTCTACAGGAAACCCACCTCAGAACAAAAGACGCACACAGACTGATGGTGAAGGGATGGAAAAAGGTTTTTCAGGCCAATGGAAGTGAAAAAAAAGCCGGGGTAGCAATACTTATATCTGACAAATTAGATCTCAAAGTGAAGGACATACGAAGAGATAAAGAAGGCTACTTCATAATACTAAAGGGAGCAGTCCAACAAGAAGAAATAACTCTGGTAAATATATATGCACCCAATATAGGAGCACCCAAATACGTAAGAAATCTTCTGGAGAAGATCAAGGGAGAGATTGAAAGCAATACAATCATAGTAGGGGACCTTAACACCCCATTATCACCACTGGACAAATCCTCTAAACAGAAACTCAGCAAAGAAACATCAATCCTAAATGACTCAGTAGATCACATGGAATTAAGTGACATCTTCAGAACATTTCACCCCAAAGCCACAGAATATACATTCTCCTCAAGTGCACATTTGTAATCTTCAAAGATAGACCATATATTGGGTCACAGACAGAGTCTCTTCAAATTCAAGAAAATTGAAATCATATCAAGCATCTTCTCAGACCACAAAGGCATAAAACTGGAAATCAACTACAACAAAAACAATCCAGAAAAATCAAACACATGGAGACTAAATAGCATGCTATTAAACAACGACTGGGTTACCAGTGAGATCAAAGAAGAAATAAAAAGCATCATGGCAACAAATGACAATGAAACACAATAATCCAAAACCTATGGGACACAGCAAAAGGAGTCTAGAGAGGGAAGTTCATAGCTCTACCAGTCTACTGCAAGAAACAAGAAATAATGAGATTAAATGACCTAACTCTACAACTCGAAGAGTTAGAAAGAGAGCAACAAAAAAGCCCACAGTAAGCAGAAGGAAGGAAATAACAAAGATCAGAGCGGAGATAAATGACATAGAGACCAAAAAAACAATACATAAGATCAACAAAACCAAGAGCTGGTTCTTTGAAAAGATAAACTAGATTGATAAACCTCTAGCCAGGCTCACCAGGAAACAAAGAGAGAGGACCCAAATAAGCAAAATCAGAAATGAAAGAGGAGAAATAACAACAGACCCCACTGAAATACAAAGGACTGTTAGAAAATACAATGAACAATTCTACTCCAACACACTAGACAACCTGGAGGAAATGGACATATTCCCAGAAAAATACAACCTTCCAAAACTTAACCAGGAAGAATCTAAAAATCTCAATAGGCCAATAACTATGGAGGAAATCGAAGCAGTAATCAACAAGCTTCCAGCAAACAAAAGCCCGGGGCCAGATGGCTTCACAGGGGAGTTTTACCAAACATTCAAGGAAGACCTAAACCTATCCTCCTCAGACTATGTCAAAAGATCCAAGAGGAAGGAACACTTCCCAGCTCATTCTATGAAGCCAACATCACCCTAATCCCAAAACCAGATGAAGACAATACAATGAATGAGAATTATAGGCCAATATCCCTCATGAACATAGATGCCAAAATCCTCAACAAAATCCTAGCAAATCGGATCCAGCAGTACATCAGAAAGATCATACACCATGACCAAGTATAATTTATCCGGGGATGCAAGGATGGTACAATATCTGCAAATCAATAAATGTGATACATCACATAAACAAATTGAGAGAAAAAAACCACATCGTCATATCAATTGATGCCGAAAAAGCATTTGACAAAACCCAACACCCTTTCTTGATAAAAACTCTCAGCAAGATAGGAATTGAGGGATCATACCTCAACATAATAAAAGCCATATATGACAAACCCACAGCCAACATCATACTCAATGGGCAAAAACTAAAACCATTCCCCCTAAAAACAGGAGCAAGACAGGGATGCCCACTCTCACCACTCCTGTTCAACATAGTACTGGAAGTACTAGCCATTGTGATCAGACAAGAAGAAGAAATAAAAGGCATCCAGATTGGAAAAGAAGAAGTAAAACTATCCTTATTTGCAGATGACATGATACTGTACATACAGAACCCTAAAGACTCCATCAAAAAATTATTAGACTTAATAAATGAATTCGGGAATGTAGCAGGATACAAAATTAAGGCTAAGAAATCCATGGCATTTCTTTACACCAATAGTGAACTTACAGAAAGTGAAACTACAGAAACAATCCCATTTACCATTGCGCCCCAAAAATTAAAATACCTAGGAATAAACTTAACTAAGGAGTTAAAAGACTTACATGCCAAAAACTACAGGACACTGAAAAAAGAGATAGAGGAAGACATAAACAGATGGAAGAATATACCGTGTTCATGGATTGGTAGAATCAACATCATCAAAATGTCCATACTACCCAAAGCAATCTATAGATTCAATGCAATCCCCATTAAATTACCTACGGCATATTTCACAAATCTAGAACGAACTTTCCAAAAATTCATCTGGAATAAAAAAAGACCCCGAATAGCTGCAGCAATCCTGAGAAAGTACAAAGTAGGTGGGATCTCAATATCAGATATCAAACTGTATTACAACCCACTGTTCTTAAAACAGCTTGGTACTGGCACTATAACAGACATATAAATCAATGGAATAGAATAGAGACCCCAGAAATCAACCCAAACCACTATGCCCAATTATTATTCGACAAAGGAGGCAAGAGCATACAATGGAGTCAAGACAGTCTCTTCAATAAATGGTGTTGGGAAAATTGGACAGATACATGCAAAAAGATGAAACTGGACCACCAACTCACACCATACACAAAAATAATCTCAAAATGGCTAAAAGACTTAAATGTAAGACGGGAAACCATAAAAATACTAGAGGAATCCACAGGCAGCGAAATCTCAAACATATGCCGAAGGAATTTCTTCTCTGATAATGCTCCTAGGGCAATGGAAACTAAAGAGAAAATAAACAAATGGGACTACATCAAAATAAAAAGCTTTTGCACATCAAAGGAAACCATCAACAAAACAAGAAGACCCACTACATGGGAGAACATATTTGCCAATGATACCACCGATAAGCGTTTAATTTCCAACATTTACAGGGATCTCATGAAACTTAACAAAAGGCAGATAAACAATCCAATAAAAAAATGGGCAACAGATCTAGATAGACACTTTTCGAAAGAGGACATACAGAAGGCCGAAAGACATATGAAAACATGCTCAAAGTCAGTAATTATACAAGAGATGCAAATCAAAACGACAATGCGTTATCATCTCACACCTTTCAGAATGGCTATCATCAACAAATCAACAAACAACAAGTGTTGGAGAGGATGTGGAGAAAAAGGAACTCTTCTGCACTGCTGGTGGGAATGCAGACTGGTGCAGCCACTGTGGAGAACAGTATGGAGCTACCTCAAAAAACTAAAAATGGAACTCCCATTTGACCCAGTGATCCCACTACTAAGAATATATCCCAAGAAACCAGAAACGCCAATCAGAAAGGATATATGCACCCCTATGTTCATAGCAGCACAATTCACCATAGCAAAGATTTGGAAACAGCCTATGTGCCCATCAACAGATGAATGGATTAGAAAACTGTGGTACACATACACAATGGAATACTATGCTGTGGTAAAAAAAAAAAAAAGGAACTCTTGCCTATTGCAACAGCATGGATGGAACTGGAGAGCATTATGCTAAGTGAAATAAGCCAGTCAGAGAAAGATAAATACCACATGATCTCACTCATTTGTGGATTATAAAGAACAACATAGATTGATGAAAAGGGACAGACCCAAAGACTGAGAAACAGTGATCAGGCTATCAATCCCCAGAAAGAAAGTAGGGGAGGGCGGGGGTAAGGGGAAGAGATCAACCGAAGGACTTGTATACATGTATATAAGCCAAACCAATGGGCATGGACAACAGGGGGATGGGAGCATGAGTGTGCGGGGCAGGGGGCGGGGGAGGGAGAGGTTGGGGGTTAATGTTGGGGATGAGGACACATTTGTAAAACCATAACTAATAATAAAAAAATTTCCATATTAGCCAAAGCAATCTGTAGATTCAATGTAATCTCTATTAAAATACCAATGGCATATTTCATAGATACAGAACAAACACTCCAAAAATGTATATGGAACCAAAAAAATCCTAAATAGTCACAGAAATTTGAAGAAAGAAGAACAATGCTGGAGGGGTCACAATACCAGATATCAAGTGATACTACAAAGCCACTGTAATCAAAACAGCCTGGCACTGGCACACGAATAGGCATAGAGATCAATGGAACAGAATGGATACACCAGAAATTGACTCAAGCCACTATACTCAATTAAGATTTGATAAAGTAGAGAACAACAAACTATGGAGTAAAGGTATTCTCTTCAATAAATTGTGTTACGATAAATGGACCAGTACATGCAAAGAAATGCAACTAGACCACCCACTTACACCATACACAGGAATAAACTCAAAATGGAAAAAAAGACTGAAATGTAAGTAGTGAAACCATAAAAATCTTAGAAGAAACCATAGGTAGCAAAATCTGACATGTCTCATAGCAATATGCTTGCCAGTATATTTTCTAGGGCAAAGGAAAATAAATAAATGGAACTACATTAAAATAAAAAGCTTCTGCACACAAAAAT